>NC_137455.1:373865190-374427690 GCF_964235325.1 Thermobia domestica | reverse complement strand
AATTATGTTGGTTCCACTTCTTTTTCACTTTATTAGAAGTAACATAGTGGATATGCCTAAAGAGCTGCTACCAGCGTAAGAAATAGTTCAACATATACATTATATAGGGTGATCCAAAACAACCTCCCACATTTGAAAGGCGAATAAAACGAAAAGTAATGCAGATAGAAACTTATATATCTATCTATATATATATATATATATATATATATATATATATATATATATATATATATATATATATATATATAAAAGGTCCATCCTTAAAGTAGTAGGACTGATTTTTTTTCTTTTCATTTTACAGACTGACGGCGGTTACTCCATCTGTTGTTGGTTGAGGTGGGTCTAAGGAAAGACAGGAAGAAGCGCCAGTCGGCTGCCAGCCATAGCAGGGTAAAGATCGCTCGTCATCGTAACCTCTGTGAGTGACCCTCGTCACGCTGCGTCATGGCCAATCTTTTGGAACAGCGTTACACCATCAAATTTTGCGTGAAGCTCGGTAAAACTGGGAAAGAGACTCATGAAATGATCAAGACGGCGTACAGTGATAACGCCATTGGAAGATCGAGTGTGTTTGAGTGGCACAAGCTGTTTAGGGAGCAGGCACGTAGCCAAGGGGTGGGTCCGGGGGGTCCGGACCCCCCCCCCTTCGGAACCAGAAATGTAAAAAATTTAGGAAGGATGAAACAATAAGAAATGAGAAAAAGAAGAATCAGCGTTACAAATATAAAGCTACAGCAAGCGTATGGTTACTCTTTCTTATGAGGAGTTTTGTGTAGAGGAAACTGTGTGTGTGTGTGGGGGGGGGGGATCAAGTTGAAAATGAATATTATTGTAACGAACGCCAAATTCCATCTAGCTCCATGCTAATCCTATGGACAACAAATGATGATCGAGAAACCGGTTCGATCAGATAGACTCCAAGTAGAACTTAAGAAACTCGGAATATTATGTCTTCTTCAATACTTTTTTTTATATTCTTTTACTCGAGAGATAGTTCGTTATTGAAATACTTACTAGCATATCCTCATTTTATTGTCTTAACAAACCAATATACGCGTTGCCACTAAAATAGTTTAGATTGATCGAGCCCCTAGTGTGTAACCAGAGTATTTCATGTTCCCCCCCAGCATTAGGAAATCCTGGCTAAACGAACCCATATATGTTTACAGTAAAATAGTTCAGAATGATCGAGCCCCTGGCGTGATAACCGCAATATTTCGTCACGGACCCCCCCTATTACGAAATCCTGGCTACGTGCCTGTAGGGAGGGAAGAGAAGAAGTTGAAGACGCTGCACGATCAGGACGACCTTCGAGCTCCAAAACGGAGGAAAATGTTGCAAGAGTGAAGAATTTGCTGGACAGTGACCGAAGATTAATTGTTTGCATGATTGCCGATGAACTTGGCATTGCTAAAATCCAAGTTCACGAAACTGTGCACGAACAATTGCAAATGAGGAAAATTTGTGCAAAGTTGGTGCAGCGAGTGCTGACAGGCGAGCAAAAGGACGTTCGCAAAAGGACTTCCGAGTGGTGGCGTATCTGGCCCAACATAACATTGCAACCTTGCCTCAGCCACCCTACAGTCCCGACCTTGCCCCACCAGACTTTTTCCTCTTCCCCCGCCTCAAAACCACCCTGAAAGGGCATCATCACGGCTCGGTGGAAGCATTAAAACAGGCCGTGACGAGGCAGCTGAACAGCATTCCAGTTTCCGCCTTCCAGGAAGCGTATGAAAACTGGAAATCCCGCTGGCAGCGGTGTGTGGATGTAGGAGGATCATATTTCGAAGAATATAACCGTAAGTGTTATTTCTGTCAATATCTTATTTTTAATTGACTCAGTCCTACCACTTTAAGGATGGACCCTGTATATATATATATATATATATATATATATATATATATATATATATATATATATATATATATATATAGAGAGAGAGAGAGAGAGAGAGAGAGAGAGACAGACAGACAGACAGATAGAGCTATTTAATGGTACTGAAAACAGTTTGTAAACTAAGTACTGTGTCATGAGTTGAATTACTCTGTGCTAATGTGTGGCAAAACAAAAAAAAAAAAAAAAATGAAATGAAATCTTTAAGTTTTACGTCCCACGATTATGCCTGCTAGGTTAAAGGAGACGGTAATAATGAGAAATGAAGGAAATGGTGATATGAAGAAAGTGGGAGAAAATGGGAGAACCCCGAGAAAACCCACGCACACGGTGTGTGTCCAACACAGAACTCACAAGGCGCTAACTGGGATCGAACCAAGGACTCCATGCACCTGAGGTGAACGCTCTACAACTAGTCACCGCGTGGCAATGACACAATTGGCAATACGATTATTCTCAAAAATGTCTCATACTTCCTAATAAAATTTCGGATGTAGTGCTGTCAGTGGGTGCGGAAAAGAGTAGAGGAGAGAGAGAAGTGATGTTCAGTACGTTCGCTGCTTACCATTCTCCTGCCCTGTTCTGTCGTTTGGTCACGAGGTCATCGCGCTTATGCAGCTTTTCATTGGAATCGCCTCAAAAACCAGGGGTAAAAGTGAGGGGAGAACGCGGGGGGACACAGTCCTCCCCCACTTCCAGAAAATATCCGTGGCGTCCCCCACTTTCTAAACTAATTACAATAGGTAAAGATAGGCACGGAGGACGGAGTGACGTCATACGTCCCCCTACCTTTTCAGATTCACTTTTACCCCTGCTTAAAGCTAAGGTTTACACATATCAGCCCCACATTCTTCCCGACCTTAAGATGCCTCATCCCTGCGAAATTAAAATACCGCTAATTTTACAGTAATTATGTGATATTTTCAAATAGATAAAAGATAATTGAAATGTGGAACAAGAGCGCCCTAGACAATATTATTTTGCGTGAGGTACCGTTATCACAAGTCACCTAGTGGCTTTCCGTTTTCAGCCGTTTAGAAACGCGAAAATAAATTCCGATTTTCAAAATGTCTCGACATCGAAAGCAGATAAGTGAGTCGTGATAACGGTATCTCATGTTAAATGATATTGTCTAGGGTGTTCTTGTTCCATATTTCGATTATCTTTTATCTATTTGAAGATATCACATAATGACTGTAAAATTAGCGGTATTTTAATTTCGCAGGGACGAGGCCTCTTAAGAGAGTAATTTAAGTAGAGGTAGCAGCTATTCCACAAGACATGACACGGCAAGTAATAATATATTTCAGACATCATCTTGAAATGTTTATAGCTCGCAATGGACAACATTTGCCAGAATCATTTTCAAAACTTAGTCATTACAAACTGTTGTCATATCCATTGTATAATTTTGAGTAAACAAGAGCTTTGACTTCGTGAATTCTGGAATGCGACATCTAGCAACGCTAGCAGTTTGCTTCCTAAACCTGGCCGCTTTGTGTTCGGTAGCTGAAAAATGAAACAAGGACTTTGACTGCTTCGATTTGGAGTAATTGACTACCTCTGTGTGACTTTGGTCCACATGGAGTTTTTTTTTTTTTTTTTTTCATCTTTACGGCTATGACATCAGAGGGACAGTCGGACCAAGAGCAATTGAGGACATTTCGCATTTGATCATTTGCGATTTGGATATTTCTTGGTCATTTTACCGATAGTCATTCTGCTTCGATGATCGCCTTTTGATCGAAAACACTTTCGAAGGAGATGAGTAGCTCTTCGATACTTTTGGACTTTGCTAACAGCAGCTAGAGGGAGGATTATGGTCTCACAACTGTGATGAGACTGTTTTTAAATAAGTTGCTATCCCCAGCTCTACCACCTTAGCTCTACCAATATTCCAATTGCTGCTGTTAGTCTTTATTTGAATCCTGCATTTTATTGAACAAAAACTCCACTTTTTATTAGATCGTTTCACTTCGATCCCCATAGGGCGCTTGGTTTCTGACATCCTACAATCCCACCAACAAACCACATCGTTTCACTTGGATCCCCATAGGGCGCTTGGTTTCAATCCCAACAACAAACCACATCATTTCACTTGGATCCCCATAGGGCGCTTGGTTTCTGAGTTCCTACAATCCCACCAACAAACCACATCGTTTCACTTGGATCCCCATAGGGCGCTTGGTTTCTGAGTTCCTACAATACCACCAACAAACCACATCGTTTCACTTGGATCCCCATAGGGCGCTTGGTTTCTGAGTTCCTACAATCCCACCAACAAACCACATCGTTTCACTTGGATCACCATAGGGCGCTTGGTTTCTAAGCTAATACAATCCCAACAATAAACCACATCGTTTCACTTGGATCCCCATAGGGCGCTTGGTTTCTGACTTCCTACAATCCCACCAACAAACCACATCGTTTCACTTGGATCCCCATAGGGCGCTTGGTTTCTAAGCTAATACAATCCCAACAACAAACCACATCGTTTCACTTGGATCCCCATAGGGCGCTTGGTTTCTGAGTTCCTACAATCCCACCAACAAACCACATAGTTTCACTTGGATCCCCATAGGGCGCTTGGTTTCTGAGTTCCTACAATCCCACCAACAAACCACATCGTTTCACTTGGATCCCCATAGGGCGCTTGGTTTCTGACATCCTACAATCCCACCAACAAACCACATCGTTTCACTGGGATCCCCATAGGGCGCTTGGTTTCTAAGCTCTTACAATCCCAACAACAAACCACATCATTTCACTTGGATCCCCATAGGGCGCTTGGTTTCTGACTTCCTACAATCCCACCAACAAACCACATCGTTTCACTTGGATCCCCATAGGGCGCTTGGTTTCTAAGCTCCTACAACCCCAACAACAAACCACATCGTTTCACTTGGATCCCCATAGGGCGCTTGGTTTCTGAGTTCCTACAATCCCACCAACAAATTACATCGTTTCACTTGGATCCCCATAGGGCGCTTGGTTTCTGAGTTCCTACAATCCCACCATCAAACCACATCGTTTCACTTGGATCCCCATAGGGCGCTTGGTTTCTGAGTTCCTACAATCCCACCAACAAACCACATCGTTTCACTTGGATCCCCATAGGGCGCTTGGTTTCTGAGTTCCTACAATCCCACCAACAAATCACATCGTTTCACTTGGATCCCCATAGGGCGCTTGGTTTCTAAGCTCCTACAATCCCAACAACAAACCACATCGTTTCACTTCGATCCCCATAGGGCGCTTGGTTTCTGAGTTCCTACAATCCCACCAACAAACCGCATCGTTTCACTTGGATCCCAATAGGGCGCTTGGTTTCTAAGCTCCTACAATCGCAACAACAAACCACATCGTTTCACTTGGATCCCCAAAGGACGCTTGGTTTCTGACTTCCTACAATCCCACCAACAAAATACCAAATATCGAAGAAGAGCTTAGTACTTGAAATAGTACATAGGAGGAACTTTATAATAAAAGTTGATTGCGAAAAGTCTAAAAATTCCTTGACTATTTTATTCTCTACCCAAAGGAGAATATAGTATATAAATGGGTCGGATTGAAAATCTCCCTTTTTAGAAGTCGGTTGAAAAAAAAATGAAAAAAAAAACACGCCGATGTCAATCAAACTTTAAAGCTGCCAGCGTGAAAAGATATGAAACGCAGCCTCTATTTCCGAGCCGAGGCTGTTGCTAACCGAGATCAGCCACCAAATATAATGAGCTTTATCCGTTAGATAATGGGCTACTTGCCAGCCAAATTTCCTTCATATGCAGAACGTAGTTATCGAGAAATCAAATACCACACACAAACACTCACACACACACTTATACATACATACATATACACCTGGAGTAAAAAAAAAAAACTACAGGGTGTCCAATATACAATGCAACCCGGAGTTTGGGATAGTAGAACTTTTGAACCTGAAGTGATACACAAATAATGGTTATACCAAAATGAAGCCTTGAACATGCATATATTTTTAAACTAGGAAGCAATGATTTAAGTACACTAGGAACCACACAGTGTTGCCAGATGTAACCGATGGTGTAAATTCCTTTTTTTTTTTTTTTTTTGTAAAACGTAAATTGACTCATAACTCATACGTGTGGATGTTCTGTCGTTAATTTTCAGTTTGTTTAGTTGGAGTAGCTTAGAACTATGGAGCAGAAAAAAGAATTTTTTATTTCCACCGATAACTAATCGGATGAGGCCTCTGTAAGGGAGAACTAGGGAAATCGTAGTTTTCATAAATTAACACTCTGAATTGGCAACTTTGCTGATGTTTCAGTGCATCAAAAGGTGTGCTAAGAATCTGTCTACATTATGCAATTGCTGCAAACAATGAAAAACAAACTTTGAAATTATTATGATAAAACGTTTACTTATATGCCCCGGCAACGCTGCTACTATCAGAAATGAGTTGCTATCTCTACAGTGGATGCTGGGACTGTCCCCTGTTTTGATTCAAATACTGGTTCACACGTTTCACCAGGTTGGCAGCAACTTTACGAAGATTAGAAGTGTTAATGTTCTCATTGGCACTGCCAATGTTCGTTTCCAGGTCTTGAATAGTTCGAGAATTGTTCTTTTATACTTCTTGCTTTAAATAGCCCCATAGAAATGAATAGCAGTGTTGTCGGGTGCATGTAAATAAAAATTTTATCATGATAATTTCAAAGTTTGTTTTTCATTGTTTTCAGGAATTGCATAATGTAGACAGATCCTTAACACACCTTTTGATGCACTGAAATATCAGCAGGGTTGCCAATTCAGAGTGTTAATTTGTGAAAACTACGATTTCCCTAGTTCCCCCTTACAGAGGCCTTATCCGATTAGTTATCAGTGGAAATGAAAAAATCTTTTATATATTTTTTCGAATTATGTTCTGAAAAATTGTGAAAAACTGTCTTTTTTTAAACTTGTGAATGCTAACCCCTGTGAACTAGATAATTTTGCTTTACTCAGGAGTAAAGCTGGTTGCCACTGAATAGATATAGTGAAAAATGTTTAAACACCAATTAAATGTTGATTCACATATAGTATGCCGCGAGCATGCCATTTACCAGCAATGCTCCTCCCATGCAATGTAACATGGCGTGCTGTGCTGTGCTGCTACTGCTTTCTTCGTTCTGATCAACTTCATATGCTCGGAAGAAAGACGAAGGATCGCGGTAGAACAGCCACGACCGGGAGAGTTTCTCTTAAATGTAGCCTGTCGGGGCACAGCATGAGAACGTCGTGTGTAAATTAAAAAAGATAACCCAATGAATTTTCAATTTCAAAATTTAAAGAGAAACTGTGGACCATATCATTGACTGGTTACGGATGGGAACTGCACTCTATGGGTGAATTAACCTTAAGTTACGGCGAGTTCGTGTCCGTTAGCTCTTGAACTCCAAGCTGATTGATCTTCTTGATGTCTCTCCATTCTCTTTCTCTGCCTCAACGAAACTACTCCTCATTTCCAAAAAACTGAATTTATGGCTGAAAGGAGCACAGTTTGATGCTGTTGCAGATACCCAAAAACCAGGTACTAAAGTAGTGTCTTACTTATTCGATTTTAAAAAGTACCAATAAAGCTTTTTACTTCGTTTTTTTATCTTTCCCAAACATAGAGGCATTGTAGAAAACGTTAAGTATATTTTCATGCCTTTCTGCGTCGAGACATAGGGAGTGATGACATCATAACTTTTTAAAAATATTTTTCTTTAGGCCTATTTTTATTATTTTTTTGGCGGGCTTACTTTAGCACCTAGAAGATTGAAATTTTGCACAAACATTCAGTCCACCGAGTAGTATTTATCAGACTTTTTCTTTTTTACATTTCTGCGTTAACACAGAGTGGAGCCAGAGGGGCAAAAATGTAAAAAGAAAAGGAAATAACCAAAATATTCCTTTCTCGCGATTTTTACACCTCAGATACATGGTGGAGACATGTGAATGGTGCCATTTGAAAGACGGTTCTATTCTGAAGAGAACGAGGTACAAAACATGACCTCATGATAAATAGGGATGTCCCATAATTTATTTCTACTTGAGATCAGGATCTTTTACGGTAATCTGGGGCATTGTGGGGATCATTTGTAAATATTTTTCACGCCCTTACTATTCAAGATAGAAGCTTGAAAGGGCCTGTGACACATCCATAAGGTGTCTGGGTCACAACAACCGATTTTGATGAAACTTGGTAGACTAATAAGACACCTTGCAGAACTAATGTAACTAGCAGGAATTTGTCGAAAAAGCTGTAGTTTCTGAGATACAGTCGATTCATTAAAGACGACATTTGTCGTGATATCTCGGGAACGATTCCACGGAAAATCAAGCAAACTTTGCAAGCCATAGTAGATACATGATAGCTTTAAAACGGAATTAAAACGAATTGTCTGCTCCTGCGCATAATGCGCAAATAATTGTGCGCATGCGCATATCTCGAAAATGTGAAGACTGCGATATATTTTTCTCTTGCTTAGTTTGAACTACATGACAAGTATAACATAATGCAAGAAAAAAAAATAGACTCAAAGGTGAGCGTTTTCAAGCACCCCGGACACCCACCTCTAGTTACGCACTCTGTCTGGCTTCTGTCATACATTTCCATTACACCTGTGTAGAAGTCATATAGTTAGCGCTAATAGTCGCCATATTCGGGGGCGTAGTGATATCAAGTACTGTAAGTCATCAATGTTACACAACAGTAACACAGTATTAAGAGAGCGTAAGGAAACACTATCAGGCCTATAGTCGCGATCTATTCGAACACACCAGTGTGATGCAGGCATCTATGCTTCAAAGAAACGAGCCACAATCATAGGTCATAGGGTTTACTTATATATAGTTAGTGTGGCCATGAGACAAAACCTTTGGTCGTAAGAAGGTTGTCGTTCTTCAACAAAACTACTATGTAAACGTATTAATTTTACAAATATTTCTGATTTTTAAGGGGAATTGCTTCATATGTATTTGTTGTTCAGTTGTACTGACCTCCTTTAAGAACACAATGTACTGCAGAAAGCAAAAGATATATATATTTTTTAAACCACCTCTGCTCTATGTACCCATACTTTAGTTGTGTAACGTATTTGGATCAAAAAAGTTCTAATTTAACTTTCGTACATCTGTTGAGTTCAGTAGGAAATAAAATCTTAACTATATATAAAACTACATAAGCTGACATAAATTATTGAGCACTTCCTGTAGGTTAAATGATTAAATTTGGCATGATTGTAGCTTTCCGGAACTAACCCACAGGAAAATTGCAAAAAGTGAATATTTTTAATTCTTATGGGGTCTAAAGAGGAGATGAATAATTTTCCTATATTATTTAAATGGACATTTTTTTTTAACCTATAATCTCATGTTTTAGGTACTTAGAATTGGAATAAAAACTTCAAATTCGGTATGCTTGTACGTTTTCGTTAGCACTACCTAAGCAAGTCAGAAAAAAATCCAACTTTAGAATGGTTTTATAAGGATCTGAAAAATCTTTCCCGTGTTATTTATATGGAATACCTTTTGCATCTCCAAATTATTGAGCACTTCCTGTTGGGCTACAATGATTAAATTTGACATGATTTTAGCTTTCCGGAACTAACCCACAGGAAAATTGCCAAAAGTGAGTATTTTTAATTTTTAGGGGGTCTAAAGGGGGGATGAAGAATTTTCCCATGTTATTTAAACGCGCCTTTTTTGAACTTATAATCTCATATTTAGGTACCGTACTTAGAATTGGAATAAAAACTTGAAATTCGGTATAGTTGTACATTTCCATTAGCGTTACCTAAGTGGGTCATCAGAAATAAAAATTTCCAACCGTAGAATGGTTTTATGGGGAACTGAAAAATCTTTCCCATGTTATTTATATGGGGCGTCTTCTACATCCCAAAATGTTTAGGCACTTCCAGCAAAATTAGAACGATGAAATTTGGTATGACTGTAGCCTTCCAGGACTAACCGACAGGAAAATTACCAAAAGTTAATATTTTTAGTTTTTAAGGGGTCTAAAGGGGGATGAAGAAATTCCCATGCTATTTAAATGGGTGTTTTCTTGGGATACAAAATCTTATCTTTTAGATATATGAAATAGGAAAAGAAACTATAGAATTGCAGGTTCAGGAGGTGTGAGGCCGTAGGCCGAGCAAAGAGAGTGTGAGGGGGCGAAGCCCCCGGATGGGGAGATTCAGGAAATATGAAGAGCAAGTTCACGAAACTCTGTTGATGCAAAGGCCGATAGATAAGAAATGCGAGGCCGTAGGCCGAGCAGACTCGAGGGTCTGGGGGCAGAGCCCCCACCTAACCAAAAGGTAGTCAGTTTATTACAGCTAACGACATTTTCAAATAGTTACAATTTAATATTTAATTACAAAATAGTCATAAAGTGACCACTGGCTTGACTTATGAGCTACAAGTCTGACAGAAAAGTGTACCTCTTTCACGACTTCGTGCTAAAGTGTGTCATTTGTGTAATGAGAACCATTTCTAGTTTCACGCGCTTTACAAAAACGAATAAACAAACAAAATACAGTTTTAAACAAAAAAAGTAAAAGATTGCGGAAGTTAGAATATATAAAAAATGAAATCTTTGAGTTTTGCGTCCCACGGTTATGCCGGCTAGTCTAAAGGAGACGGTGATGATGCAAAATGAATGAAATGAAAGAAGTGGGAGGAAACGGGAGAACCCCGAGAAAGCAAACGCACACGGTATTTGTCCACCACAAGGTTCATGTGGCGCGAGCTGGGATCGAACTAAGGACCCAGCACCAACACTACCACTGAGCCACAGCGCCCCCCGATAAATAAAAACGTACAAACAGAAAATGTATATACAAAAAGTCAATTTTTTTTCTTTCCCTAATCCTAAGTAATTCTCTCTGACACTGTAATTCCTCTCTAATGGAATTTTTCCTTCGCTTTTATTTATATTAATATGAAAAAACACCTTCTGGAATAAGTAAATGATTTTTTCTTTCATATGTACTGGACGCTGAAAATTGCCCGTAAGCTAGAGACCTGCACGGGCCGAATGTTTCAGCCCGAACCCAATCCAGCCCGGGCCCGAAAAGTATTGGAGATTTTCGACCCGAGCCCGGCCCGTCCCGATAAGTTTTTTTAAAATTCTTGGCCCAAGTCTGGCCCGGTCCCCATAAATTTTAAAAGTTTCATTTTGTAACGTTTTGCTCGGGCACACTTCTTCAACGTTTACCTTTATTCTAATTATCGTTTAACGAAAGTCAATAATTATTAAAGAATTGCAATTAATCGGCCCCAGGCCGGCCCGACCTGAAGAGAAATCAGTGTCGGCCCGGCCCAAAGAAATAAGAGTCGGCCCGCCCAAGCCCGGCCCGAGCCCGGCCCATGCAGGTCTCTACCGTAAGCATACACACTAAAAAAAAAACAAGAAGAAGAAGAAGAGCACCATTTCGGACAGTGACAGATCTAGTCCGAGCCAGGTGATTTAGGCCCTCCCAGTTTCTTGAGTGATAAAAATAATTGAATCTATTACTTATATATTTTTGAAAATTTATAGTAAGTGTCGCCTTTTATTCTTTATTAGAATTTTTTTCTAGACATCAGATATAGTTTCAGTTACACTTTTTCTGTTATGCAGTATGTGAAACAATATCTGAGGTTCACAATGTCAACGTTCAAGCTTGCCATAATTGGGAGAGAGATTTAAGTAGGAAACTTCTGCAGGACCCATGAAAGATTGTAAACTCATGATATATCTATCATAGTTTGTGTTGTAGCTGCCGTCCCCCAATTTTTACCTTCTAGATCCACCACTGTTAATTGGTTAGCTAAACATAATAAACGATAATAAAAATTAGATGCTAAAAATTTGAAATCTTCAACTTAATTTCCGTAATTACATGAGGTGTAGCTGACCCAGAGTACAAAATATGTCATACTTTAAATACAGTCTTGAACGATTCATTCAAGAGTTCTCTTTAAGTGTGTAAGTAAAAGTACCCTCTCCCTTCCTTCCATTCGGGACGTGTTAATTATGATCCACGACCCAGGTATCGAACCCGCAGCATCTACGTGGTAAGTTTGCCTTTTCAATTACACCAATAAGAGTTTCCTTTACTTCAACTCATCCCGGTCCCAATAAAGTCACTCTTGTCTTAGGGCAAACAAGTTTTCTTAGCTATTTTTCATATTTTTCATATCTACAATATTCTACATGTGGTGACTTTGAGTTACACACGTGCCTTGGATTATTCACTCCTCCTATAATACATTATTGCTTACATTCGATAACAGTCAAACTGAAACGAGACGAAACGTAGCGAAGCAAACTTGAATTTAGAAACTTGTAACCTCGAACTGGTGAAATCTATGTATAACTCATTACTCACTCATCAACAAACCTCTGAAATTATTAGGCGTATAACTTAGGAATTTTGTTTAAATCTTCTCCTTGGATCCTAGGTTGTAGGTAAGAACCCTCAAAAGGAAATAACGGGGTTTGAATGATATTTTACTGTTCGCCAGATCTCCAAAACTGTTATGCATACAACCTTGAAATTTTGTATAAATATTCGCCTTGTAGTCTAAGCTGTAGATAAGATGGGATTTTTTAAATGCGGCCCCTGAGGTGGAATAACGGTGCTTAAATGATTTATACCGTTTGCCAGATTTATGAAACTGTTAAGCATAGAATCACAAAATTTCATTCAAATATTCTCCTTGTAGTTTGAGTTGTTGGTAAGTCGGGATTTTTCAAAATTCGATGCCGAAAAGAAATAAGGAAGATTAAATATTTTTTTGCCGTTCGCCAAATTTCCAGAACTACGTAGTAGGCGTAGAATCTTCAAATTTTTCCAAAGCTAGTAAACGTAGAATCTTCAAGTTTTTCCGAAACTAGTAAGCGTAGAATCTAGAAACTTTTCATAAGTATTATACCTGTACTCTAGGCTGTAGATAAGGGAGTATTTTGCGAAATACAACCCTTAAGAGGGGATAAGGGGACGTGAACATTTTATTGCCATTCACCAAATATCCGAAACTATTAGATGTAGTGTCTTAAAAAATTCTGTACTGTGCCGGTGGTGTGCCATCAGTTGTAGTTCAGAATAATCTCTAAAATAGTCATCAAATCAATGCAACAATTGGGGATGAAACTGATGCACAACACGGTACTTAACTGCGAAATTATTGTTGAATTTAAATAAAATTCAAATGTTTTAATTTTGAAAGTAACTAGTTGGGGAAACAGGTGAGAGAGAGACAGAGAAAGGTTGTGATTAAAAGATAAAGGATGAGCAATAGCCTGATATTCCAACGAGACTGGCGTCGTCCTGATCATCTGGAACGAAGAATGTCTTTCTCTGGAGGAATTCTGGAAATGCTAGAATCAATCAACATCTGGATCTCTATCCTGTTGATCTGCTAGGGGCGTCGAGTTCTCTCTTAACGATGTGCCTTCTACGATGAATTTCTTCACCTTCATGTCACTACTCAGATGTCAAACTCAAATGTGTCTGCTGCGATAAACCAACAGAATGGTGGTCTCTGGACATGGAGTCGGTCGTCCTCCAACGGTGCGGTGTGCTTGTCTCCGACGATCCTGCACATTTTAAGTTTTATATTAATAAGATGAATTTTTTTGAAACGTTTAACATACGCCCATGCAATTTGTACACCTCGGTACACCTACAAGACAGAATTTCAAAATGAATATATCATACAAGAAGACAGTTTGTCTAATTATTATGAACTTTTTTTTTTTTTTTTGTAAAATGCAGTTTGAGGGATACAAATTTTGAGTGACAATTTCAATGTAATTGAACGTAAGTTCAGCGAAATCGAATTAGCATTTATAAGTACTTGAGACCAGAAAAAAATATGTGTGTGTGTATATATAATTTCAAATAATTATTTTAAATAAACATTATTCTTCCCATGTAAAGAACGAGCATTCCACTAGTTTTGAAGTAAAATGCTAGCGCCAAAGCTAATAAGTCAGCCAACATCGGTGTATTATGTTTCATTTTCTGTGATAAACAGAAGATGGGAGAACATGTTACAGCAACTGGAATTAGAATGGGGTTGAAAGTAGGGGAAGAAAAAATAATAAACTGACGGTTTAATTACCATGTAGGAGTAATCACTTTGATGTTACATTAGTTCTCGTAGTAGTTATGACAGCTTCTGCAGAGCATGATGGGAGTTTTTTTTTTACACAATGACCAAGCAGTATGCTTTATTTCACCTTTTAAACCTGTTCTTAGTTCACCTTTTATAACTTTTTAGTTCACCTTTTAAATCATTTTAGTTCACCTTTTAAACCTTTTTAGTTCACCTTTTGAATATTTTTAGTTCACCTTTTAAATCCTTTTAATTCACTTTTTAAAAATCTTTTAGTTCACCTTTTAAACCTTTTTAGTTCACCAAGTAATATTTTTTACTGTCCACCAAGTAGTAGTTCTTAGTTCACCTTTTAAAGTATTAGTTGACATTCAGCATATTAAATCGTCCATCTTACTACTCTAACATTTTAACACACTGCGAATCTGTAGGTCTCCCCTTATCGAAGGTGTTAATAAAAATACTGTTTTGTCTTCTTTTGGAATTCATTGATCTTTACAAAATTAAATGAAACTACGTGTAAGTTGAGCACTCCGCAATGTTTTTTAGAAGTGAAATAATACGTGATTGAATACGGTACTTCACAAGAATTAAATAAAGTTGGATGTTTATTTGAACACTTCTCAATATTGTGAAATTAAATAAAATAAAAGTTGAACGTTTCAAAGAGTTTTTTAAAACATTAAATGAAACTTGCCTGAACAACTGAATAGAGGAAAGACGAGACGACACGAGAAATAAAATTTTCTACTCTCGTCTCGTAATTTTTTTTAAAAATAGAAGTATTGTCTCATCTCAACTTCCGGAGAATTATTTCTCGTCTCGTCTCGATTCTCGGGAAGCTTTTCAGAACTAGTTCATGGCTAAGCAGTTAGCGTGCATGTCTTTGGCGCGGGACACCAGGGTTCGATTCCCAGCGGGAGTTCATGTGGTTCGGATCCCACGTTAAACTGTAGGTCCACGTCTCATATAGCCTCGCTGCTGAAAGGGATGCTAAACATCAAATCGGAGAGCTTTTCTCGTCTAGTTTGGTAAATTAATGTACATTTATAACTTGATTTTTTCCTACATTTCACCTAGGTTATTAGAATCCTTTCGCACAACAACATCTATATAATGGATGTGATATAACAACATTATAAACCATGTTTATTATTGGAGAAAAATTTGTGATGCCTTGCATATCTATAAATGTTGATAAATATTCTTAATTTTATTTGTATATACAATTACTTTATCAATTTACCGCTTTTTTTTGTATATATTAATCATGTAACACTACAGCCGTGTTTGAGACCTAAAACTTGAGCAAAGTAGTGTTAAACGAGACTCGAGAAACGTCTCGTCTTGTCCCGAATCACGTCTTGTTTTCGAGACGAGACGAGATATTTCCTTGTCTCGTGGTCAACATTACTTGCGAATGTTCTTCAGTTCTTGAAAAATAAATATTATCATTGAACATTTCAGAATGTTCTTTTAAAAAACAAATGAAACTTATGATCTTTTTTGCATATTTTTTGTGAAATTGAATGAAGCAACAAGCAAGGTTCAGCATTTCACAATGTCCTTTAGCACGTATGTAGTAAAAAGCATATAAAAAGCAGTATGTACTAAAAGGCATATAAAAAGCAATATGGAGTAAACAACATGTAAAAAGGACTATACAATAAATAGCATGTAAAAACCAGTATGTAATAAATAGCATGTAAAAGCAGTTTGTAGTAAATAGCATGTGAAAAGCAGTAAGTAGTAAGTAGCATGTGAAAAGCAGTAAGTAGTAAATAGCATGTAGAAAGCAGTATACAATATATAGCATGTAAAAGGCAGTATAAAACAAGTAGCATGTAAAAAGCAGTTTGTAATAAATAGCATGTAGTAAGCAGTATGTAGTAAATAGCATGTAGAAAGCAGTATGTAGTAAATAACATGTAAAAAGCAGTATGTAGTAAATAGGATATAAAAAGCAGTATGTAATAAATAGCATGTAAAAGGCAATATGTAATAAATAGCATATATGGATGGAAATTCTGTACAAGTACAGTTGTCCTATGAAGATTTTTAAGGGCCACGGTGGCTCAGTGGTAGAACGTTCACCTCTGGTGTTTGGGGTCCCGGGTTCAAACCCTGCTCCCGCCAAATGAACTTTGTGGTGGACAAACAACGTGTGCGTGGGTTTTCTCGGGGTTCTCCCACTTTCTTCATTTCCTTCATCTCTCATCATCACGGTCTCCTTTAGCCTAACCAACATAATCGTGGGACGTAAAACTAAAAAATTTGATTTCCTATGAAAATTTAACCTACAATTGATGAATGGGGCACAGTGGCTCGACGGGAGTGCTCACATCTGATGCGAAGGTTTCCTAGTTCGATCCCAAGCAATGTTAGTTTTTGGTGGAAAACATCGCGCCTCTGGGGCTTTTTCGAGCTTCTCCCGTTTCCTTCCATATTATCGTTCCACCAATTCATTTCACTGCCATTCACTTTCATTAATTCATTCGTCTCTGTCAGTCTAGAGAGCTAAAGTCTCGTTGAACGCGAAACTTGAAATTTTTATTTCACTTCATTTAGTTTCCGTTCATATAAACACATGCTTTAATTAAAAATAATAAAGTAAAATCTGACAAAAGCAAATCGCTTTTAATAAATAATAGCAATACAGTTTGGGCAAAGTATCATTACCTTTATCAGACAAGTATTTTATTTTTTTAAATTAAGGCAAAGAAATTCGAAACCTAGAATAAACAGCATTAAAATATATGCTAAAAAAAGCAATCTAAAACAAAATTTACACTTTGCTCTGGGTTCTAAAAATAATTACTGCTTTCTATTACTGTGAGGTATTATGAATTGTTAAATAACTATTAGAGACTATGAATTTTTGTTGATGTGTGTTTTGCATCCATATATAACATAAAGGTTATGATAGATGGGTCTATGAAAGTAGGGACATCGCACTCTAGTGGTTGGAGCATCTGACTCACGTCAGCGTGGTCTCGGGTTCGATTCCCGACCGGTGCTTTCCAAGTTTCGGCATCCAACCAGCGTCATGAGGCAAACTGGGGAATCACGTGAATAAAGATGTCTAGAAAGCTTCCAGTACGCCTGTTAGAGATGCAGCGCGCTGACTGTGTTCGTCGCTAAACTGGACGTAGTTCAGTTGGTCGCCAACAGATGGCGTTGGAGCGTATCAGGCCCAGAAAGGGATGGTTTGGTTTGGAGTCTATAAAAGTTGGGTATATGACTATATCTTGAATTCGGTACAATTGACAAATTACCTTAAAGAAAAATTGAAGACATCTTTTATTTTTTATTAAGAGCAATGGTTAGATTTCTTGCTTCGCAATTGGAAGGTCCCGAGTCGAAGTCCGGTGGTAGGTCATTCAAACTGAGTTTCCCCAAGGTTTTTTCCTTAGGTCTAACGGATGGATGACGGCGTTTTATCCTCAAAGAGAACCATTGGCTGTCTTCCTTTCCTTTCCGCTGTTGTTATTCTTAATTATTGTAGACTTCAGTGAAGTTAGCCAAAGCTGTAAGTCATTTAAAATAAATAATCAACACCTAAAAGGCTTACTGTTTGTATGACATTTATGTTGACAAGATAGAAACTGGAGAAACTTTTTGGTTTTATCTAAAAAGGAAATGATAATTGTTATTGAATCACTGAGAAATCTTGTCTTTTTGAAAAAGCGTCATGACGGCGACCTGATATAACAACATTTATCTATTCTCCGGCCTTCAAACTAAGCCTCTATTACAATAAACTATTGAAATCTACGCCAGAACATTCCTGAGAAGCGCCTTTCGACTGCCAGATTCTGTTTGAAAAGCTAAACGACAAGATAAGACACCGTAAATCCCTTAATCCGTGGCTGTCAGATAACTTGTACAATTGAATGTTAGCATTGTTTTCCAACACATCGGAGACTCAACCATGATTGTACAATATTCTTTTATATCGCATTTAACACTCTCTGCTACCTATTAGGTATTAGACGTCAATGACTGAAAAATCGTAAATCATCGATCGAGAACTTTTAGAAAATAAGATTTGCAGCCAAGCTTTTCTCTAATACTTTTTTAAAGTTTAATTATTATTCTTAAATCTGAAATCTGATACGCAATGACAGCCGTGGGAGTGTGCTCTTTGTACTCTTAAAGAGCGACAGGAGACGATCGTAAATTTAGTTTGAAAATATAAAGAAATACATAGCAAATGCACTTTCAATGTTACAATATTACAACTGCTAGTGTATATCGAAAGTTTTTTTTTTCAGTCTAACGTCCCACGATCATGCCATTTAGACAAGGGAGACGATGGTTAAAGCAAGCGAATGATGATGGAAGAATTGGTGGCTTGAGAAAGTGGGAGGAAATGGGAGTACCCCGAAAAAAGAGCACGGGCACGATGTTATCCACCACCCTAACAGCACAAGTTGTGCTAGGCATGTACCATTTAGATGTCTCAGCTACTTTTTAGGTACTCGACACTTTTCACATATGATATTCATGTGCTAAGTATGTACTTCAGCTATTTACAGTGTTAGGTACTTGTTACACCTAATTGATATTTGCAATTATGCACCACAAATATAGCATTTATATACCCGGCTTAGTTTCACACTCTATCAGTCATTTGTTTTCATGTCGTCATTTGAGACATATATCTGTCATGTTCTAGGTACGTCCTTTAGGAATATACTGTTTCAGATACTCTAACAGCACAAGATGTGTTAAGCATGCTACATTTAGGTGTTCTAATTTCATTTCCCACATTTGATGCATTTGTTACTTCTTTTTCTAAGCGATTGTGTACTAGAAGCAACAAACGCATCAACTTTATAAGATGGCAACTGTATCCGATCATTTGAAAGTGAATATGGAAGATCCATGAAATAAAGTAAATAGAAACTCGTCCTTTTGTTATAAAATTACATGGCGAGCAGATTTGATCTGATCCCAAACGGTTATAGTTGAATATACGCCGTTAAAGGAGCACGCTGATTAGCCGAATTCAAAAGATTTCAACAATTTATCCCTCTACAAGCGACGTTCTTTTCATCGCCTCGGTGGCGAAGTCGGAAGAGCACACTTCTAGTAATGCAAAGGTTGGTGATTCGCGCCCACCCCGGGTACATGTTTTTTTTTTTTACTTTTTACTTTTTAAAGTGTTTTTTAGACTCACCTTAATGTAAACACATTACGCATATAGAAGATTTAACATATTTTGGGGTGTAATTTTGTGGTTCATTGACGCTTACGGCATGGGGAACATACCTAGAACATACTACGCACGTTCCCCAAGTACATATCAGGCATGTGCTTAGGGTCGGACATAGACTGTGACTATCACGTGCCATCCATGTAATTTCTCTCAGAGGTACATAAGACACATACTGGACACATACCCATGTAGGCCTACCTGAGGGAACATGATAGGCATATACCTGCTATGTGATTGTGCTGTTAGGGCGCAAACTTAATTGGCTGGGGTTCGAACCAGGGATCCCACGCACTAGAGGTAAGCGCTCTACCACTGAGCCATCATCCCGTGGCAACATTTAAAACATATTATTGGAGTATATTGTGTAATGGCTTGTTATCTTTATGCGTTGATAAATGCTCTTCATTGTGTTCTTACAATCACTAGTTTCTTTATCGCAGTCTTTGAAGCATCATATACAAAATTATAGGCCACCCTGTATTAGGCATGAATGCACGGGCGCCGATTCTGGGGGCCCGGGTCCCCCAAAGCTGATGTGGGTCCCTTTATTGTATTTAAGAATATACAATATTTGGCATAATTTGAATGCAATTTGTCTTAAAATTAGGGATGGCCACATTTATTCGAAAAATACTTTTTCGAAAACGGAAAACGAAAAACGAATTTTTTCCAAAAATAGAAAACGAAAAAAATTTCGAAAAAATATTTTTTTGGACAAAACGAAATTTTTTTCGAAAAACGAAAAAAAAACGAAAAATGAAAATTCCGAAAATCGAAAAACAGATTTTTCGAAAAAGGCTATCCCTACTTAAAATCCTCATATATGCCTTCTGCATCTGAATGGCCTCCCCCCCCCCCCAATTTACAGAGAAATCGGCGCCCTTGCATGAATGGTATAGTATTTAATCAAGCAGTTTTAATTCACCCACCCGTAGACACATTCGAACGTATTTCGAACCAAGTGACTCCGAGGGATGTCCGGAGATTGTCAACCCTACTCTGGTTTTTATGACAAAGAATTCTTGCAATCAATGGATTAACAAAGATGAGTCTATAATGGCAAGTTAATAGGACAGGATGATAACGCTGCTGTCTTGAAAACTCAACGAGAAGGTTAAAATGTTTAACAAGGGTAGTGGTACGACAGGAAACAAAAAAAGCAACGGAAAAACCATCAACATATGAACACGTCAATTCATGTGAAGTTGTTACATTTGACAAAGTTATACATGATTTTGAACAACAACCCACTCTAGCGGAAAAGTTTTTATCGATAACAAAAGAATGTCAGCCTTGTTAGGAAGACTTTCTCTCTCTTATTTTTATTATGTACGTATGTTCTAAACTGTTAACTGCTCCCAATTTCTTGGTGACAGAACCTTCTTTATATATTATCTACGCTTTACACACATTGATTTCAGTCTTTTTTCACCCAATGACACAACGACACCGTGGTTCCACTAACGTGTTGTCAATGTTTTTGGTCGCCATCTTCTGTGCCAATCATGTCGCGAGAAAGGTAATTGGTATCTTCTAACTTGTTCTGGCCTGCATTTAGATTTTTTTTTTTTTTTTTTTTTTTTTTTTTTTTTTTTTTTTAGGGAACAGGTTATGAGAAAGAATGTTCTTTCACGTATGAAAAGAAACGCATATGAATTGCATACCTATGAGTATTCATAAGGGCAATCTTACATTTTGTGTGTTAATGTGCAGTGTCAGAGGCGTAGGGTCATCAGAGTTGGGGGGAGGGAATTTCTACACAGGACTCATGGCAATAAATAAAATATCTTTAATTGATTTTGAATACAGGAATTTACTTACTTTTACTTCAATTAATTTTAATTTATTTTATTTATTTATTTTACAAACGTTTCATATACGGATTTCTCTCTATTTTACGCTGAAACAATGCAATATAAAATAAACACGAAAGATCTTTGATACACGGTTTTTCGTTTATTTTATATTGCATTGTTTCAGCGTCTATATATTTAAAAGTGCCAAATTTACAAAGACATTAATTTTGTTTTGAAATGATTCTCTGAATCAAAAATATCTACATCGGACGGTAAACTGATATCAGTCTGAAGAACAAAGAACATTGTACAATTGAAAGTCTGGGCGTTGCTTATGTTAGTAACAAATGACTACGTGCAGAGCGAGAGGGTGAGTAAAAATTCAGAACGGAAACTAAGAGTTTAAGGAGTCTATTTTATCATTCATAATTTTATGGAGATGTAGCAAATCTACCGTCATGTGTCGTGTATGAAGAGATATTATATTAAGTTTGGTAAGAATCTAAAATCTACTAAGGATCTCCACGTTGTCTGTGGCAAGAAAAAAAGTTGACTGGAATTGACATTTTTCAGGATTCGGTGTTAAATTCCAGTTAGCAAGTTTAGAAAGAGTTTGTTGAAGTCGTATGGGGAAAATTTCTTGGAAAAGCTTACAATCATCAGCAAAGAGAAGAACATTAGTAGATAGTAAATAAAGATAGAATGTGAATTCATCCATGTGAAAAAAGAACAACAATGGTTCTAAAACAGAACTTTGCGGAACACCAAAAAGAACTGGAACATATTTGAATGACGTACTATCTGGTAGAAGAACACGTTGTTTGCGATCCATATTGTAATAACTTAAAAGAAAGAAGTTGTCCATGTACAGTACAATAAATCTATTGGATAGATTATGGAGAAGCAAAAATATATGACCTTTATCAAAAATTTTTGAGAAATGTAAAGTTAGTTGAGAAATATGTGGAACATAATTAAAAACACGAATAAGAAATTCTGATAGATTAGCAAGACATGATTTCTATTGCAAGAAACCATGCTGTGCGGAGTTCAAAAAGGGAACTGTGAAAATATAAATTATATTCTTTATATTTTTTTCCACAAAGAATTGAAAATGGAGAGAAATAGAAATAGGTCTATAAGACCAAACATCCGTTTTAATGACGGATTTATACAGTAGATTGGAAATATGTTAGCGTGTTTCTAACACTAAGGGAAACTATCCTCACCATCCGCAAACCATATAGAGCCAAAAGATAATCAATAGACTAGGCTCTGTTCCAAGGGTGCCGATTTCTCTGTAAATTTGGGGGGCCCACTCACACGCAGAAGGTATACAGAGTGTTTGAAAAAGAACTCCCTAGTTTTAAGTATAAATTTAATTGGGAAATGAATGAAAACTTACATCAATGAGTACATATCATGAAAGAGAATTCCTTCAAGTTTTGTTTAATGTTGGTAGACTTCAACGTGGGATCCATTTGTGGCCCTGCACATGTCGAGACGATATTTCCCTTCTCGCCACGTATTCACCAAGATTTCAGGTGTAACCGTCCCAATGACGGATAGTTTTCGCTGTAGGTGGTTCACCACCACACTGACGTCTAAAATTACGTTGCACTGTTATAACTGACTCAGTTTTCACAAGCCAAATAACACACTGCGCTTTCTGTTGCGGAGTACTCGTTGTTGCTGAGTGGCTCTGGACTGCACGCCTGCCTGGACTGAACTGAAAAAACAGCACTGAGGGGAAAAAATAGCACTGGTACCGTCTCAAGATGAAGCAGACCTGCCAACTGCAGGGGAGCCAAACTTGGAGAGTTGATGAATCAAACACCACAAACTAGAATAGTGTATGCCACTTTGTACAGCTTCTAAGACACATTAAAACTAGGGAGTTCTTTTTCAAACACACTGTATATATGAGAATGTTAAGACAAATTGCATTCAAATTATGCCAAATATTGTATATTCACAAATATACTAAGGGGCCCACATGAGCTTTGAGGGCTCCCGGCCCCCTCAGGATCGGCGCCCTTGCTCTGTTCATAATACAAACTGTATTGATATGTCTGTCCCAACAGCACAATGGTCAGGTTGAGCTGACTAAAGAGATTTAACATCAGCGAGTGAATTTAATACAAATCTGGAAATTTGCACTTATTGTAAATACATTATTAAATGATAA
The DNA here is from genome assembly GCF_964235325.1 of Thermobia domestica. Classification (NCBI taxonomy): domain Eukaryota; kingdom Metazoa; phylum Arthropoda; class Insecta; order Zygentoma; family Lepismatidae; genus Thermobia; species Thermobia domestica. Next base: position 374,404,483 of record NC_137455.1, on the reverse strand, counting down.
TACAAGATAGGATTCTGTCTTCTTACAGCCAATGAAGCAGGATTGTCCTCTCAACAGATTCTCTTCTGTAAATCTTTTTCCAAGTCCCTTAGGTTTCACCAAATCGATAGTTGAATCCTGGTCAACGGTCATAAAAGCAGGTGTAGCAGCAAATCTTTATTCACAGTATTTCGCAAGTAAGTTTTGAAGTGTCGAAATGTCGAGTAGGATTGTTCAGCTGTTTGTGGTTGTAAGTGGTCACGACAAAGCTACGAGTAATTCACAACACTTTAACATATCCAGAGCACAATATCTACAGATGATGGTGGACAAATAAATTACCAGCGTCCAGCAATGACGAATGGTTTGTGTCAATGTCAATCCACGTAAAATTGAGTTTGTACATAGCTTCGATAAAATCAAAGCTGGTTGATGGAACTTGAGAAATAAAATAAAATAAAAATTCTGTTTTAAACGTTCCACGATTAGATATACCATGTAAGCTAAAGGAGACGGTTGATTGAAGAAAGTGAGGAATGATGTAAGAAATGGTGAAATGAAAATGTACGAGGGACCGGAAAAACCCGTAGAAAACCTACGGACAGAAAAAACAATCTAATATAAATAAAATAATAAAGAGTTTGTTTGTGTGTTTGTCTGTCTGTGTGCGGCCTGGGCACCAGACGAGTGGACCGAGAGTTACCAAATTTTGGTCAAGGGTACATTGGCTCAGGCCCCAGATCAAAACGAAGCCCTTTTTTCAAATTTCGAACCAGGGGGTCTCAGGTTGGGCGTTTACCGGGACCGGCTTGGGAACCAGACAAATTGACCGTGAGTTACCAAATTTTAGTCACGAATACCTTGGTCCAGGCTCCAGACCACGTCAAAATTCGAACCAGGGGGTCTCAGGGGGCGTTTACCGGGACATGTAAAAGTAGTAGAAAATGACCGACCGTTGACTTCCAAATACAGCCCCCGTGCGAAGCATGGTTATATTCAACTAGTAAGAAATATTATTCACTACAAACTCACATGATCGGAGATCAAACCAGGGACCTTGCACCTAAGGTGAGCGCTCTATCACTGAAAAATTGTCTGAACTAACATCAAAGGTGACCAGATAGATCAATAGCAATACTAATTTATTCAATGTATTCCTATCACAGTTCAATAAACGTCTGATAACGGTCAGCAATGACTTTAATCGTGGAAAGAAAATCGGTCAGAAAGAGAAACGGAACAACATCGATGGCAGCAAAACTTGTTCTCGTCAACCCATTCTTCAATATTGGGTAGATAAAGAAGTCAGAAGGAGCTAAGTTCGGAGAAAAAGAGGGATGGTAAAAAACTTTACAGCCTATAGTGCGTCCAGTAAGAGAATGTCTCTGACAGCTCGCAGTGACATTGCCACTACTCGCGTGTCAAGGTTTTTTCGGTGCAATTTAATTAATGGTATAAGACAGAGTGATCGTGGTTGGTAACACTGGTATCAAAGTAGGGGCTGCAATGTCCCGCCGCTTGTGGTAAGGAACGTCAGAGACCATCTCTTGTCGGCCGTGCTATAGCTGGTTCAAAGCAGCTTGCGACATGGATGGATGTCCAACAGAAATATGATGCCTCTCGCCAGCTTATCTCATCTTTTGGACAATATGAAGAACACGTTTCGCAAATACCCCTCCTATCTCTGTAATTCTCTTAGCTCTAAGTCGTCTATCTGAGAGTATCGCCTAGTGTACAGAATCAACAATCTCGACGGCTACTGCAATTATGAGTCCTGAATGCAACTCGTCTTCGAGTGACGAGTTGCATTCTACGAGTTCTTTCCTACCCGTTTCAAAACACCTTCGTTTGTCAACAGGTCTAATATATTTTTTATGATTGATTTTTCTTTTTTAGAAACGTCAAGTAATGGACGAAAATACAGTACCACAATACGTACCCTGAATTGTACTATGATACAAATACTGTATGTTATGAACTGTAAAGGGTATAAAACAGCAAAGATTTTATTTTCGCCAGCAAAAGACCAATTTTCTTGCGAGAATACCGCCTTATATCAGAGCAGGTGAGGTTTCTTGACCTGTTAGGTTTTCTAATATTGTACTCGCATTTGAATGTTGTATAAGAACAAGGTTAATTACTAGTTTAACAGCATTTGATTCAAATAATTGTCATTACACAACATTCGAGTTTAATTGCCCTCTTCAATCAGCATACTATACAGAGAACAATAGCCGACTCTCATATTAGAAATAACCTGAACTTAACTAGGAAACCCATATATCTTCTAGGGCCTGAAAAGGAACATGAATTTTATATTACTAACATCATAACAGTTTTAACACAATATTGTGTATATTTATATATATCCTTTCATAAGGAGAGTGAATGTATTTTGTTCCCCCATCCGTTAGGAGATGTCATTCTGTCACTGATAATCATCCGTCCATTGACGTCATAACAGAGGCTCCTATCTCTACTCCCCACTTCACACCTAATTATATCGGACCAGGATCAAAGAATTTGATAGACAATTATAACAGATATAATGTTATCAACAGTTGATTTCATACATTTGAAAATAATTTTAAAAACACTTATAATATAATCACTTTCAAGGCATAGATAAAACTATTTTATAAACAAATACTTATTATTTTTTTTTTAAAAAAAAGGAAAATTAACTAGGCACTTATTTTAAACATTAGGAGCTCTTGTAGCACTCCATGATTGTATTATTTTGCTTTAACATTCAAGGCAAAGACATAAAAATTTTCACAATTGTATGTGGCTAGCTGAAAAGCCAATTTGTTAGCACTCAAATTATAGGGTTTGAGGAAAATATTTGAAAAATATACTTCAACTCCCTTTCTCCATTTGAACTCCCTTTCTCTCGTTGTATCTCCTTTCTTAGGGAATGCATTCTGTCCCTCAGTGAATAATAGAAATTCAGCTGAAGCTAAGTGCTAACTGCGCATAATTCAACAAAAATTTTAGGAACGATCAAAAAAAAAAAAAAAAAAAATCTAAAGATCGCGATCTTGGCCAAGAATTAGTTTTTGGATCAAGGGCCACAAAATTTTTGAACGGCCCCTAAATCGAGTTTTCTACGGAATGAGCACATCATTCTGAGTTAAGTGATACTTTGGGTTTGGCTACACTATATGTAGTTCTCCAGATATAAGACCTACAACAAAAAATTTTTATTGAAATATATTGGATCTTTTGATCCAAAACTTAATTTCAAAAGATTACACCATTTTCTTTTTCATGAAAAGGCGATATACAAATTCGGAAATAAAGTAGAAATTGCCTATCCTTTCCTTTTTAGATTTTGCTAAACTTTTGAAAAAAATGAAATGAAATTTTTGAGTTTTACGTCCCGCGGTTATGCCAGCTAGGCTAAAGGAGACGGTGATAATGAGTAATGAATAAAATGGTGGAATGAAGAAAGTGGGAGGAAACAGGAGAACCCCGAGGAAACTCTGAACACGTATTCAGTTATTTCTATTGCCGAGTTTATATAATTATGCCAAGTCTCATCTCCTTAACTTGATTACCTTGTGAGATACTGTATATTTTATGTACATTTTGGACACCCTTTGCTTTTCCTAAGGACATAAGGATACACATATATGATATATACATGTACCAGTATAGGAACAGGTATTTTCTATAACGAAACTTCGAAGGAGTTGTATTAAAAGGAGATGGGCGGAAATCAGGCGCCCCAGTTCGAACTATAGTGTTTTCAAAATTAGAATTAAATTGACGTTTGGAGACGTACGTTGTACGCTGTTGCCACTTCGTGCACATCCCGGTGAGTCATCAGCTGGAACTGTCCTGTGGGTCTTGACGAAAAGGAAAATCTCTAAATTGGTTTATTTGGAGAATTGAAAGGATATGTTTGTCGCCCCAATTTGTGCATGTTGGCTGTGTGTGTGTGTTTCTTTTTAATCACTTCCACGCACAAAGAAAAGAAAGACTAAAATAGCTTCTTTCCTTCTGAAAACACGTGTTTACTAGCGGCAACATTGGAATGTTAAAGTATGTTGCCAAGGAAATCCTACACTCACTGTTGCTAAAATGATGTTTACGATTGGACCCTCGCTAAGTGACCGCAATAACTATGTGATGTAAATTCCCTTCTTCAAAACAAATCTGCACGTGTTTTTGAGCTGTCATTTTGTTTCTAATTTTGAAAGCACTTTAGTAGGCCTATACGAGAAACTTTTAGAAATGCATTCACAATTTCATTTGTCACTTTTTTTTCATAAAGTTTCAATTCATTAATAGGATTTAGTATTACAAGAATTTTGTAAAAATTTTCCATTTTTGTTGTTAATAAATTATATCGGCCCTCCTCAAGATTTTTCTTTTCTCTATGCCCCCCTTCTTTTAAAAAAAAAAGTTTTTCTAACACTGGTATAGATGATTCCTTGGTTAATACAGAAGATATTACTGTAGACGATTCCTCTGCTTATCTACAGAAACAAATAAACGAATTAAAGTAGTAATTTCTGCAGAAGAAAGTGAACAACAAACCATTCATCATCATCATATAGGTACTCTGCCCTTACTGGCAGGTCACTTGCCGCAACTGAGAAGACTTCATGCTCCCCGATCTTCCGCTAACCTTTTTCTTTTTCAAGTACGATTTTTTCTGTTTTGATATCGCCCACTAATTGTAGTCTCCTTCACCCTCTCCCTCTCTATCCTGCCACCATACCCTGTAGCACGTCCCTCATGATACAGTTCATTTTTAGTCAATATTCCAACCAGATTCTCTCCCTCGTCTTAAAAATATCTAAAATTGTTTTTTTCTTCTTAACATTTTTTAAGACCCTCTCATTCGTTTTCCACATGACCCAGCTAATGCTCTCCATTCTTCTCCACACCCACATTTTGAAACGTTCCAATCATTAAAAAAATCATTAAAAAATGAATTTCAAACAGCAGAAAGGTAACTAAGCCATGAAAGAAGAGCACTCGGAGTCAAGGGCGCCCATCAGGGGGGCAAGGTGTGGCGCTTGCCCCCCTTTAGAGGAAATTGTGCTTCGGAAAATCGAAAACCCAATAGATATTTTAGAATAGTTACCGCAAAATTTGACAATACATTTGAAATGTCGCTTATACTTGCCCCCCCTTGGAAACCACAACATGGGCGCCCTTGCTCACTGTGTCGAAATAGAATTCTGTTCGTGTGTGGTACAAGAGAATTCTGGTATGAGTTGTTGATATTTATCGTCTCTCTTCAGCACCGAGGCTATATGAGACGCGGGCCTACAGTTTAAGGTGGAGTCCGATTCACTGTAATATGTTCTAATTTCAGTGGTCTCTAGCCGAGAATCGAACCCGTGACCCCCTTACATTAATTGTTCGAGACAAAAACTTGTATCAAGACTTAAAAGAATTGTACGCGAGGCAAAAATTACACTATTTACTAGCAAATGTTCTCAGGTGTGATTGCTAGACAACAATTTTTTTATGTATTTAAATATCATGAAATATGATTGCAACTATGCTGTTAAATATGTTAAAATGTGCACCAAAAATGCAATAAAGGAGAACATTTTCAAACGTGCAGTAAAGTTGTGACAAAGCTTTGTAGATGAAATATTACATCGAAAGTGTATTTTACCTTTAAGGGACTTCTCTTCAGAATTTATTTTTATGATAGTTACAGGTCATATACAGAATCGGATATAGCCCAGGGCCGGGGGGCTTAGGCCCCAGTTTTTTTAATGACAAAAATAATTGAAGCTATTATACATATATTTTTGAAAGTTCATAGTAAACTCATGATATACCTATCACAGTTTTGGTTCTGGTTGGTCCCCCAGTTTTTACCTTCTAAATCCACCTCTGACCATATACTCCTAACTTTTTAAAATATACACAAATTATGAAATTAAAATAAACACAGTGATATGAGAACACAATCTTTGGTTTTTCTTCACATTTATATTTTAGAGAGCATTTAGTTTACATGAAATAATACAATCCTTGTTTCTCTACACCAGCGTTTCCCAACCTTTTTAACTTGCTGTACACTACGGGTGTCACTTGAATTCTCGCGGCACACTCATTATTATTATTATTTGCAAACAAAAAATACCATGATAATTTTTTTGTGATTACTGATCTCGCAGAGATGAAAGCTCAATCACTGGTTTTCCCCTATGCTAATTCACTATGTTTATTTTTTATTCTAATTTTAAAATAGAAAACAATTGCAATGAAATATAGGACTCAGATTTTTAAAAATACGCTTTCATTTTCGAAAACTGTATCCAACTTTTCACAAAGAACGAAGATCACTAAATAACGAACGAACAAACAAATGTTTTGTACTTTTAACTTTGCTGTTTTAACCAAAACCGGTGCATATTATTGCAATCACACAGCTTGCGATGCGTCGTGTTGTTCTGTCACTCGCGTGCAACTGAGTGTTCTACGAACGTTCACTTGACGCTTCCATTTTTCGATGTTAGTATGACTCTCAATTGAAGCATAACATAGCAGCTAACCGTGGAAATGTGTACGAGCCGAAGTACTGTCTGCTACACAGTAATAGATGTAGAATAATATATTACATTAATTTTTTCCATGGTAGAAATTCATAGTAATGCGAAATACAAAAATATACATTTTTTTTCCTGTCTTGCAATTTGGTTGCTATACAATTAATAATTTTGTTTCGATTTCCTCGCGGCACACCAGCGGTCCATTCGCGGCACACCGGTTGGGAAACGCTGCTGTACACGTTAAAAAAAAAAGTATATCACGAGATGCTGCTTTACATTTTTCTGTCAATTTGTGACATTTGTAGCCAGAAAATGACCTCTTAACATCAACAGATGTTACTGGGCAATATTTTATGGGAAAGAGCACGTTTAGTACGCATGTTTTGTGGCAAGTTGAAATCCAACCGTTCAAGGATTTTTGCCATGACTTCAATTATTTGGTAGACAGAGTTTCTCGCAAGAATATTCATCAATTTCTGTTCCACAGAGTATTCAAATGCGAGCTTTATTATCGTTGTTAGAAACTCTTGCCAAGTTTAACAGGAAATCATCTAAGCAAACAAAAAATGTATTGGCATAAAAATCCGATATCTAAAGCCTGTGACAAACACCTTGGCATTTCAGATAAACGAATAAAACGGAAGCTCTGGCGCGACGTTGCCAAGTGGTAAAGGGCTGTGGCTAGGGCTAAGCAGACAGAATACAGCGTGATCAGGTGGCAGGGGATAGACGTGGATGTGTACAAAATAAACGTGGCAATACCGCTGGCCTGTCATTTGCTAGCAGCATTTAAAGGGAACCTGGAGCGCCGCATTCAAATGCCAAGATGTTTGTCACGCTGTTTAGTTATTGCGGACAATATTTCGAGTTCTTCCTTCCGCTTCTTTCATATAGAATAATTCTGAAGTCAAAATTTCGCACAAAATTCGAAGACCTCCAATGGGCATCTTAGTAAACCAAATCTGCAACTTTTTCTTCCCTTCTAGTTCAAATATTATTAAAATCTTTCAGTTTAACGTCCCAAAATTATGCCCTTTAGGCTAAGGGAGATCATGGTTAAGGCAGGTGAATGCTGATGGAAGAATTGTTAGAATGAGAATGTGGGAGGAAACGGGAGTACCTCGAGAAAATCCACGGACACAGGATTGTCCACCCCCAAACTTACTTCGCCGGGGATCGAACCAGGGACCACACGAACCAGAGGTAAGCAAGCGCTCTTCTATTGAAACACCATGCCCTCAAAATATTTTTGAAAAAAGCTGAAATACATAAAGTATTTGAATTGAGGATAAGTTGGACATTAATCAATTAAAATCAATTGCAATTAATTAACCCTTTTAAGTTTTCTCGGTCGTTTTCGACCGATATTGTAGTGTCTTAAAGATTCGATTAAAAGAGAACTAAGAATGCTATTTAGTTCCGGTTTTTTTTTTTTATTTTCCAAGAGAGAAGGCGTTCAAGAAAGCCTTGGAAGAATCTATACGCTTCCGAGCGTCAGAAAATAGGGGGGTATGACGTCATCAATTTACAAATTCTATTTTTTTTTTTTTTTGTACTGAGGTCTAACTTCAACATTTTTTGGTGAGCTTCTCTTTAATCCTAGAATCCTAACATTTTCCATAAACAATCAGTGTACCCATTAGTTTTTATGAGATTTTTTTCGGATCTCTTTGTCAACATAGAAGGGGGGTTCAGAGGGACAAAAGGGTAAAAAAGGGGATATTTTTTGACCAAAAATCCCACTTTCGCGACTCTTGCTCGCTCGGCTACATGATAGGGACATTTGAGTGGTACTTTCTGAAAGCCTACTCAATTCTGAAGAGAACGACGTATGAATCATCATTCTACGATAATTAGGGACGTGTCAGGAAATTTTTGAAATTTGTATAGTATCCTTGGGAAATTTCGGAAATATTCGCAGAAGACGAAAATATTTTTCCCGCCCTTAGTATTGGAGATAGGAGATTGGTATTTGGAACAAGTAATTAGTACCATAATTAATATTTTTTAAAGTGATTTCCAGATCTCTATATAACCCAGGGCCACGCCAGAGGGCCCCAAAACGGAAAAAAAGGGATTTTTTCTGCAAAAATCCCTATTTTCCTCACTTGTCACCTCCTTAGGAATGTCCTGAAAGGCTACTTCATTATGAACAAAACGACGTATGAACCATAATTTTACGATCATTAGGGACGTGTCAGAATTTTTTTTAAAATTGTAGGGTGCATTTTAGGGAATTTTTGGGCGTTTTTTGATGCTCTCTCAACATGGGTAAAAAATTTTCCCTCCCTTACTATTCAAGACGGGAAATTCGAATTTGTCACAAGTAATTAGTACACTACGTAGTATTTTTCCAAATTTTTGGAGGTTTGTGCGCAGACCCGGTAGAGTCTCAGGGGTCTCCAAACTTTGAAGAAGTTTTTTTGGCAAAAAATCCCGATTTTCCCTAAAACAATTCCCTTCTAGTACGTCATAGGGACATGTAAGTAGTACCGTTTGAAAGGCTGTTCCATTCTGAGAAAAACGAGGTATGAACCATGATCGTAGGGTAAACAGGGATGACACTGTCGCTGCTTATCTGAGACTCAAGAAAAACGCCGAAAAAGGCAAGAATTTAAAAGGGTTAACCAATTAAAAGTATTATTGTGGAAATTAATAGCAATTAATTAATTGTAAATTACGTTCAATTGCAATTGAATGACTGAATTTAATTGCAATTACTTTCCACAGCAATTATTGATTTAAATCACTGAATCATTGCAGTTGATCTCATTGATTAATGACCAGTTGCAATTAAAAATTGACCATTACTTATTTCAATTGTTAATTGCAACTAACAATTAAACTTATAGATTAATTGTTAATTCAATGGAAATTTTCGCAACACTGGTTGAGAATATGATGAATACGTAAAGATAGAAACACTGTATACGTGACAACCTGTCACATGCTACCTGAGTGAAGGTGGGTGGGGTCGAGAGACATGCCCTCAGTTCTTTCAACAGAAAACGATGGACATATTTTAATTAACTGGTAGAAGCTAACAGTCAAAATCACCCTTCCTGTTTCAGGTTACGTAAAAAAAAAGAGTAGTTATTAAATGTTTTATGTGCTTCCCCACCCCCTTTTTTGCTTTCCTCCCACCCAGTTATCATCAGAAACAGTCAGTTAATTAGGCAGATGAAGGACAGGGTTCCCGAAACATATGCTTTAACAGCATGATTTCAGACAGTTTGCAATTTTCTTTCTGAAATTATTTAATCTGAATTGTCTCATTTTCTGTTTAAACGTGTTTTGTTTTTTGTTTTGTTTTTTTTTTTTTTAAGTATACAGATGCTTTCTCATGCCAAAGGGGCTAACACCAAGGGCGCTGATCCTGAGGGACTGAGGGGTCCTTGCTCCCAGAAGATCTACTCCGAGAAATCACTCACAGTGCACAAACATTACAAAATCTACCTGGTTTACTGTGCCCCAGTTAGTATGTAAAATTAGAGACAAACGAAAAAGAAAGGAACCATACAGACAGAAAACTTACGTTTAAACAGAAAATGAAACAACTCAGATTAAATAATTTCAGAAACAAAATTGCAAATTGCCCGAAATCTTGGTGTTAAAGCATATGTTTCAGGAACCATACAGACAGAATGTGTGAATTCCCCGCATTACATCTCTCAGCTATGATTGGTTGATGAGATTCTGCATTAACATTTTCTATCCTAATTCCAAACAAGATTCTGAATAACACCCTAATACCATTTTTAAACGTGTAGAGACCATAAAACATTGAAATATGGAATTCAATTTTTATTTTTTTCTGCACAAAAAAACGTATGTGGTATACGTATAAAGGTAGGTTACAAGAGTAAATCCTGTAGTTACACGTACAGCAGAAGTGTAACTGAAAACGTATGTTTTATAATATTGTCCGTACAAGTGTTCCATCTATACGTGCTATCTGCATGACTGTATATAGGCGGTAAGGATCTCATATACAGATGGACGTATGTAACATATAGTTGACGTGTGAAACATACATACACGTATGTAATATACGGAAGACTGTTAGATGTCAGACGTCCTGCAGCGGCATTCTGTAACGTCTAAACGAGAAAAAGACAGCACGTATGTAGCATATTGATAACATGTTATATACAGATTTCCGTAGTAAACATTTAGATACCGTACATTTGTATAATAAAAAGCTGTCTGAATAAGGGATTTTTCTCACTGTGTTTGTAGAGTACAAAGTTTCTCTAGTGTTAAAGTTGTGCCAAATAAAAAAGGAAATCCAAAATAGACCCAAATAACACAACATAAAATACATATCACGTGTTGAAATCCGAGATCATGTGAATCGAACGATGAACTTCCTCTTTGAAAAACGATGGACAACTACTGAAAGAGAAAATTTTACTTTATTTAAATTTTATTTTTAAATACTAATCTGTCTATGCCTTCTCTTAAGCCGATCGACAAGAGATAACGTTTGGAAATGACGCCTTCTTCCCAAATGACTTTACAGCCTCCACGCCATTTCCTCATTACCAAAGTCGATGACCAAAAAAAGAGAGAAGGAACAGTCAGAATATATATATTAGAGAAAAAGCTATTCACTTCCTTTGCTGTTTGACACAGCTGATTTTGAAAGTACTTGTTTCAAGAAATTTATCGGATCCTGTAGTTTCAAATTCAATCAAAAGATGGATAGGAGAATGATTGAACATCTTTCAAATATAAATGGTCCTACTTTTACTCATAAAATTAATGCGTGAAAGATTTTATAATGAAACAAGTACTTTGATGGCAGAGTTTCATTTTTTTGTTGATAAACTTTCCCCTTGATCAATATCTATTGTAACATGTTAATATTGTTATCAGCTCCTCATTAATATAATATTACTTAGGAATCTAATTTCTTTCCACTTCTTAAGGTAGTGGTTCCCAATTCGTGTGTCGCGGAATTTTAGAATTTAAAAAATCGCGAGTGATTTAATAATTAGTTAATATTTATTTTAAAACCACATGCCGCGGTGGCTCAGTGGTAGAGCGTTCACCCTGGGTGCTTAGGGTCTTGGTTCGATTCTTGGCCAAGTAAGTTTGTGGTGGACAACATCATGTCCGTGAGTTTTCTCAGGGTACTCCCCTTTCCTCTGATTTTCTCATTCACCAATTCTTCCATCATCATTCACTTACCTTAACCATCGTCTCCCTTAGCCTAAAAGGGCATAATTGTTAGACGTTAAACTCAAAGATTTCATTTCATTTTTTACATATTTCAAATCTGCATCTAAGTGAAAACTTTCAATTCTACATTTATTATTCAATGTCACAAACTAAAGAGGCTATATAGGTCTCAGTACACTTACCTAGAGAACACTTCCTAGAAGGCATATTGTTCTCAGTACACTCGCCTAGAGGACATATTGTTCTCAGTATACTCACTTACACGCCACTCATCTACAAGGCATATAGTTCTAAGTGCACTCGCCTAGAGGACATATTGCTCTCAATATACTTACTTAGATGCTACTCACCTACAAGGCATATAGTTCTCAGTGCACTCGCCTAGAGGACATATTGTTCTCAGTATACTCACTTAGACGCCACTCATCTACAAGGCATGTAGTTCTCACTGCACTCGCCTAGAGGGCATATCGTTCTCAGTATACTCACTTAGCCGCCACTCACCTGGAGAACACATCGTTCTCAGCAGTACCATATTTAGGGGGGGCTTCCGGGCTTAAGCCCCCCCCCCGAAATTTTACTTACTATAGTAAAGTACATGAAATATCTTGCAGAATTTTCACGTTTTCAGGCAAAGCCCCCCCGAAACTTAGCAAAGCCCTCCCCGAAACAAAATCGTAAATACGCCACTAGTTCTCAGTATACTCACTTAGACACCACTCACCTGGAAGGCATTTAGTTCTCAGTGCACTCTCCTAGAGGCCATATCGTTCTCAGTACACTCACTTATGATAGAGGCTATATCTTTCTCAGCACACTTACGTAGAAGCTAGACTAAAATATAAATTCAGTGATTTTGTAAGATTCTTCGGGGAGAGTTTCAAGGGTGGTTTACAGGGTAAAAATCAAAATTTGCAAACTTTCTGGAAAATGACTAAAAATTTTGTTTATATTTTATAAATCAGCATTTCATTAAATGCATGTAATATAGTTTAAATCTAGGAAAAATCCAGAAACGATAGTTAACTCGTGGGGCTGGATAGGGTATGTCTTTTCAACAGATTTTCTCAAAAAACTATTCAACTATCTGTTCATAATTCATAAACAAGTAATTCATTAGCAATCTTACAGAAAAATCGACAAAAATTAGCTTGCTCTTAGGGATTTGGAAGATTGGAAGATTTTTTTTGGGGGGGGGGCATCTTATGTGGTTTTGTATATTTTTCCGCTGGAACGCATCGGAACGCAATTCCTGGAAATATTTGTCATATATGTTTAAAAAAAAACAAATCTGAATATTTCATAAATATTTGTGTTATTAAGAACATTATAATGTGGTTAAAATGTCATTTCATAAAAGATCCACGAAAATAATTCAATCTTGGGAATAAGTTTCTTTCCAGACGATTTTCTAAAAAATGACTGAAGGAACTTTTTTCATATTATATAAAGACATATTTAATTAATTACACTATAATCTGGTGTAAGCGATTTCTCATTTTTAAAAAAAATCACAAGGGGTAGTTTTTCTCCCCTTAAGTTTCTTTCAGAACATGTTCAGGGGATTTTGTTCAGAATTTATAAATAAATATTAAAACAACCCTACAACATCGTATTACAATTTCATATGAAAAAAATTTCCAACAAGTAGTTTACTCTGGGGATAGGTTTTAATGCACATTTAAAATTTTGCTTATATTTTGTAAGTGTTTCCATATTAAGTACATCATGAACGACCATTTGTAATTCACCGGCAGTATCATAACCTCTAATTGATATCTCTTCCTACGAAGCTTGACAACATAGCCAGTACGATGTTATGTCACTTTTCTTATGATCTTTTTAAACTCCATACAACACGATTTGTCGATTAATGTTAATTTCTATGTAACTTCTGACAGTTTAAGCTTTGTGAACTTGGAATTGCAACGTAGAAAAAAAAATGTAGATAGTATGTTGTAACTTTTGTTTAAAGGACTTTTACGAACTTCCTACAAAATTATTTACTTCTTACAACAGTATCGGCCATCTATCGTCTTCATATGATGAAATTTCGATACGTTTTTGTAAACCTTTCAATTGAACATGAGAAAAATAAAATAACAAAATTTAAATTGAACGTGTCCAATATTTATTGGTTCTTTAGATAGAAGTTTAGCTTCTTTTTTTTAGTACCTACGTTATGAGACGTGTACCTACAGTTCCAACGTAGAATCTGGACTACCGTAATATGTTCAAATTTCATTGTTTTGTCATCTGGAATCGAACCCAGGACTCATACATCAAAAGTGCACGCTTTGTCACTAAATGTGCGGCGATGACTTTCCATTAATAATTTCCCATTTGTCTGTAATCATGTCAGTGAATATTATCTCCCCCTCCCCCAGGGGTGTCCATCGGGTCCGGAACCCAAAACCTAACTCAACATACATTTGTACTCTTTCTCAATAAAACTATGTTTGTTTAACAGGGATATGATTGATGTAGCATGAAAATTTTGATCTTACACTTCATCTGTACTCTTTCTCTTATATATAAAAAAAAAACAATCTAGTTCTTTTTGATCATTTTTATCTTTATTATTATTATTATTATTATTATTATTATTATTATTATTATTATTATTATTATTATTATTATTATTATTATTATTATTATTATTATTATTATTATTATTATTATTTGTCTGAAGTATTTCGCAATATATGTGGAAGTAAATATATGTGGAAGTATTTCGCAATTACTTATTGTCTTTTGGGTGTAGAATAATACCCATTCAATACTGCATAGACGTTAGTGGCTTGTAGTGTTGGAGCCCCTCCCCCCAAAGCAAAATATAAAACAGCATTTAAACACTTTTAGTACAGATGTTGAAGAGGAAATATATCAAGTGTGTGTTTATAAAATGTGCTTCGAGTGCCCAAAAGCGTTCATTCTTCGAAAACAGTATCTAGTATATATTTAAAACAGTTCTTGGCAAACAGTTCGAAAACAAAGTGATGACATATATTTTGCACATTTTGTACTTACATCTGGGACATACTTGGACAACACCAAGGATCTTATAAAATAGAGGATCTGCCCTCACAACAAAATCCTGAAGCCATACGTCATAGTTTCGCCACCCCTACTCTGCCCACTCCACCCAATAGGATCGCAATGTTTTGAGTCAACAATCATGGCAGAAACGAAAGTAGCCAATAAGACGATGGTGGAAACGAGAGTAGCCAATCAGACGTGCCGATGCTCGCTTGTATTTTGGCTTCATCGATTTAATAGGATGACGATACATATGGACAGATCCTCTATTTATAACATCCTTGGACAACACAGTATCTACAAGGGGTGAATATGTGTCATCCAGAGGTGTTCAATAGTGTTGTCAACGGCTCGAGAGGCTCGGCTCACGGTTCAGTCACCACCGAGCCGAGCCGAGAAGTGAGCCGAGCCAACAGCTCACTGAACCAAGCAGGCTCGGGCCCTCGGCTCAATTGGGCCGAACCGAGCCGAGTCGATGGCTCACCCTAACCGAGCCGGCTCGAGCCGATGGCTCATCTGAGCTGAACCGAGCCAAGCCGATGGCTAATCGTAAACGAGCCGGCTAGAGCCGATAGCTTACCTGAGCCGAGCCGAACCGAGCCGGCTCGAGCCGAGCCGACTGACATCACTTGTGTTCAAAGACTGTCGATGTCCAGTGTAATACATACTGTGTTTAAAAGCAGTTTTTTTTTCACTGTGGTATTGAAAATATGGCTATTTTCTTAAACTATATTAAGATCCTGTGAAATGGTCGTTTTGCTAGAGATTATGTTTAATTAGCTTCTTTGTTTCAGCATGAATTCAAGTTTAGTTTCAGAGATTCAGATATCGTAAATTAATCACAGAACACTGTATTTATTCAACATGTACTGATCACTTAATACTTGATTTTAAAAAGAAAAGTTAACCGTTTCAGCAACGTTATAATTTATTATATTAGAATTATTTCATCTTAACGCTTGACCTTTGCTCGAACTTTTCACCAAAAAATAGATTTTTTGGGTACGGATTGGTGATAATCCTAAGCGTTTCAAACCACAACCTTTTCTTGTGTTAGAGGAAAAACACGCTATCTGTCCGGCAGCATTTTCAAGTTTATATATACACATTCTTGACAATTAATGAAATTTTTGTCAAATGAAATTTCCGTTTACGTCCCACGCCTATGCTCCTTAGCTAAAGGAGACAAGTGTTGAATGGAACTGAATGGTTATGAAGTTAATGATAGAATGAAATATACTTCGAAACAGTAAACTCCGAAAAAATCCACTGACACGATGTTTTCTTTTAGCACAAACTCGCCGCCCGGGGATCGAACCTGAGACCTCTAGCACCGGAAAGTGAATACGTTACCACTGAGCCACCGAGATGAGCAGAAAATTGTAATACTACATGACACACAGAGTTAAAATGAACTAGTCTTAGCCACGAGACGAAACATTTCTAGTACATTTTCAAATCCGAGACGAGATGAGAAACATGTCAAAATTCTTGTTTCGTTTCAAGTCAAGAAATTTCTCGAGTCTTGTGGGGAACATTGTTCACCCAAACAGTACTTCCATGTTACATGATTCATAGTATAAACACTATGAATTGATAAAGTGATCGTACGTACATAATGAAGAGCCCCTATCACGCTTATAAATACACAAGTCATTACACAATAAACTTCAATAATAAATACTGTATTCTTTAAATGTTATATCACATCCTTCGTAATCTCTCGTGACACAGAAGGTTTCTGATAACTTCGACATGAAATCTGAGGGAAGGGGGGGATGATCAGTGCAAAAATTTTGTACTTAAATTTATAAATCGAGACGATAGAAGCTTTCCAAGAATCGTATAAGACGATAAAGTTATCTTCGAGAATCGAGACGTGACGAGGGATCTACAAAAGTTTACGAGATGACACGATGTGAACTTTATTCCTCGAAGTTAGTTGCAACATGCTCCAAAGAGGAATAATTTGTGTCACAGGAAAGACGACATTTTGAATCTTTCTTAGACCATTCACGTAATTGTGTATAGTAACAGGCATCCATCACTATGCTGCACTTTTTATTAGACTATAAGTGTGGATAATCTTATAGGACGGCTATGTAAGTGTGTCTGTTGACAGATATCAAAGCAAAACGGCAAGAGATAGCAAATAATGCATTTCTGATGTCAATTCAGCGTCCCGAAAATAGATTCTATTTCCGTTATTTTGACTCTCAGAAGGTGGTACAATTCTACCATTTCCGGTTTCATTTATGACTGTACAGTAAATAGAAAATACGGACGACTGCACTAAACATTTACGTTGGTAGTTCAAGAAGTGCTCGACCTGACGTATAGATGGCGGTTGTTGTTTGAAAAACATTACATGGTCGAAAGTACGAACTTTTAAAAGCTTAAGTTTGAAGTTTAAAGTCACTACGTTGTTAAAGTATTTGTTCTGCAGCCATCAGTAGTGAACGATCTTAACCAATTTGTAAATATGGAAAATATGGGTCATCGTTTTGTGATACAATGCTTTCATATGAAAGATCTTACAAAGTACATTCGCGAAGTGTCCTCTAGGGATTCGCGTAAAATTGATTCAAATGCAAAGTTCACACGGCCCAATGTGTATTGTACTATTTTTAGCGGCCCATACGGGTAATGTGTATATTTATGGGACTTTATAGGCCTATATCCGGAATTCAATCATACACTACTATAACGCTCGGACACAAAGTTGTTTTAAGTTTCTTTAGATGTAATTGGACATAAATGTGGACATATGCAAAAAAAAAAAAAAAAAAATGGATCAAGTATTGATTCTCTGACATATGTTACCCACTGCGGCTGCCATCTTGGATCCCCCGTTACCCGAAGAGCTTTCTGCAGCCGTTACCTGAACCATCCGAAAGCTTCATTAAAATGGTGTCCTTGATGAAATACAGGAAGTACCCGGACGTTGGGGTTCCGTCATTGCCGACAGGCACTTAGCCAGGATTTCGTGAGGGAAGGGGGTCCGTGATATGAAATACTGTGGTCATCACACCAGGGGCTAGATCATTGTAAACTATTTTACTGGAAATTATATTGGTTCGTTTAGCCAGGATTTCGTAACGCGGGAGGGGGGGAGGGGTGACATGAAATTCTGAAGGCCTAGGAGCTCGATCAATCTAAACTACTTTGGTATCAACATATATTGGTTTGTTAGGACAATAAACTACTGTCTGTTCCAAATGACAGGTTAAAGGGACAGTAGAAAATTGTTTCTGAAATAGGGGCCTAACATGTTTCATACTGCAAGGATGGGATGACGAAAAATTATGATAAAAAATGTCCACGCTGTTACTAAACGGCACCATTCTTTCGGAAGCTTGATATTTCCCCGACTAGTAGCAGAAATTCTGAGAATTCCGTAACTTTTCTAGAAATTTCAAATTCCTTGACTCTTCCAGGAAATCTCGCTCACCTCACCACCATGTATTGCAAGTAATACAAGTCTCCTCAGAAGAAAGGGTAATCAAAAGCTCTCTGTAGTTTTTTTTTTTTAATTTTTAACGCTGATCCTTCTTTTTATCATTTCATTTTGTTTCATCTTTCCTTAATTCTTTTTTTTCATTTCTAGTCTCGAAGGGGGCGTCCGAACCCCCCTGGCTACGTGCCTGTTGCCAAACAGGGAGATTATATTGAAGGCCTGTAGAGAGATCTCCAAACAATAAGCCAGAAAAAATTAGTGTGCATTATGAAATGATCCTTGTAGTTTAATTTCTTAAACGTATCTGTAGATGACAGGAAAAGCTTGTTTGTCATAAGCCATTGCATTGAATTGCATGAAAATAGCCAACCTTCTTTTCCAATCTACTAAAAAAATTAGAAAATATGACATTCCATTATGTTTCCCCGAGATGCTCAATGAATGTGATCTAAATGTTGTTATATCACTACCCTTATGAATCTCTCAGGACAAGAAAAGTTTCTGATAACTTCTAAATGAATTTAAATAAGAATTTAGATATAACTTTAGAAATCTAGGTGTAAAAAGTTATTCCTAAGTAAGGCTTGCCAGCCATACGATAAGTTAAACTTTAATGCTGTATGCAATAATGCCCTCGCAATAATAGGCGAATCCACCATAATTTAAGAATGCACACTTTTTTGCAGTTTTTGAAAGTGCAAATAAATTGTAGATGTGCATTAAATAGTTATAAAACACTCACTGAGATTTTTAACAGTCGTTACCGCTAAAATAAATCAATAACGATTTGAGAATTGGCAAATGGCAACTCTGCATCTATTCTTTAAATTCAATTACGTTTACGAGTGGGTGGAAATATTGTTGTTCACAGTTGAGGCGCTTAGAGAATAAAGGTGCTATGTAACAAATTGAATATGTCAGGAAAATTGACTTTCATAACTTTGTCTATCAATATTCTGCCTTCATCGTTTCTAAATATCTGCACCCAGACGAGGACTCACTGAATAATGTGTTACGTAGCATGACTAACACATAACACGTGCACGAACGGCTAGAATGCAACGTTTCAAAAACTGTAACATAACACCTTTATCCTCTAAGCTCTTCAATTATCACGTACATAATGAATATAAGATAATTTTTTGTAATATATGATAATTTTAAAGTCGAAAATCGATAATTTTGTTCTCTGAGGTTGGCAATCCTGTCGAAAACCTAGATGAGATGAGGAAAATTCTTCAACATGAGACGAGACGAAGCTCTTATGAAATTTTCGAGACGAGAAAACCTAGCAACACTATTTATCCTTAGTGAGATTTATCGATTATAAATAACGAGACGTTTTCTTAACACAACTTGAGTGTTTCAAGAATATACTTTGTATTAACTCTCAACTTTAATTCCTTTCTTGAAACCGGAAGTTGTAGAAGAAATCACTTCCGGTTTTAAATAAATCTTCATAGAGCAAAAATAGTATAAAATAGCGGGAACTTAATTTTGATATAGATTTATTGTCCGAGGAATAGATTCAATTTACCCCTTTGTCCATTTTTTGTACATCTCTTGAGCCCGGAACTTAAAAAATACGTAACTTCAAGTTGGAATATTGGATCCGTATAACTTTCAAGTCTGTCTACTGTATTTTCGCAATGTGAAACAAAACTTAACTTGTTTTTTTAATAAACTTCTATGATTTGATTCTTTTCTACTTAAAAAAAAACAGCATTCTGTTCCTTCTTGGTACATGTTGTCACACAGGGTGTTATTTATATTACTGCTCCAAACTCTTGCATCTTTACAACTTGCTGCTGCCACCTGTTGGTCTCCTTTCAAAATGTCAGTATAAATTTTTTTTTTACAAGGAGACTGTAGGAAATCTTATTTAAGTGTGAGAACTTGGGAAACATAACTTAGAGGGAGACATTGGGAAATCCTTATTTAGGGGGAGACTTCCAGAAAAGTTATTTAGATGGAGAAGTTTGTGTAAACTTATTTGAGAGGAGGCTTTAGGAAAACTTATTTAGCAGGGTACTTTGGAAAACTTAGTTTTGGAAATGAGTTTGGTAAAAGTTATTAAGAGGAGGCATTGTGAAATCTTATGTAGAAGATTTTAGGGAACCTTATGGGTTAAGTGCTGTATCACCGGACCAATTTTAGGAAATTTATCGGGTAAATTGGAGAATTTATTTTGTTTTTTGAGGAAGAGTAAGTGAAAGTCAGGTGAGGGGAATAGTTGAAGTTAAGAGAATAGTTGTTGTTGTTGGTTTATTTTTGATGTTGTAAGCGGCACTATATACGGAAGCGGAAGGGATTATTTGGGGGAGAGGTACACTTGTTATGATTTACTTGTGGGATAGCAGGCACGTAGCCAGGATTTCGTGAAGAGGAGGGGGGGGGTCCGTGACATAAAATACTGTGGTCACCTTAGCCAGGATTTCGTAACGGGTGGGGGGGGGGGCGTGACATGAAATTCTGAAGGCCCAGGAGCTCGATCAACCTAAACTACTTTACTATCAACATATATTGGTTTGTTAGGACAATAAAATGAGGATATGTTGGTAAGTATTTTAATAACAAACTATGAAGAAATCTCGAATGAAAGAATAAAAAAACGTAATGAAAAAGATTTTACAATAATTGACTTGTTCCTCTGTTCATTAAAATATAACAATTTTCCTTTCATTATGAGTTCAACTATTATGAAAAGTACATAATAATGTCTTGTAAAATATTTTACAATATCTGCGTTCCTTTCTGTGTTGAATCAAAATTTAACTGAACTTTCTTTCCACATATTTTTTTGTTTTTATTATTCCGTCAACTACTGTCTGTTCCAAATGACAGTTTAATAAAGGAGGAGTACAAAATTGTTTTTGAAATAACATGTTTAATACTGCAAGGATGCGATGACGAAAAATTATGATAAAAAGTGTCCACGCCGTTATACAACGGCACTATGCATTCGGATGTTTGAAATCTCCCTGACTAGCAGCAGAAATTCTGAGAATTCCGTAACTTTTCAAGAAATTTCAAATTGCCTGACTCTTCCAGGATATTTCGCTCACCTAGCCACCATGTATTGCAAGTAATACAAATCTCCTCATAATAAAAAGTAACCAAAAGCTTCCTGTATTTTTATTTTTATTTTTAACGCTGATCTTCCTTTTTCTCATTTCATTTTGTTTCATCCTTCCTTAATTTTTTACTTCTGGTCTCGAAGGAGGCGTTCGGATCCCCCAAACCTTTCCCCCTTGGCTACGTGCCTGGGGATAGGCAGAGTGGAATCGGTGCGTAAAATACAAGATTGTGAAGATTGTGACATATCGTGTTTAGGTTTTATCGAGCTATACAAAAATGACAAGCATTAGTTGTTGAAATTGTGTGAAAGACATGGTCTGCTGAAGAGGCGAACAGTTTGTGGTAAGTATGGAAACGAATAGAAATTACAGAAAAGAAAAGGAACAAGCTCAATTAAATACATTTGGTAGATTTTTGCTTGGCATGTAGTATCTCCTCCAAATCTGTGTAACAAATAAGCCAAAGTGTTTTCCCTATCCTTGTTTATGCGTGTACCCACCGCCACTGACGAGTCTGATCCCTTTGAACGCACCCTCTCGCTACCACTAGGGCGCCCCGCTGCTGTTTTGTCCTTACTCGGTTAGATGAAATTCGTGCTTTTCAGTGGCCACCTAGCACACGTTGGTTCTTGTTTTGTGCACTGTAGTTTTTATACCATAAGTCCACATTGTAATTCGAACTATAATCACTACCAAGTCAGCGAGGGTAACAACTTAGTGATTTGAGACAGAAACTAAATAATACTCTTTTTTATTTTTCGATTTTCATGTGGTCCGGCGATACAGCAGTAATGCCAACCTTATTTAGGGGGAAATTTTTGGAACACCTATTTAGAGAGAGAATTTAGGAAATCGAATTTAGGAAAAGTTTTGCAAAAATTACTTCGAGGGAGAATTTGAGTGTAAACTTATTTAGTGAGACTTTAGAAAAAAAACTTCTTTAGGAGAATACTTTGGGAAAACTTAATTTGAGAAAATCATTTTGTAGAAGAGTTTGGGCAAAATTATTTTGCGAAAAATATTTTAGAAAAGAGTTTGGGAAATCGTATTTAAGAGAAGACTGAGAAAACATATAGGAAGAGACATTGGGGAACCTTACTTAGGAATACTTTCGGAAAACTTATTTACGGAAAAATTGTTGCATAAATTATTTAGAGGAAAATTTTGCACAACTTATTTGTGGGAAGACTCTGGGAAAACTTGTTTAAGAAGATTCTTTAGGAATACTTATTTACAAGGAGATTTTGGGTAACCTTATTTTGGGCAGACTTTGAGTAAATTTATTTAGAAAGAGGTTTTAGGAAAACTTATTAAGTAGGAGTCCTTGGGAGAACTTATTTTGTGAAACAATATTTTGGAAAAAAAATTACTTAGAAAGAGACTTCGGGAAACCTTATTTTGGGCAGACTTTGAGTAAAATTATTTAGAAAGAGATTTTAGGAAAACTTATTAAGAATTAGCCTTTGGGAGAACTTATTTTGGAAAACAATATTTTGGAGAAAACTTTGGGGAAACTTACTTAGGAAAATACTTTGGAAAAATTTACTTAGAAGGAGACTGGGAAACCTTATTTTAGGCAGACTTTGAGTAAATTTATTTAGAAAGAGGTTTTAAGAAAACTTATTAAGAATTAGGCTTATTAAGAATTAGTCTTTGGGAGAAATTATTTTGGAAAACAATATTTCGGACAAAACTTTGGGGAAACTTACTTAAGAAAATACTTTGGAAAAGTTTACTTAGAAGGAGACTTGGGAAACCTTATTTTGGGCAGACTTTGAGTAAATTTATTTAAAAAGAAATTAGGAAAACTTATTAAGAATTAGCCTTTGGGAGAACTTATTTTGGAAAACAATATTTTGGAGAAAACTTTGGTGAAACTTACTTAGGAAAATACTTTGGAGAAATTTACTTAGAAAGAAACTTTGGGAAACCTTATTTTGGGCAGACTAAGTAAAATTATTTAGAAAGTGACTTTAGGAAAACTTATTAAGGAGTCATTGGGAAAATTTATTTTGGGCAGACTGAGGAAAATTATTTAGAAAGAGGATTTAGGAAAACTTATTACGGAGTCATTGGGAAGACGTATTTTGGGAAAACTTAATTAGGAAAAGAATTTGGGGAAAGTTAATCATGAAAAGACTTTGGGGTAATTCATTTGGGAAAAGACTTTGGGAAAATTTATTTTGAAAGAGTCTTTGGGAAAACTTAACTAGGAAGAGGCTTTGAGAAAAAATATTTAGAAGGAAAGTTTTTGGAAAAATTATTTTAGTTCTGTTTAGCAAGAGATTTTATGATAACTTATTAAGGAGAAAACTTTAAGACAACTTATTCAGAAGCAGATTTAGCGAAAACATTTATGAGAATTCGGATAAACTTTTCTAAAAGTAGACTTTAGGAAACCTTATTTAGGAGAAAATTTTGGGAAAAATTATTTTACAAAAGTCTTTGAATAAACTAATTCAGAAAGAGACTTTAGGGAAAACTTATTAAATTTTGTAAAAGTTATAAAGAAGGCTTTGAGAAAATTTATTTATGGAGAGACTTTGAGAAAACTTATTTATGAGAAATAGACTTTGGGAAAAGCAGGTCTATCTCTTTCTTCGTCATTTCATTGACCAATCCTCGACTCTTCTAGATATGAGCGTCCTTTAAAGATTGTTCAGGTTATTTTAAAGTATTTCCTTTTAACTGCATTACCTTTCAAGAAATTGAAAGAGGAGCTTAATGTACTGGGTGAGAATGAATGGTCGAAGTGTGGAAGAGGGAGAGGAGGGTCAAGAGGAAAAATCAAGCTCTTTGATTCCCTATATTTCCTCCCTATTTGAAGCAGATCACGCAATCGTTTTTAAGGCCAGCTGATAGTAGTTTTCCTTTAAGTAGTTGCGAGGGAAGGGGAAAAGGTAGTCAGCCGTCAAGGGTGGTTGCGTGATACGCTTTCAAGAAAAAGCTACAACCACATAAGAAGAGAAACAAAGAAGAAAAGAACATCTTCAAAGAGGAAACGAAAATATAAATGAAAAGTACGAAGAAATCACGTTGTTGAGGTTTATTTATGGCCGCAGTCAGTCCATTGAAAACACTTTTATGGGATTTCTATGATGAAAAGGACATCTTGTTCTTACTTGTAAATTTGTAGTGTGGATTACAATGGCGATATAAAACGTACGTACAATATAAGCATCCCTTAGTATGTTCTAATTATTATTGATTTCATTTGTAACAATTGGAAACACAGACTTGAATACTGTCACCAGACACCAGAAGATGCCGCTAGCGTCAAGGCAATTTTTCAGATTTAAAACTATTGTGAGGTTTTGATTGCAACTTAAAATGCATCGTTTCAACTTAATTATTTCAAAATAGAACATGAACGGTCCTAGGAAGGCTGATTTGTTGGGACGGGGGAAGAAGAATGGTACAAAATTCATTTTTACACAGATTTTATAAATAAAATATTACAAGAATTTCACACCTAGTTCTGAGTCTATTTTAAAATTATTTATGACATTCTATTAGGGGCCACGGTGGCTTATTGGTAGAGTGCTTATCTCTTTCGTGTGGGGTCACTGGTTCGATCCCTGGCCAGGTAAGTTTGTAGTAGACAACATCGTTTCCGTGGGTTTACTCGGGGTACTCCCTATCCTCCCACATTCTCATTCCACCATTTTCTATCATCATTCACTTGCCTTAATCATTGTCTCCCTTAGTCAGCTCCTTCGTGGCTAAGCAGTTAGCGTACGAGCCTTTAGCTTGGGAGACCCGGGTTCGATTCCCGGTGGGAGATCCTGTGGTTCGGATTCCACGTTAATCAGTAGATTCACGTCTCATATAACCTCGCTGCTGAACGGGACGTTAAACTCAAATTCAACTCTGGGGACACGGTGGCTCAGTGGTAGAGCGTTCACCTCCGGTGCTTGGGGTCCCTGGTTCGATCCCAGTTCGTGCCGTGTGGACTTTGTGGTGGACAAACACCGTGCTCGTGGGTTTTCTCGGGGTTCTCCCGTTTCCTCCCACTTTCTTCATTCCACCATTTTCACTCATCTCTCATTATCACCGTCTCCTTTAGCCTTACCGGCATAACCGTGGGATGTTGAACTTAAAGGTTTCATTTCATTTCATTTTTCAAAATAAACTCAATCAACATCTCCCTTATCCTAACAGGCATAATCGTGGAACGTTAGAAGTGAAAGATTTCATTTCATTTACAGCAATCTGTTATAGCGAAGGAAAAAATAATTTATAAAGGGGATTACCTGTTCTAGTTTTTCCCTCCCTTCTCTTAGTGGTGGATCTAGCGGGGGGGCGATCCCCCCTAGAAGAGGAAACTTTCTTATTTTATATATAAATAAAACCCATCTCAGAGTTTGCAGCTCTTAAAAGTAGCTCTAAGCAGCAGTATTACAATCCACTGACCCCCCTAGAAGTCCATCCTGGATATGCCTCTGCCTTCTCTAGCTACAAAGAGAGCAATCATATTTAAATTTAAGCTTTAATATTTGTGTCAGTATACCAAAGGTTTCGGGGAACAACTAGCTGAAGTTAAGTGCAGAGCAAGGGGGCCCGACCCCCCCCCCCCAAAGCTCATGTGGGCCCATATTATATTTATGAGCATACAATATTTGGCATAATTTGAGTGCAATTTGTCTTAAAATCTTCATATATATATATCTTCTGCATCTAAATGCCCCCTTCCCCCAAATTTACAGAGAAATCGACGCCCTTGGTGCAGAGGAACATTAATAGCCAATAGATGTATCTCGTAAAATGTATACGTATTAGACACAGAGACAATATATTCACAAAAGTTCAAAAAAATTTAAAAAAAATAAAAAGTCTTTACATAAATTTACCCTAAGTCACGCAGAAACAACAGTCGCAGAATTATCCATGTAGCTTCAACTGTTTTGTTTTATTTGTTGCTGAGAAGTACTACAATCCGACATAATATGCGCACAAAATTTTCTAGTGACAATTTCAAGAACTGTAACGGCTTTAGCGTGATCTACAGAGTTTTTATTAAACTTTCCTACGTCACTATGTTCTGCAGTCATTGGTGTTTGTTGGTATTTGCAAATTCATATTCGACAATAATTCTGGTCAAAAGGAAGCAGTGATTGATTTCCGGTATTTTTTTGCAACTTCACAATAAGATTGATGGGAAGAACACAAAATACATGTAGGACATATGCAAGTGGGATCTCACGTTCAACTTCCTTTCAGCGGGAATCGAACCTAGGAACTCGTGTAACAAAAGCATAAGATCAGTCAGGAGGGCTGCAGCCTGAACTTGGACACTCCAAGAAGACATGTAACGGTACTACTCGACCAGACGGTTCTACCAAATGTTGGCACATTTTCAGGTTAGGTTAAAGCTTTGTATTTCTTTTAGCAGAGCATGCACTAAATGAGTTTCATTACTACTTGCAGATTGACTTCAGGAGAGCTCAGTATAAGTACAGTGTAGATGTATGGCATAAAAACTACAGTGCATAAAACACGAACCAACTTGTGCTAGCTAACCACTAAAAAGCACGAATGCTATCTAACTGAGTCAATGCAGGAGCTAGGTATAGAGGTCTGCAAGGGCTCGGACTCGGCCTACAAAGCATATATCACTTCGACTCGAACCGGGCTTGAGATGTAAATTTTTAAATATACAACCATATTTCTCGGACCTAACTTCATAAATATACTGTACAACAATATTTATCGAATCGTTCTTTCTGGAGAAATTTTAAAGCACAACTGCAAAATTAAAGCTCTAATTGCTGTAAGTAAAAATACAATTTTGCGTTAATTATTAAGTTTCTGAAATTCGAGCCTATTTCGGGCTCATTTGATTATCACACCGGCTCGGGTCTAAAGGCGAAAAGAGATTTCGGACTCGGATCGGGCCTCACATTATAAATTCATGGACCAGGCCGGACCGGGGCCAAAAATTCCGGCCCGTGCAGACCTCTAGCAGGAGCGCAGCAGGAGAACCCGAGCGGTAACGAGGAAGTGCGTCCGTAGGGAGCAGGCGCGTCAGCGATGGGGATATGCGTATGAACGAGAATAGTGGAAGAACCAGCGCCGTAACTTTGATTGTTTTCTGGGGAAGGAAGCATTAAATGCATATTTGGGCCCCCTCTTCCATCTTTCTCTTACTCTTTATGGGCTCCCTATTGTCTGTGTGCCCTCCTGCACCACAAGATCTGTGGGGCCGTTAGTTACGCCCCTGGGCCCGTTCCATACATGACAAATTAATTAAGAGTACAATATTGACAAATCTAAAAGCCATACGAATAAATATTATTTCTAGGGCCCCTAATAGTAGACATTTTTTTTACTGAAATGGGCTCACAATTCATTTTTGTTTTATTCACCTTTTGTGTGCTGTTTTTTATGTAATGTAATGAACCTGTTTGATGCTTCATTTATAATTTCATGTGCGTATCGTATATGGAGTAAGAAAATTTTGACTTAAAATGGACCCCCCTCGAACGACGGGGAGCTTCCCTGGGGGAAAATTGTCCCCTTTCCCCCACAAGTTATGGCCCTGGGAAAAACACACACTTACAATACTTTCACTATCAATAAAAATTCATTTCAATATGCTCTTTATTGACGGTAATTAATTATATTGACACTCTCATTCCTTCACAAAGAATGTTTCACATCGTATCATAGCTGCAAATTTTCGATTTGGTAGAATTGTCTGCTTGAGTGAGCCCCATGCAACATGTGGAAAAGACCCTCCCTCCTCTGAAAAAGAAATAAGTAAAGAAAATGAAAATTTACTATTCCTCGGTTAGTAAACAAGTGTTGTCCAACGTTCTTCTATGATCGGGTAACTGATGTCTATAAAGGTGCGGCAGAGTTACTAACCTCAGAGAACAAAATTGTCGATTGGCGTCTTTAAAATTATCGTATAATTCTAAACATTATCATATATCCGTTATGCATATTTTAATTGTAGAAGTAATTATAATACGAGTACTAACTAATAATATCTAATAAACTTATCTATTAGCTAGGGTAGTTCTATAATAGATCAGTTCAGTTTCGAACCAGGCCCGTATCTAGGGGGGTCTAGTGGGGACGGGCCCCCTCTAAATTTTTAATGTTTCCTTCTAAAATTTTCACAGTAGGCTTGCAAATGAACTATAATATGGTGATAAACTACAATATTTTTGGATGGCCCCCTTCCCCCTACATTTTCGGGCTGGTTACGGGCCTATTTCGAACTCCAAATCGGCGTCACTGTGCTCACCATTTTAAAATCATTATAATTATTTAAGGTACACCTATAATTTATTTGAACACCCAAAACACTTCAATAACAAGTTTGGGTTCTAAAAATATCGTATATTCACTTATTATCGCAAGGACATTATTACGTATGTAGCATTAAGACTTAAATTATCGTATAGACCTACTACGATAAATTAATGGTATGGATGGCAAGGCTGATATGTTGGCGCTGTCTGTTGATTTCATTGCCACAATCACAGCACTAACTACAACTACAGTACCGGTAGTAATAGTAATTACATGGTACATTTCTTCCCAAATCATTTTCTGGACTTATGATGTAAATTTTGTAGAAGTACATAGCGTTAACTCGATTTTCGATGACTTTTTTTTCGTATTGATTCTCAAAAAAAAAAAAAAAAAATCTCTTCTTGTTTTCTAAATTTATGTGCAAAATTTATGCCTTGACTATTGTTTTCTAATTTCATTTAGAAGTTATCAAAATCATTCCGCATTATGAGAGGTCTACGCAGGGCCGTCGCTTGGGCAAGGCGACCGGGGCAATTGCCCCGGGCGCCGCAACTAGGGGACGCCGGGACGACAAATCAACAAAATAAAGGAATTCAGATTATGTTGATAAATGTTTTTTTTTTTTTTTTTAAATAATGTTAACTCAGATATTTTAATCATGATCAGGCTACGGTTAAGTAAAATTACCGATAATGTAAAACATTGTCTAGGATTATTCAACTGGAATTCTCTCCAGCCCTCTGTGAGAAGAGTTTTTATCTTGGAAAACTGACCGAGATCTGCTACTACTTACTTCTTATCCGTATAACAGTTTGGTACTAACTGAAGAAACTTCAGTAGAATTCAATAACATGTCTTTATTCCTATTCCGTCCAAGAAATACTCAAGTAATACCACAATAACTGCAATACTACAATTATCTGCTTATTTTGACATCACTTGATAATAACTGGTTAGCATTACAAATTCAACTTAGCACGTACTTTCCAATCAATAACAGAATAAATATTTTTTCAGTCCTTCAATTCTGTACTAACCTCATATAGCAACTGCATTTATTAGCTACCATGGAGGGGGCTAAAGGGTCCTCCCCCACTAAAATGAAAAAAGAAATCTTAATAAAATTCAAAACTAGGCTATTCAATTTTGGTTTAAACTGAAAACTACTTTTAAAAAGGCATTACAATGCAATTATAAGGCTTAAGTTTTACAAAAAGGTTCGAAGAGTACTTGCCGGACTCATACATACTTTATTCACACACTGACTGGCATTCTCCTGATTATTCTGTGAGAAAATGTGGACAATATCTCCTTGAAATCTAATTGCACATTTCTATTTTAATTTATTAGTATTTTTATGTTATCATTATATGATCTGTACACTACATGTTTTGAAACAACGTATCGTTAATATCATCTTGCAGAACAAATATTAACAATCCGTACATTTTGATTTTGAACATAGAATTATAATTGAAGGGTTGAATTGAAGCAAATACAAATAATTACAGACGTCACTTGAAAAAGTTACTTTAGTATTCTGACACGATGATAAATTTGTGAAAGATGTGTGAGCTGATCGCAAGTAAAGAAAAGTTTTTTTTTTAATTTTTTTTAACAAAAGTCACAAAATTACAAAGTTTTTTTTTTATCACTTTCACATCGGGTTTTGATATTTGTATCGTTATTTGTATATTCTACGCTATTAGTATTTTGATGTATATCAAGTTCAAAATAAACAAGAATGGCATTCGATTTCAATAATTCAAAACCATGTTTTCATTAACTTAACTTAAAAACCATTCACTTTAAAAAAAATAAACAATACAGTACAACCCCTCAAATCCGAACCCCGGAAATCCGAAAACCCGGAAAATCCGAACACGTTCTCAGGAGAAAAAAATTAACTACAGCTGGAAAATGAAAAAAAATTAATCACACAAATTTAGTTTTTTTAAAGGTTTTAACATTTTTAGACTTAATGCTTATTCAAAATCATTATCTAATTATTTTCTTACAAGAAGACAGTTATAGATATGCGACAATCATTTAGGACATGAGTGTACACCCGCCAGTCAAGGTCACTGTCCTTTCAACCACTGGGCCACCCTGTCTAACCTCAGTCGTTTTTTTACCGCCAATTCAGTAACGAAATAAGTACGTAATATGATTTCCCGGGTAATCCGAACCCCCCGAAATCCGAACAGGCTTCAGCCCCAATTAGTTCGGATTTGAGGGGTTGTACTGTACTAACTTCTTTTTTCTTACATTATGATCTTAGATTCCATATTTAACTCTAGGAGTACAGAATAAACTCTGGTTGTTTTTCATAATACACTAGGGGGGGGCACCTGTGAATTCTCCACCCGGGCGCTTACAACTCACGCGACTACCCTGGTTGTAAGCGCCCGGGGCGAGAATTCCCAGTCGCCCTTCCCCCAATGTATTATGAAAAACAACCAGAGTTTATTCTATAGTCCTAAATTAAAATATGGAATGTAAGCTTATAAGATAAAAGAAGCTAGTATTATGTCGATATTTTAAAGTGAATGGCTTTTGTTGTTAAAAAGTTAGTGAAAACTTGGTTTTTAATTATTGAAATCAAGTGTTATTCTTATTTATTTTGAACTTGCTATACATCAATATAGTAATTGCATATATAACCCAACATGCAAGTAAAACAAAAACCGTAATTTTCTGACATTTGCTTTTTTTAAAAAAAAAAAAAAAAAAAAAGAAAAGAAAAAAAGAACTTTTCTTTCCTTGCGATAAACAAATTTTTCAGTAAACTTATCATAGCGTTAGAATACTGAAATAACTATTTCAAGTGACATCTACAATGATTTGTATTGGCTTCAATTCAATCCTACAATTATAATTTGATGTTCAAGATCAAAATGCACGGTTTGTTAATATTTGTTCTGCAAGACGATGTTAATGATACGTTGTTCCAAAACATGTAGGGTAAAGATCATATAATGATAACATAAAAATACTAATAAATTACAATAGAAGTGATCAAAATTAACTGCATAATGAATGACGTATACATGTTTTATTGAAATACTAAATGGCATTCTCCTGACTTTTCTGTGAGCAAATATGGACAATATCTCTTTGAAATCTAACTTTCTGGCTTCACCATTTTCAATAGCTTCTATGGCCAATTAATTAAGTCTTTCCTCGGCCATTGTTGAGCGTAAATACATCTTTATCAGATTTAATTTACTAAACTGTCAACGAAACCGACATTTTTACATAAATATAAAAAATAGAAAATTATTTCTTTAAAAAATAGATGTTTGTTGGACACAACGACGATTTGAGTTGTTCATATTGTAATAGTTGACAGGGACGCAGCCGGGATTTCGATTCGGGGACACCGGCAAAGGGTATCTGGGAATACCTCCAATACACGAGGTCCGGCAAATATCCTTCAAAACTTTTTGTAAAACTTAAAATTGAATTGTAATGCCTTTTTAAAAATAGTTTTCAGTTTAAACCGAAATAGAATAGGCTAAATTTGAATTTTATTAAGATTTCGTTTTCCATTTTAGTGGAGGAGGACCCATGGTAGTTGATAAATGTAGTTGTTGTATGAGGTTAGTACAGAATTGAAGGACTGAAAAAAATATTTATTCTGCTATTGATTGGAAAGCACATGCTAAGTTGTACTTGTGATGCTAACCGGTTATTATCAAGTGGTGTCAAAATAAGCAGATAATTGTAGCATTTCAGTTATTATGGTATAACTTCAGCATTTCTTGGACGGAATAGGAATAAAGACATGTTATTGAATTGTACTGAAGTTTCTTCAGTTAGTACCAAACTGTTATACGGATAAGAAGTAAGCAGTAGCAGAACTCGGTCAGTTTTCCGAGGTAAAATCTCTTCTCAAATAGGGCTGTAGAAAGTTCCCGTTGAATAATCCTAAACGATGTTTTACATTACCGGTAATTTTACTTAGCCGTGGCCCGATCGTTGGCCCGATCGTTATTAAAATATCTGAATTAACAATTTTTTTAAAAAATTCATTTACCAACATAATCTGAATTCTTTAATTTTGTTGATTTGTCGTTCCGGCGTCCTCCTGGTCGCGGCGCCCGGGGCGATCACCTCTTTCTCACAGCCCACGCAACGGCCCTGGGTCTACGATAGGAGTGACATAACAGCATTTAAAGCATATTTATTATTGAAGTTGGGGCACGGTGGCTCAGTGGTAAAGCGCTTACCTTTGTTGCGTGGGGGCCCTGGTTCGAACCTCGGTTAAGTAAGTTTGTAGTGGACACTATTATGTCCGTGAGTTTTCTCCGCGTTATTCCATTTCCACCCACATTCTCATTCTACTAATTATTCTACCATGATTCACTTGCTTAATCATCGTCTCCCTTAGCCTCAAAAACATAATCGTGGGACGTTAAACTGGAATATTTTATTATTGTCGTATTTTGTGTCAAGACTTGCGTAACTTTAAACATTGATAAATGCTCTTCATTGTGTTCGCACAATCATTTTATCAATTCATCGTTTGTATACAATGAATCATAAAACACTAGAACACTACGACTTGGGTGAACTAGTGTTGCCTCGCAGAAATTTTTCTTCTCAAAAATGAGACAAGAATTGTAACATTTCTCGTCTCGTCTCGTCTCGTCTCGTAACGTACTTCTCGCCTCGTGGGTAACACTAGATATGAGCGTGAAGCGGAGTGATAGAGATGGAGTGGGTTAGTGGGTTGTGTGTCAAGTGGGTTAAATGGGTCAAGACTGTGAGTGAGTCTGTATGTCATCGGTTAATAGGAGGTGACTCACTACAACTCCCCACCTACTGTGACTTACTGACCTCATCTGATCCACCGACCCATTCTGACCCACTCTGCTAAGTACATTGTAGACAGCATCTTTTGAACACTGGTGAATTTGTCTACGTTTTACTTTAAAGGCCTCCAATGTTCTTTGTCCATTTGTTTCTTTCTATTTACTTACCTGAGATCAGTATATCTAAGTGAAAAAGAACTTGAGGCACTTTTGGATATTGATATTTGTAATTTTAATAATAGCAATAGGACTTACTACTTGGCTTTCGAGACACAGTCCAATTTTACACTTTTCTCCCCTTTAGGTTGGCCCACTTTAACTTGATTTGAGATTTCTCAAGATAATTCAACAAGGAAATAATTAAATATGATAATTAAATTGAAATTAATCGTAATTTGACCCACGACAAACACTTTACCATTTTATATGGTATAGGTCAGATCCACCGGTATTGTAACAGAGTGGTGCTTGAGCGATTCACCGTAGAAATTCAAACTTCAATTAGTGATAATTTCACAACCTTGTTTTATTAAAAGTGTAAACTCATTAGTCAGTAGAGAGGAGGGCGTGGATCATGGGTCAGAGTTGATGTCGATGGGTTTTGGTGGGTGGTGAGTTAGAGAGAGTCATGGTGGGTCGTGAGTCAGAGTGTATCACGGTAGGTCGTGGGACTAGTGGGTCGTGGGTCATGGTTTGGGGTGGGTCAGTGGGTCATGGGTCAAATTTTCATTGGCCCACGTTATCTCTGGTTGATGATATAAGCAGAAATAATGTAAGTGCGAGGTGTAGTGAGATTACTTCAAAGTGAGAATCTTTCCTGGCCACTCATAACGTAACTGAAACCACTCGGCAGGCCATAGACCTCAGTAGGTTGTAACGCCAATACAGTTTATTATAAATTTGTAGGACATGCATTCGTGTTATACCTTAATATTTTTTCTTTGATTTTCATTTAAGAATAAATTTTTTTTAAAAAAAAAGTAGTTAGTGTAAAGGATAGACCATCTCTCTCCCTCTTTGAAAAGCGTCCGGAACTGAGCAGCAGATGATAAATCACTTCCTGACTCCCACAACCCATCCGTCCATCTACCTGCGAACATACATCCCCTCTCTCTTGCTTCCTATTTCATTTCTCCAATACTCTGCTCACGGGGTCTCTCTTCTATGTGATGTGAGCTGCATGGAACAGTGCAGGCAGTGCCACACACGAACAGGAAGTTCAAGGTCATTCCCTTCGTACACAGTGCAAGGTCATTGTATTTAGATTCAAAATAGGAAAAGAGAAATATTCTAATACATACAGGCGAAAAAATCAAACAGCATGATTTTAAAATTGTCTGCAATATTTTTAGCGAAACAAAAAATCCAAAAAGAAGACATATACAGTCCATAGACCTCATTTAGCGGAACAAAATGACATGAGTGTAAATTCTTATGCGTAGTTTTAGAGAAATCAAATTTTAAAGGACAAGCAAAATACATTTGTCACCAACTCTTTCAAACTTATCACCAACGACATCTTTGAAGAGCTGCAGAAACTAAACTATTGCTTTCGTGGCATACTTTCCGCCAAAAAGCTAATTTTTGATTTCTTGTCACGTATATGCTTTCCTATGTCAACAACTCAGTTTTTAAACTTCCAAACTACGCTATGCATAAGTGTTGGAAGTCTTATACACTCTGTAAAGAAAAAAATAATGACACTTGCTCTGATATGGTTTTCGCAACACACATTAACCAATATGATTTTTTGCATGAATTCCTGATAATATTACAATGCATATTCCTAATGAGCAGTTCATTCTTAATACTTGCGCCAGAGTTTCAGGCTTTTGACATGAATTTAATGAATTTATATGCATATATAAGTAGCTATGTGTGTTTTGAGCAAAATCGTTTATAGGAAGAGTTATACACAAAACTGAAAAAGATCAACAACGAGCGCAAGCGTTTTACACTGGTGGCAAGTCACTTTTCAATGAACGGCCAGTGATGCTATGACGCTCTGCGAAGGATCAAAAGTATTGCTTGCAAGTACAACAAAAAGCAAATTGTATGCAAACATAAGTTTCAAGTGCAAGCGTAGAAAGGCAAAAGCCAAGCTCTCGCCAACTTGCCGAAAACTTTCTTGTTACTTAGGAGATATTGTGATGCGTGTTTTTTTTTTTTTTTTTTAATCGATTCAGCCCAAGGATATATGTTATCTCTTCCGTTAACTCTCCATTCAAACTGAAAGTGGCTCAAAGTAACGATTTCCGATTTCAATCTTTATTACCATAGAAGGAAAGACTTCATATACTAATATTTAGTGGGTTGTGCTGCTCCTCTGACGTATAGTATGAGAGAAACGTTTGGGATAAGAATATGATAGAAGTTTCTGAAAGTCTTTGCGCTGCAATCTATTGTGAAAAAAAAAATCTACCTTGTCTAGGAAACGAATGATTTCGTCATGTATTAATCATTTTAGTATCTTTTGGTATGCCTCTGATGTATAGCATGGGAAAAACTTGCGGAGGCAAGAATGATAGTGTTTGTTTAAAAAAAAAAAATCTCTAACGCACAATCTATAGCAAAGAGATGACTGCTTTGTGTCGAAAGGAAAATATTTTCTCATACACTCATATGCAGTGACGTTTAGTGTTCCTTTGGTGTGTAGTATGGGACAAACGTGAGGGGGTAAGAATATGGATTTTTTTTAAATATCTAACCTGCCATTTGTTGTAAAGAGATGACCATTCTGTATTCTGTTTCGTCATAACTTAATATTTAATAGCATTTTGTTTATGAACAATGGGCAAATGCTGACGTGTAATTGTAGTGTCATAGTTTTACCGGAGTGAGGGTAAACTTAAGCTCTTATATTCTTACACCCGGTGTAAATATGACAAGTATGCACATACGCAACCCGCTAATCCGAACATAAATTTGGGTTGCATAATTGCTAGTTCCAGTTTCTTTTTTCAATAAGAAAAACGGTAGTGGACATTGTTATTACGAATCCTCTCTATTTCAGTGATTCTAGCCCGTGGGAAAATCCCATTTCGTGGGACTTTTCGACATGAAT
Organism: Thermobia domestica; assembly: GCF_964235325.1. Classification (NCBI taxonomy): domain Eukaryota; kingdom Metazoa; phylum Arthropoda; class Insecta; order Zygentoma; family Lepismatidae; genus Thermobia; species Thermobia domestica. Next base: position 374,368,076 of record NC_137455.1, on the reverse strand, counting down.
TTTTCGGAAAGAGATACTGAGAATTTTCGTCAAAATTGCGAACATATATGGAATTTTTCATGTATATTATTGACGTCAACAAACTTCTTTAGGGGGGGGGGCGGTGGCTCAGTGGTAGAGCGTTCACCTCTGGTGCTTGGGGTCCCGGGTTCGATCCCAGCCCCCGCCAAGTGAACTTTGTGGTGGACAAACACCGTGCTCGTGGGTTTTCTCGGGGTTCTCCCGTTTCCTCCCACTTTCTTCATTCCACCATTTCATTCATCTCTCATAATCACCGTCTCCTTTAGCCTAACCGGCATAACCGTGGGACGTAAAACTCAAAGATTTCATTTCATTTTTTCTTTAGGGGGGAGCAAAAATAGAGATAATGAATGACCAATAGCCATAAAATCAATGTTAATTGACAAATTTGAATCGGGTATTTTTAGTCAAGAAAGTCATGTTACTAAGGAAGGGTTTGTGGAGTATGTGCCAAGGAACGCAAATTGCAGAGGAAAAGAAAATGATGAAAGAATGAATTAAAGTACGTAAAATGTCAAATGAGAGAGAATTAATTTTGAAAATGTTCCACACAGTGGCGTATTTACGATTTTTCGGGGCGGGGGCTTTGCTAACTTTATTCCTGGAAATGTGAAAATTCTGCAAGATCTTCATTTACTTTAAAATTGTAAATAAAATTTCGGGGGGCTTAAGCCCAGAAGCCCCCCTTAAATACGCCACTGGCTCCAATCGAAATGTATGGAGAACGAAGTTTTTCTAGCATCATTAGGCTCAGAATGAGGGACGACACGAAGGCGTGATGAAAACACTGCAATTCTGACAACAAAGTATGCTTGTTTTCGATTAAGGAACTACCTATTCACAAACTTCGCACATCATAGAAGACCAGAACAGTTTCATCTTTTAATATTATTATTATTATTATTATTATTATTATTATTATTATTATTATTATTATTATTATTATTATTATTATTATTATTATTATTATTCCTCAATTGGTACACATAAATCAGGCTTATTTTGAAGAGATGTTCCCTATCGATATCGGATAAGATGGTGGTCCGAAGTCTGTATATTTACGGTCTTAGAAGTTCGGTTGCTGCATTAAAACAACTTCATCCAGCGGGAAATATTGCAAAAAGGTAGTATTGTGCCATAACATAAATACTGGGCTGAGAAGAGGATACTCTGCACTGACGAATCTAAATTACAACTTGTCGGTTTCCAACGCTAGATGTTTTGTGCGTCGCCCTTCTGATAAACCCTTCCATCTCGATGAGTAATACCTATAGTAATACAGATAGTGTCACTATGTGGTGATGTTTAGCAGGTGATTTATTTCAAATCAACAGAGTGATGGAGAAGAACGTGTATCACATCACAACATTTAAATGAGGCATGCAATTCCATTAGGCCGTAACTTCGTAGTACGACAGGATAACGATCCAAGTTATGTGATAATTATCAGCGGAATAAAGAAAATGCTCACGTCATCACAAAAAGGGAATGGTTGCCAGAGTCGCAGGATTTGTCACCCATCGAGTTCTTGCGGTATGAACTTCATATGATAGTCCGTGAACACATGCTAACAAATACTGAAGATCTCTGGAAGGTTTCCCAAAGCTGTTGGAGTCGCATGGCTTCGCGAAAGTTGGATAAATTGATCAAATAAACTCTTAGGATTTGTAAAGTTCTTATCAATTAGGGATGCGCACGAGACGAGTCGAGACAGAATTTTCCTGACAAAATTCGAGTCGAGACACAGCTCTTCCAATAGAAAAGAATACATTTTTCGAGTCGAGACATCACTTTTACAGCACATTTTCGAGACGAGACAGCCTCAAATCTTGTCTCGTGCGCATCCCTATTATCAATTCTAAGGATCGGCACCTCGAGGAACGCAAATTTCCTCGATAAATTTGTCTCAATTGAAACAGGACAGTGTATTCTACTTTTTTTATGTGATCAATGATGTATATTTTGCAAAACAAGTCCAACAAAGAGGGGGTTTGTGTGGATATTGTGTAGTTTGTTTGCAAAATTCTGAAATATCAGTAGTGTGTTCAGACTTTTGACAATGACTGTACATTTCGCCTTCCTCCTTTACTTTCTACTAAAACCAGGAGCGATAGGAATCCACTATAACTTCCGGTTTCACTGAAAGTAAAAACGATACGAGATAGCAAGAAGTGGAGTTTTAGAACCAATTTAACGTTCTATGAATACATAAAATCTTCTTCTTTAACTCTCTATTCAAACCGGAAGTGGAACAAATCAACGGCTTCCGGTTTTAACGTTGGTCACTATAGAGTAAAAATAATAATAGATGGGAAGAAGTGGTTTTCTCAAATCAATTTAAGCGTCTCAAAAATATATTCCATCTCCTCTCTAATTTCACTATTAAAACCGGAAGTGGTAGAAATCCCCTTACCTCTTCTGGTTTCAATATTACTCATGAAAATACCACGACATACAAACCAAACTCTTTTACGTGGTGTATACTTAACATTCTTATTTTTGGTAGTATAATTGTTATTGACAGTGTTGCAGACTATATTTAATATTTAATACATTATTCGGAATATTTAGGGTAGGTAGGGGGAAATCAGATCACCTTTGCTGAAAACGTCAAATTGGAAGTTTAATATGTTTCTACTTAAATGTAACGTGCATGTATAACAATAAGTGAACCTTCATCTAATAGTCTGTAATGAAAAATTTTTAAATTTTACAGTTCTTACCCCAAAAATTTCACTTTGTAACGTTGTGGGGTAAATCAGATCAGTGTTTGGAGGAAATCGGATCACAGTGATTGTGATATGCAAATGCCGCAAATAAACTTTTCTTGTTGCCTACTGATTGAAATATGCCTTTAACGGCTTAAAAACACGAACATCGAGCGGCTGCAGAACATGTGCTGTGTGAGGTGGCAACAACAACACTTCTATATCATATTTTTCACACACGTCTATTACACACAGGGATGTGTGCGAACAATGTCCATCCATAATTAAAATAATTTCACCAGGACTTCGATGTTTGTGGAGATGTTCCACCCATTTCATGAAAGCCTCCTCGTTCACCCGTCTACGATTCCGTCATACATACGTCGGATCCTCGTGGCATGCCATCGCAATATTCAACTTTCGGTCTCTTGCCCTTGAAAATAACAAACGGTGGAATGTAAATTTCTGTTGCTGACACACAAGTTAATACCGTTACGTTCTCTCCACGTTCCACATTTGTAATAGGTTGTCCTGGGATCGAACCAGGGATTCCAGAAACCAGAGGTAAATGCTCTACCACTGACCTACCGTGATAGTAACAACATAAAAGAGAGATATTTTTTTTTAATTAAACGATATATATAGATACAGATAGTTTCAATATTTCCCCATCTTCTTACAAACCTCTAATGCAAATTACAAATTCAGTGATCCGATTTACCCCAAACTGCACTTTTCTTCTTTTTTTTTCCTTTTTTACACAGTACATTTAAGAATTTTCGCACAACTTGTTGTAAAGCCTAATTATCCATGCATCAGTCAATTAAATAATAGCATTGAAAACCAAACATAATTCTTACACAGTTAGAAAAAGCTTATTTTGAACAATGAAACGTTACATTTGCAATTTTTTGCCACTCAAAAAACACACGTCCCTAAACAATGCTGTCTGGAACTCTTCTGGCGCCAAATCAACAACGTCTTCCGTTAGTACCCATTTCTTCTGAGATGTGACACTACAATGCTCCCCACGTCGACGTAAAGAGTATTCTTTTAATGTCCAATCACAAAGGTTGTTTTTGCTGATCCGATTTCCCCCCACCTACCCTAATTTGTTATTCTTAATATTCTGCATTATTCGTAAATCATTATTGTTTTATTCATTCGAGACACGTTCGGAAATTAACCTACGATTGGTCACTGTGAGTGAAGTAGTGAGGGTGGCGCCACCGCACAGACGTGTGTGGTAGATCAGTCTGCATCCAGCTGTGGTAGAGTGAAGGTTGTCTGATCACTAGTTCCACTTTTGAAGCGTCTCAAAATGTGTGCTGCAATAGAAAACCCCACTAAGTGCGAGGTGCGAGCTGTTATACATTTTCATAGTGGACCAACAAATATTCATGACAGAGAGAGGAGTAGTAGGCCACTGGTCAGTGATGACAGGGGCGGATCCAGGACGGTCTTCTGGGGGAGGACGATGGGTTGTAATACTGCTTCTTAGTTACTTTTAAGAGCTTCAAACTCGGGGATGAGTTTTATTTATATATAAAATTAAAAAGTTTCCTTTTCTGGGGGGGGGCGATTGCCCCGATCGCCCCCTGGATCCGCCCCTGAGTGATGAACTCGTTCAGAAAATTGATGGAAAAGTTCGTGAAAATTGACGTTTCACAATACATGAAGAAGTGGCTTGGATCTCAATGCTTTGGTGATGATGAAGAGATGAAAGATGCAGTCACGGGCTGGCTTAAGGCACAGGCGGGAGATTTTTTATGTTGATGGAATTTCTACGCTAGTACAGAGATATGATAAATGCTTGAATGTTTATGGAAACTACGTTAAAAATAGAGCAAAAAAGTAGTTTTCAGATGTATATAATAAATTCATCTTATTTACTTTGGTGTTCCTTTTTTAATCAATCGGAGGTTACTTTCCGAATGACCCTCGTATTAATGATTATTCTTAATTCATTTTTCTCTTGACCAGAAGAAACGGTACTTTCAATTGAAAAAAACACATCCACTAATTTCATTCCTTTAAAAACAAATACCTTCCAATAAGTCGTTCTTTCTTTAACACTGTGTCAGTACCACTCTGAGAATCGTGCCCCCTAATCTCCACAGTGAAGAACCGCCACTGTCATATCTTCTTTACATTACTTTCTTTTCGTTTTTTTTAAAATTTATTCATAATATAGAAACATAGAAAAAGAAATCTTTTTTTAATGTAAACAGCTGTTTTGTTACAGGAAGTAATACTTAAAAAGCAAAAGAAAGAGCGAGATAGAAAAAAAAAACATTGCATGTCTAAAGCGTAAGCTGTTTCTCTTGTAAGGCTAATTAATTCAGAATCGTAAATATGGAAATTAGCCTTAAAAAGGCTTTCACGTATGACTGTGCACGCGACCCCTTGTACGCAAACGACTCTTGTGGTTTCTCCTTTGTTAAAGCTGCTGCTAAAAGAAACACTAATCGTCCCTTTCAAAGTGTGTATACCTTAGAAAATACATGTGTCAGGAAAAAAAGTGAGTAAACCACACTTTTCTTTAAATGGAATCGTGTAATGTCTTCATCCTACATGAGCACGGAATTGAGGAGATTTATAGCCTCAAGGCAGGGGGGAAAAATTTGTTTTGTCTGTATTGCATACGACTGCTTGTGTGTACAGTAATTGTTTCATTTAAAGGTCAAACAAAACAGAATGCACATGTTACGAGATTCGTATATTAGATGACATTTGATCGGCATGCAATGTCCCTATTTAATGTGTGTGTTGCACTCATGAGACATTTAAAAGATATGTCAATGCTAACATGATGTATTCATTATTAACTAGATAGGCACTAAAAAAAAAGTAACATTATTATTATAATAAGCAGTGGCGTATTTACGATTTTGTTTCGGGGAGGCTTTGCTAACTTTCGGGGGGACTTTGCAACTTTCGGGGAGTATTTGCCTGAAAATGTGAAAATTCTGCGAGATATTTCATATACTTTACTATTGTAAGTAAGATTTCGGGGGGGGGCTTAAGCCCGGAAGCCCCCCCTAAATACGCCACTGATAATAAGTAAAACTTTACCTTATAAGTACAGTAATCATTAAATTGTTTAAGTCTACATACTATTTAAACTGTTCATGTGTGTTGATAATAATAATAATAAAGTTTAATAATTTATGTAGTAAATTTGGCCGCCGCTTTAGCACCTGTTAGGAATATCTCTACATATACTGGAACAACGAAATTTTAATTAAAATAAAATCTGATTTAAACTCCTTTCTGAGCAAGACAATACGTTTATTGATAATTAAAAATCAATATCTCTTATTCTTTTTAGCAATGGAAATCTCACTTATCATAAACCTGTCGAAATTATAATTTAGAAAAGATATACTCCACTTTCGTCTTTGCATACTTGGGAACCATATTGCTATTACTAATTAAAAGAATAATTGCTCATAATTGTAATTATTAAATATCTTTCAAAATGCAAAGCCAAAATAAGGGTTCAGCTCACGTTAATGATCAAGATTTAATAATTAACAAGCAGATTAAATACGTTAAATCATTAATTAAGTAAAATGAAGTTTTACTTTCTTAAGATATGTTTTTCCAAATTACAATATTCAATAGATTTTCTTCTTCAAATTTAATTCAGTATTTTTCTTTAAGCTTTATTTCTTACACTTCAGTTGTAAAACTACTTAATATATTTTGTAACGGACATTAAATACGACCGACGACTTCCAGTAATGCCAACCTGAAATGTTATAAAAACCCCATCTCGAGAGGCAAAAAAATCCAATTTTGCTCTTGAATTTCCCTCGTTATATTAATAACAAAATTTTCTAAACTTAGAAAATATGGACATTGAAATTAGTGTATATCAGTTACTTTCTTCAATGTGTGAGTGAATTATTCAAAAATTCCGATTGCCTACGTTTATCAAATAGTTTATGAACAAGCAGTGGCGTATTTAGGTTTTTGTTTCGGGAGTACGCACATTCTCCTGAGTGGATATATATATATATATACCGGGTCTATGTAGGTATTCAGTTATATATAACATATATAAATTTATCTATATCGGGGGGCTTGATCCCGATAGCCACTCTCTAAATACGCCACGGTGAACAAATATATTCTTTAAGAGTCTTCATCCCGGCGAAATTAAAATACCGCTAATTTTACAGTAATTATGTGATATCTTCAAATAGATAAAAGATAATTGAAATATGGAACAAGAGCGCCCTAGACAATATTATTTTGCGTGAGGTACCGTTATCACAAGCCACCTAGTGGCTTTCCGTTTTCAGCTGTTTAGAAACGCGAAAATAAGTGCCGATTTTCTAAATGGCTGGAAATCGAAAGCAGATAAGTGAGTCGTGATAACGGTTTCTCATGTAAAATAATATTGTCTAGGGCGCTCTTGTTCCACATTTCGATTATCTTTTGTCTATTTGAAGATATCACATAATTACTGTAAAATTAGCGGTATTTTAATTTCGCCGGGATGAAGACTCTTAATTTAAAGAAACTATTGAAAATTATGGTGAAAAATTACATGTTGTATTAGCATTGTGTGTTTAGTATTTCCACCATGTTTTTTGTGGCATAATCTTCTACTCAACGTAATCAAATTAGATAAACTTCATCCTTCAGTCATTTCTTATAGAACAATTTGGAAGTTAAACTATTCTCGTTTTATTTCCTTCAATGATTGTTCTTTCTTTCATTTCTTTTAAATACCAAAGTACAATTAACGTTCCTAGGCACTTGTTTCTTGAGATTCAGAAATCACTGCATAAATCACTGTAATACTACCGGTAACATGCATTTTATAGCAACATCATTTGACAATTAGCATTAATTTCAAGTTTATTAAAGATTCATTTCTCTATTCCTCGCCCATAGAAATTTTGTTGATGTCCATGGATTAGATGTATGAAAAATCACATAAATCCTGTCATTTTTTTAAACGAAAATTCTCTTTATCCCATTCGAGAAATCATTGTCAAAATATGCCACAATATGGGATTATTCCTACGGGTTGGCATCACTGCTGTCGTCCGTTTTGCAAACGCTTTCAAATATTCTAATCTCGACCCCAGACGTTCCTCAAATTAGGGGTTCACATGTCTGTTTCCATGGTAACATTACATCAAAACGTAATGTAAAAATATACAAGACTATAAATGTAATCCGACTCTTTTTTTTTTTTTAATAATCATCGGATTTACTACTTGAATAGTTTTGGAATTATTTATCCGAAATAAAGAAATCGAATATTTAGAATACCATAATAGTAAAATGATAAAAATTTATATAATTCAGAAGATTTTTTTCTAAATATGTATGTATTTCACTAGGTAACAAAATTGATCATTGGTATAATATCACTATGCTCTCGTATAAGCTAATCAAATCAATAAACGACTAAGTGATGTAAACGAAAAAGTGTAAAGATTGAATAAATGTTATTAATATACGAAATTTGCCACAAATTATGCTAATATTATTTTTAAAAAACAATACTGTAAAGAAAAATAAGGTTTCCACAATTGTAAGCAGCTGTTTTGTTGCTTATAACTTGTTATCATATATTTTTTATGACATGCGTTATATGTAATTTGACTGAGGTATAACGTGGGGCGCATGCAGGATTTTTTTAAGGGGTGGGGCCAAAATCCAATACAAAATCATAGTCCCGAAAATGCATATGCGTTAAAAAAACATACTTACGGATGCACCTAATAAATATTTCATATAAAATAAGAAATAGTTACACACGTTGCATAACATCATTAACTGTAATACTGTAGTATTTAATTTAAGTACATATAAAATAATATCGTGTGTGAGTAGGTACTCTAACAGGCCTCTAAGAAGTCCATTTTCTTACGGAAAGGGTGAGGGGGATGACACAAACATAAGTAAGACAACTAGTCTTGTAGCCTCTATATTTATTAATTATTTATAGACTCTGTAGCAGAACTGTCGCTTCTTTTAAAAGGATATACTAATTATACAAACAAATGTTACAGTACACAAATCTAAGACTATGAAGGCTCATCATTAATATATAAATATTAAAAATAAATCATAAGGTGGTACAGTCAGCAGTAAAAGTACATCCCCCTGACTGACGTAACTCCATTAGGCCAGATCAAGTACTGTTTGCTGTTTTCACAAACGCCTGGATAGATGCAACCCAATTTACACCTAGCACACGACAGTTGGTAAGCCTGTGGTGCCTGTAGAGGCTTTCGCTGTGGAATTAATGTATGAAAAAATCCATTTTAGGATTAATCTCAATTGTCTGGAGCATGTTGTCCAATGAACGTATACGTTAATGATATAATTCGTTGTGTGTGTGTGTGTGTCTTTATAATGTATTATTTCACTATACAATCTGTACGCGAAAAGAAAGAACGTTGATCATACATGAGTTGAAAAATGATTGAAATTAACTGAAAACATCAAATCTGGAACGATTCAAGGAAATAACTTCGTAAATCTTTGTCCCCATTCATGGATCTGCTCTAATTCTCCGTCATTCGAATATATTTTTCCTTCTGCACGGAGAAGACCTTACATATCACACAGAGTGTGGATTGAAATTGAAATTGAAGTACGAAAATTTCGGACCTGTGTGGATTTGAATCAGGGTCGTTTTGGTAGGAAGGTTATGCAGATACCACTTGCCTACCGAGACACTTTAATTGATGTTGAACAAAAACTGTTAGCTATTGGAAAACCTTTCATTTGAGAAAAGTCCAGATACTAAGGCCTGTATGAGGAGACAATCAGAGCGTTCTCAGGTTCAATTGCAAGTGGGGACGCTCGGTCGAATTCGTCACTGTCTGTGGGCCTGATTATGTTTGCCTTGATAAGGTTTTGAATTTGTTTATCTACTTGATTTCTGATATTCAATGGAATAGGTGGGGAGCAGTCGTGGAATACGGCAGACTTGGAAATCCTAATTTTATGAACGTATCTCCTAAAATATCCGATATCATCAGGGGCATATGTAAAAACGTCTCTATATTTAAATAACAAGTCATAAACTGCTTGTTTTTGTTTTCTGTCCAGGTAGGGATTAACGTCAAAGAGCTCTTTATTGAAAAGTGTTTTTGTGTATTTTAAACGTTCTTCCGTTTCCTCTTTTGTCTTAAATTGGTATTCTTTTTCAACGAAATCTGGTTCTTCTAGGGCGTATAAAAACTTTTTCAGGCCAGCATCTTGAGTGAGGTTTTCCTGAGTTTTCCTCACGTCAGGCGTATGCCGGGATGGTACCTCTGATAGATGTCCCAGGCCGCTTCCTTCCTTCCTCGACCCTTTCTACCTTCCCTTTCCTCAGATAGTGTGATCACAGAAGGGCATGTGACGGGCTAACATGGCCATAGATGGCGAAATCCAAGAAATCTAATTCCTAATTTCTAATCCTAAGAGACAATCATAGATAGATATTTCATTAATAACTCTGTAATGGTGAGTAAATTACTTCCTACATAAACATTCACAATGTGTAGTTTACTCTTCGGGTTGAGAATTTATTTTCTGAAATACGATTCATCCAATTTTGTTGATATTAGATAAAGAAATATTTCCTTAATAATCCTAACAAATGGTACAAGTAATCTCTTTTGAAAAATCCAGAAGGTATAGTTTAATTTTGAACGTGTGTTCTTTTCTCGCATGGTTTCCCTAAAATGTCTTATAATTTAGTGACGTTATGAGACATGGAGGGGATGGCTGAGGGGGAAGGACACGAATGAGATCAGGAAAGATGTAGGATAGAAAAACTAACAGAAAACTCTGGCTTAGGATAGGAAAGAACGGAAAGCTACATGGACCCAATTAAAATATTGCTGACTAACCAAGAAGAAGAAGACATACTTAGTTCTTGTATCCATAACATTAGTATCCTTAAATCTGTTCCTTCAGTCCAGCTTCTTAAGTATCAATCCTCCATTTATTGTTTTGAATTGCAAAGGATTAGCCATTCATTCATTTTTACAAAGAAGTACAGATAGTTGAAAATTTAATGGAGACATCTGGAAAAGTTCAACTTACCAGATTAATATGGCGTTGGACCAGGTTTCACCCTCAGAACAACTCTGATGTGATATGGATTGAAATCATAAATATCGTAAATGATAGAAACTGGAATATTGCACAATTCGACATGCAGTGCATTATTCAGTTCTGTAAGAGAAGATAGAGACGAAAATCTGAGCCGGATGTCTTCAAAACAGGCAACAGGTGACATATTATGTGTGAATGTTAACTACATTTTTTTAAAAAAAATCATGCAATAGCAATAAGTAAGTAGTATAGTGTATTCGTCTGCAGCTATTTGTCATAAGAAGGCTCTCAATATTCTCATTACATCGTGTCATTAACTTTCTCGAAATATAGTCATACACGTAAAAGGAACATGTGGGTATAAACAGAGAATATCCGACATCGAATCGTGGTTCCAGAAAGAAAACTCACTATCCCCAAAAACATACTCACAGAAAATTCACGATCCCTACAATTCACTTTAAGAGACTACATTGTGCCTTAATAAGGACGGTCAATTACGCTTACATTGAGGGCTAATAGGTTAACTTGTTAACTGTAACATTTTGCGCGATCAAACGCTGATTGTTGGCGATTAAACGCGATCAAACGACGATCAAATGATCTAGATCATTTCCTTTCATTGAAACAACACCTTGGGCCATACAGCGTGGTCATCTAAAATGGCGATATAATCACAAGCAGTGACGTGACCGGTAAGCGTCGGCATAGGACCAACTGAAAGACAAGATATTGTGGTCCACAGCATCAAAGAGTCACCGTCATGTTTCACCGTTATGCCCAGACACTGTGGATACTACTGTTCTTTGGGCGTCCACCACGCATAAACATAGACCGTGTTTGAAATAAGGTAAACAATTACTTATTGAATCATATCAGACGTTGCCAGTCATCAGCGGGCAATGTTGCACGTTTGCGATACCATCACCACGGCTTCACCCGTGCAATCCGACATTGTACGTCCATATCATTTAACTCGCTGCGGATTGTAATTGTCGACACAGGTTGTGGGAGGTGCTGCTTGGGTCTGTCCCTTGCACCTCAGTCGCACGACAGTTTTGTGTGTTAATCCACTTTAATACTCGGTAGAACCTAGCACTAAGAGATTTCTTTCGATCACTGTTACTTTTCGTCGATGTGATTTTGTCATGAGTTTTGTAGCAATGATCACCTTGGATACTACCCCTCGCCACACATTTAACATACTTGCCACTTTCATCATTCTCTCACCACATAACCAAGTCCCAACACATTGCCCTGTTCCGAAATCGGAGAGGTTGCCCATTTTACACTATGATCGTCAATTCAGTTCACTGCACTTCACTCTGACACACATCGCCAACAGCGCCTGATCGTTGTTAACCCAAACTTTTGACGTGCTTCCAATTCCAGGTGTTCCTATTATATTGATAACTAAAGCCTGTGACAAACATCTTGGCATTTCAGCTAAGCGAATAAAACGCAAGCTCTGACTCGACGTTGCCGAATGCTAAGGGGTGTGGCTATGGCTAAACAGACAAACTACAGCGCGATCAGGTGGCAGACGATAGACGTGGATGTGTACAAAATAAACGTGGCAATACCGCTGGCCTCTCATCTGCTAGCAGCATTTAAAGGGAACTTCGAGCACCGCCTTCAAATGCCAAGATGTTTGTGGAGCCGTTTATCTGTGTATGATCCACGGAGGTACATGACCAAGTTACAGTGGAGAAATTTCTTATGGGTTAACGAGAGAGCACAGGCTAATGGTTAACATTCTTGCTTCAAACTCAGCAGGTCCCAAATCTGGTTCCTGTGGTCAACCTTTCTGACTGTTTTTTCAGTTCTTTTAGTTCTACCAGATGAATAACGGGATGTTACCTACAAATATAGGTACCAGCCGTCTTCCTTCCACGTTCTGTTTCATTGCTGTTGATTGTTCTTAGTTCCGTACATATTGACCTCATATATCTTAAAGCCTGTTTAGTAAAAATAAGTTTTTCTCGTGTATTAATAGCTGCCTTTACAGAAAACTATCCACGATCCCCGTAACAGAAAATTGAATGCTTCGAACATACGGTGTATGGAAGTAAGATGGTGGGTCTGGATCTTAACCGGAGATGGAGTGAAGTGGGTCAGTGAGTGAAGTGGGTCAAGTGCGATCCACTACCCACTTGACCTACTCTGATCCAGTTTAACCCAGTACGGCCCACCGATCCACTCTGCTCAGTGCATTGTAGACAGCATCTTGTGAACTCTGGTGAATTTGTCTACGTCTTACTTTTAAGGCCTTCGTTTTTCTTTCCTTTTTCATTTGTTTCTATTTATTTATCTGAGATGAGTCTAAGTGAAAAAGGAACTTCAATCACTTTTAGATATTGATATTTGTAGCAATAGGACTTCTACTTGGCTTTCGAGACACAGCCTGTGAGCTTTTAGAGGAGCTAACTATTGGGATAAAAATATTGTTAAATAGCCTGTAATATATATTTAAAAAATATGAATGTAGCTATGCTTGCGTGATTATCACGGTCAAATTGCAAAGTCAAATAAAATGACTTTTTGTATGTGGTTAGGCCCCAATCCCAATTAGGATGTTATCATATCGCTTTCATTATAATACATATCCTAAGGGAGAAGTGGGGTCCAAATTTTTGCAAAAAATTGAGTATCTCACTAACCGTTCAACTTAGGGAGCTGAAATTCGGTATATTAACTCTATTAAAAATAACCAGAAAGTGTTCTAGTATTTTTTTAAAATTATCTTTTATGGGAAGGGGCACTTTCTACATATGGAAAATTGGTAGTGGGTTGATTTGTAAAAATAATCGAAAACGATCGATACTAACTGAGAAACAAATTTAGAGACCAAAACCACAGTGTTTCGCATTGTACTATATCCAATGCTAGTACAATAATTGCTGAAGCTTGTGTTTATTACATGAAGCGTTCAGAGCACAAGGCAGTAAAGTCATAAATTTGTGGAAGAAATATATATAAAATTTGTACTATAAGCTAATTACATGGAAATTTTAAATTTGTACCGTATGCTTAATTACATGGAAAATTTCACACTTTTTTCCCTTTAAGTTGGTCTACTTTACTTTGATCTGAGACTTCCAAATTTCATTCTATTTTCCACTAAAAAGTATCTGTAATTCAACAAAGAAACAGTTATATATGATAATTAAATAGAAATTCATCGTAATTTGGCCCATGACAAGCATTTTACCATTTTATATCGCAAAGGTCAGATTCACTGTTATTGTAACACAGCGGTGTTAGAACGATTGACAGTAGAAATTCAAACTCCGATTAGTATAGTAATAATTTCACAGCCTTGTTTTATTACAAGTGTAAATTCTTTATTCAGTTGAGAGGAGGGCGTGGATCATGAGCCAGAGTTGATGACGAGTTTTGGTATGTGGTGGATCGGAGTGGATCCCAGTGGTTCATGGTGGGTGGTGGATCGGAGTGGTTCTGAGTGGTTCATGGTGGACGGTGGGTTGAAGTGGGTTATGAGTCAGAGTGGGTCACGGTAGGTCGTGGGTCATGTTTTAATTGACCCACGCCATCTCTGATCTTGACGTTCCTTTTACACCAAGGCTGTATGATACGTGAACCTGTACCTTAACGTGGAATCCGAACGACTTTGGGAATCCAACCAAGGTGTTCCACGAACCCAGGTTGTATGCCAACCGTATAGTCACGAGCTTGCTGATATTAACATTTCCATTTCATTCTTCAATATAGCCCTGTTTGCTAGTTATTGAACACGTAAGAAAAAATGATAAATAACAATGGTCTTTCACGCACTTTCATTGAGGCAAGGATAATGAACAAAGTACGTGAGATGAAGCATTAATCTTCGAAGCGAAAGAGGAAAGAAAGAAAAAAGGGAAACAGAGATTAAGTTGTCAACCAGATTCCCCAGTCATTCTGACCCTTTATGCTTATCATGAAGGTGACAAGTTAAGCCTTTGACAAACTCACCACACTACGCAAATTAACGGCTCAGATAAGATTTACCTTCGTTTCCATTTCAGTTTTTCTCTTCTCTCAAGATGGAAGTCAAACGAACACAATTTGTACATATATATTTTTGCTGTTTCCGTAATGAACAACCAACTATACAAAGTACAGGGTGGTTATAAAAACAGAATCAAACTCTTGGCATTGAATAGCACTTTACGATAATGCTAAAATATTTATAGTTGGTCCAATGTCACTACCAAACGTTCCATCAATTTTTTTCTTATTTTTTCAAACACTTCGATTAACAGCAACCATTGCAATGGTCATCTTTTCTAGATAGTATTTGATAAATGGTCGTATATTGCTTAACTTAGATTTTTACCTAAGAGATGCAAGAACATGACTATGAAAGTTTTTTTTTTTTCCTTTCTACTCAGAATAAATCTACTTCCTAGTTTAGATTAGAATAGAATATGTAAATTTTGTTTGTTAGCTAAAATTTGACCTCAGTTAGTTCAGTGTTTGTAACGTAGATTAACTTAGCTTCCATAAGATAAAGTTAGTTTAAGTAGGTCTAATGTTATGTTAAGGCCTGTGACAAACATCTTGGCATTTCAGCTAAACGAATAAAACGCAAGCTCTGGCGTGACGTTGCCAAGTGGTAAAGGGGTGTGGCTATGGGTAAGCAGACAAACTACAGCGCGATCAGGTGACAGGGGATAAACGTAGATGTGTACAAAAAAAACGTGGCAATACCGCTGGCTTCTCATTTGCTAGCAGCATTTAAAGGAAACTTGGAGCGCCGCCTTCAAATGCCAAGATGTTTGTCACGCCGTTTAGTTAAGTTTAGCTTTGTTTTAGTAAGTGTTAGTTAACTTTAACTATGGGGGGTTAACTTTTGTTAGTTAAATTTAGCTTAGTTTCAGTAAGTACTAGTTAAGTTTAGCTACAGTTAGGTTAGCTTTTGTTAGTAAAGTTTAGCTTAGTTTTAGTAAGTGTTAGTTAAGTTTAGCTACAGTGAAGTTAGCTTTTGTTAATTAATTTTAACTTACTTTTAGTGAGGTTAGTTAAGTTTAGCTACAATTAGGTTAGCTTTTGTTAGTTAAGTTTGGCTTTGTTTTAGTAAGTGTTAGTTAAGTTTACCTCAGGTTAGGTTATTTTCTGTCAATTAAATGTAGCATAGTCTTAGTAATTAACTTAACGTTAACTAAAACTTAGGTTAAATTCTGTTAGAAATAGTTAAATTTAGGTTAATTTTAGTGTTAGTTAAATATAGTTAAGGTTAAATTAGCTTTTGTTACTTAACTTTAGTTTTGTTTTAGTAAGTGTTAGTTAAGTTTAGTTACAGTTAGGTTAGATTTGTAGTTAAGTTTAGCTACAGTTAAGTTAGCTTTTGTTAATTAATTTTAACTTCCTTTTAGTGAGGTTAGTTAAGTTTAACTACAGATAGGTTAGCTTTTGTTAGTTAAATTTAGCTTTGTTTTAGTAAGTGTTAGTTAAGTTTACCTCAGGTTAGGTTATTTTCTGTTAATTAAATGTAGCATAGTTTTAGTAAGTAAGTTAATGTTAACTAAAACTTAGGTTAAATTCTGTTAGTTAAATTAAGGTTAATTTTAGTGTTAGTTAAATATAGTTAAGGTTAGATTAGCTTTTGTTAATTAACTTTAGTTTTGTTTAAGTAAGTGTTAGTTAAGTTTAGTTACAGTTAGATTAGCTTTTGTTAGTTAAGTTTAGCTTTAATTTTAGTGTTAGTTAAATTTAGCTAAGTTAGGTTAGCTTATTTTTAGTTAATTTTAACTTAGTTTTAATAAGTGTTAGTTAAATTAGGTAAGGTTAGATTAGCTTTTGTTAGTTATTTTGAACTTAGTTTTAATAAATATTAGTTAAGTATAGCTAATCTTAGGTTAGCTTCTCTTAGTTAAGTTTAGCTTAGTTTTAGTAAGTGTTAGTTAAATTTAGCTAAGGTTATATTAACTTTTGTTAGTTAATATTAACTTTGTTTTAGTCGGTGTTATTTAAGTTTAGCTAAGGTTAGGTTAGCTTCAATTAGTTAAGTTTAGCTTATTTTTAGTAAGTATAGGGTAGATCAGGATCAAATTAGCTTGAGTTAGTTCAGCTTAGCTTTCGTAAGTATAAGTTAGCTTCGCTGAGTTAAAATGAAATATAATATTTCAGTTTTACATTCCACGTTTATCCTCTGTAGACTCTGTAGACTGTATACGCTTGAATAATGAAAGACAATTAATACTAAATAAATTGAAAGAACGAGAATATGCAAGGAAACGAGAGAACCTCGGAAAAACCCACGGACACGATGTTTTCCCCTCACAAACTTACATGTCATGCTATCGAACCAGGAATCCCTCTCTCTAAAGATGAGCACTCGACCACTGAGTCACTATGCCCCAGCTTTCCTTAGTCAATTTTAGTGAAGGTTAGTTTAGCTTTGATGAATGTGGCTTAGATTAGTAAATTTCAGCCTAGGTTAGCATCGACTATTTAAGTTTAGCTTAAGTTACTTTAGCATTAGTAAGTATAGCTTATGGTGTCTTCGGTTACGTTAGTTTTGGTTAGTTAGATGAACGTTAGTTAGGTTAGTTTATTCTTGGTAAGTATAGCTTAAGGTTGGTTTAAAGGGACAAGTTTTGCCGATAGATGGCACTACAGTTTTCATATCTCTTCCATGTATTTTTTACCATTCACAAAAAATCACGATTTCTCTTACAAATTTCAACCTAGAGACTCCAAACTTTTAGAAAAGGAACTTCATAATCTATTGAAGCAAAAATCCGTGCCGATTTTTTTATTTAGAATTTTCTTCATTGTTGAAAGGCTTGATTGTTGAAATATATATCCAAACCTTTATGGAACTGTTTCAACGATGAAGAAAATTCGAAATAAAAAATCGGCACGGATTGTTCTCTTTAATAGGTTATGAAGTTCCTTCTCTAAAAATTTAAAGTCTCTAGGTTGAAATTTGTAAGAGAAATTGTAAATTTTCGTGAAAGGTAAAAAATACATGGTAAAGATACGAAGACTGTAGTGCCATCTATCGGGAAAACTTTTCCCTTTACACTAACCTTAAATTAGTTAAGTTCAGTCTGAGTTAGCGTTGGCTACTTAATACATTGATCGCCATGTGTATCACAGGTGATAAACACGGTATGTTTCGCATACGCTTCGTGTATTATTTCTAATACCCAACGAATTTTCTTCATATCGCCACGTGTGTACGATCTGATACACAGGCTGGTATATTTAACACATCTTACCTGTAGTCGGGGCGCCGCAAAATCATATTGCAGCAGTAATTCTGGCGTCAGTTGAATACTTTCCTTTAACTATGTATTCCACCTACGCTTCGTGTATCATTTCTGATACAAATCCACGTGGCGCTTACAGTAAAATTTACAATAAATACTCTGGTGATCAATGTGTGAAGTTTAGCTTAGGTTACTTTAGTACTAATAAGTATAGCTTATGGTGTTTCCGGTTAGGTTCGTTTTGCTTAGCTAGGTGAGTTTAGTTAGAGCAGTTTAGTCTCTGATAAATTAACACATTCATGTGCTACACAAGGTGACTAAATAATTCATCAGATTTGAAAGAGTTATATTAAAAATTGTATAGCATTTACAATAACAGATGATACTTGAAAATATATAGAAACTGTCCAAGTTCCAGATATACTGTTAGAAATTTGTGATGTGGCTTCCTTTCGTCACATGAAACATATCTATGCGATGGTCTAGTTTTTTACATAGACACTCTAGCAAATGCCTACTAATCGTCGTAATATAATCCTGAAGCTTATCCTACATTCTCGGTAGTGGGGTAGATACACTGAGTCCTTCACGGTTTGGGTACAAAACCTCGCGGCCAGAACCTCGCGGCGACAACCTCGCGGACCAAAACCTCGCGGCCCAAAATCTCGCCAGGCCGAAACCTCGCCTGGCCAAAACCTCGCCGCCCAAAACCTCGCGAGACAAAATCTCGCCGGGCCAAAACCCCGCCTGGCCAAAACCTCGCCGCCCAAAACGTCGCGGGCCAGAATCTCGCGGGGCCAAAACCTCGCCTGGCGAAAACCTCGCCACCCAAAACCTCGCGGGCCAAAATCTCGCCAGGCCAAAACCTCGCGCCCCAAAATATCACCATACCCAAAATCTCGCCTGACCAAAATGTAAATGTTCCAACAGGTGATAAGGATGACGGTATAAAAGACGCTGTTTCAGAAGAAGTATCACGGGTATTTGACCAAGTCCCGCGATACCATATGAAAATTCTATTTCTGTATTAGAGGATTTCAATGTGAAGGTAGGGCGACAGGATGTTTTTAAACTGGTTATAGGGAAAGAAAGTCTGCATAAGGAAAGTAATGACAACTAACGAGGTTAGTTTCGTAAACTTTAGAACATCCAAAAACTTAAAATTTTAACAAAAATCTAATAATATTTATGAAAGTATGAAACAATATATGAGTTTTTATGACGTCCCTTGATTATGTCCTATAGGTTAAAGGAGACGTAGATGACCAGGATGAAGGAAATGATCGAATAAAGAAAGTGGAAGGAAACGGGAATAACCCGAGAAAGCCCACGCACACGATGTTTTGTATATTATTATTATTATTATTATTATTATTATTATTATTATTATTATTATTATTATTATTATTATTATTTGTAATGTGGAATTGCATATTAGGAAACACATTGGGTAAATTTTAAAGAAAAGTTTCATTCGCGGCGAGGTTTTGGCACGGCGAGATTCTGGGCGGCGAAGTTTTGGCCCGGCGAGATTTTGTCCCGCGAGGTTTTGGGCGGCGAGGTTTTGGCCACGCGAGGTTTTGGCCCGGCGAGATTTTGTCCCGCGAGGTTTTGGGCGGCGAGGTTTTGGCCACGCGAGGTTTTGGCCCGGCGAGATTTTGTCCCGCGAGGTTTTGGCCGGCGAGATTTTGGGCGGCGATGTTTCGGCCGCGAGATTTTGTCCGTATACCGTTCTTCACATGCCCTTAAAAGAAAAAAAGAACATAAAGTTCAGGTCGGGAGATCTAGGAGGCTATTGAAAAACATACATCAGATTGGGAGATCTAGGAGGCCATGGAAAAGGGCTTCATATCGGGAGATCTAGAAGGCCATGGAAAAAGTGCTTTAGATTGGGAGATCGAGGAGGCCATAGAAAAAGTGCATCAGATCGGGAGATCCAGGGTGCCACGGAAAAGTGTTTAGCATCGGGAGATCTAGGAGTCCATGCAAAAAAGTGCTTTAGATTGGGAGATCTAGAAGCATATTGAAAAAGTTTTTTCAGATCAGGTAATCTAGGAGGCCATGGGAAAAGCGCTAAGTCGTCTTCAGCACATCTCTACCAATTCGATGGCGTGGGAGTTCCTCGTTCAGGTAGCGACGCATGTCAATGTGTCATGGGAGTGGTGCATCATCAAGTTGGAGTAAGAAGTAATTGTGATCCTCTTTCACTTGCGCAAACAACTATAACTGTGAGTGAACTCAGTATCGTGTTATAAGCTGCATTTACGATCATTAGTAGGGATACACTAGAGCGCGTGTGACGCGAATGTACATATCGACTTCGAGGTAAGGTTTCTTGTAATCCCACGTACGGATATGATTTAAGATGCCATCTTGCAATCTCGTGTCCTCAACAAAGCATAAAAATCGCAAATAGAAAGTCAACCACGTGCTTTTAAGTTTGCCACATGAGATTTAATTATCTTCCTTAATTTCTTACATTTAACACCAGTATGTTAGATAATCCTTCTTGACTCAAAAGTAGGACCGATTGCATAAGTCCAGGATTTGTTATGAGCACTTTTATGTTTGTCATGAAAGTTCTTTCTCTTCCTTAACTTCTTATATTTAACAATTGTATGATAGATAATCCCGCTTGACTCAAAAGTAGGACTGATTGCATAAGTCCAGAATTTGTTACGAGCGTTTTTATGTTTGTCATGAGAGTTCTTTCTCTTCCTTGACTTCTTATATTTAACACCTGTATGATAGATAATCCCGCTTGACTTAAAAGTAGGACCGATTGCATAAGTCAAGGATTTGCTTCGAGCGTTTTTTATGCTTGACTCAAAAGCCGAACTGGTTACACAAATCAAGTGTTTGTTTCGAGCCCTCTTATGCAGTGGTCGAAGTGAGACGGTATGTGGTGGTATGCCATACCGCCTCTGGTTTTTCAGTGATCAAGACATACCATCACTGGAAAGTGGATTCTAATATACCTTTAATAAATCCTTTTTTGTACACAGTATTTGACGAATAGCTTTGCATGTCAAAAATTTAATTTCTTATTTAGAAATAATTTCTAAGTTGCCAACAATGACATTTTTGTTATTTTTCTAACTTTTTGTTTTTAAAATGAGGCTTTGTGCAGTGTATCCCTAAAATTAAGATCTTTGTAGCGATTGCTTTTAATTGAATCTGACGTTGTTCGTTAATGGAAGTTAAACATTTTTAATTTGGGGAAGTTTGTAGTAACAATAAAAAGCAACTCTCTTACATGCTTCCCAAATAAATTCATTTATCAGGAAGTTGATCCTCATAACATGACTTTCGCTGCATTTCTTGATTGCCTTACTAAAGCACAGTGGAAGCTAGGAGGCCAAATTTAAAGAACATACGGGGAGTGGTGGATTTGGTTATTCTATATGTACAGGTACGAAAGAAACTTTAAGTGCATTCAAATCTGAAAACTTGAGCATGGGCAGATTTAGGGGTTGTCTGCTGTGAAGAAGGCTGACCTCCCGGATGTCTGGAATACCCTTGACTCGGATGAGAGTCCGCGAGTTGTCCCACGAGAAATTGTTTAAAAATTGTTCATATAAAAATTCGGTTTTTGAACGTTTTCGTGTATTATGGATACTTACAATTCCCTATAAAACAACATAAGGAGGTATTTTTTTTATTTTTCTCAGAAAGTTGTTGGCGGGGGGAAAATTATCTCCATGTTCCCTTTCCCCGTGACTACGGAGAAGCTCTTCCATGGTTTTTGAGTCACAATGTAAATAGAAATGCAATCTTTCAGGCAACACACCCTCACTGTATTTCAACATTTAGATAGCCGGTTTTATTACGAGTCAAAATTGTAATCAAACATACCGCCTATGCTTTTTCTCCACTTCGAACACTGCTCTTATGTTTCCCATGAGAGTTAGTTCTCTTCCTTAACTTCTAATTCTTTAACTCCTGTATGTTAGATAATCCTGCTTGACTCTAAAGTACGGTCGATTGCATAAGTCAAAGGTTTCTTTCGAGCTCTTATATTTGTCATGGGAGTTATTTCTCTTCTTTAACTTCTTATATTTAACACTTGCATGATAGATAGATGCATGCTTGACTCAAAGTAGGACTGGTTGCATAAGTCAAAGGTTTGTTCCGATAGAAAACGAAGAATTTGTTCGCTTACAGTTAGATGACTGCAGGTGTTGAGTACCTCGTTATCTTTATTTTACAACCATTGCTTTATACACGGAAATATTCTTGTCTTTTCTTTGAAATAAATGAAAATTTTACTGATTTAATTTTAGTGTTCTCCTCTTCATTTCTATTTAAATTCTCGTTACGTCGTCAAAGTAATGGTTCATTATGAAATGACCAGAAATGGTTTCGTAACATCGAATCATTTCATGGACAGTAGTGAACAAAGATCTACTGATTAATTCGAAACAATAGGTAGTATTTGACAAAATATTCAAGACGGAGAAAACTATAGGCTAATATGTTTATGTTATTATGGACAATGGTATGATATCACTTTCTTTTATGACCAGATCTGCCTATTTATGTTATTTAGTTTAGACCAGACGTAAATATCTATGCTTTATACATACACTGAGAAAAATCCATTCTCCGGACAGCGGTATATTGTACAGACATAAGGAATCCTCTTGCTTACTACAGAAATTAGTATGGAACATACGTTATCCATATGCTGCATACGCACTGCCCTTACAAGGGAAGAGAGGGAGATTATATATCGAAGATGATTTATACACTAATGACGCCTATTACGAATTTGTAATAAAAATTTTCGAGTTATATTAACATATAGGGTGTCCAGAAAATCCGTTTTCACCAATTGAAATCGCAAACAATGAGACAGATGCCAAAACTGGAAAACAAGTTTGTGATCATTTTAAAAGTACAATGTATTAAAACAAAAATTGTTGTCGCAGGGCCACCCGCAGGGTCCCGGGCGGGGTTCAACCCAAAAATTACAAAAGGAAGGGGGTCAAGTCGCATATCGTTCGAAACCTCTTAGGAAATGAAAGAAGACGGAACAAGTCTAAACACTCTAAAATTACCCTGTGCCAAATGGCGGCCGGTTAAAATGTCAGCAAAAACGTCATTGTAAAGTCTATGGCCACCTCCCCCTCCCCCCCCCCCCAAAAAAAACTGAAACGGTGAGACAGATGTCAAAACAGGAAAACACGTGTGCCATCATTTCAAGAGTACAATGATTGAAAGTAAAAACATTCGTCTCAGTGTCCTTCACAATGTCCCAGACGGGGTCATACTCAAAATTTTCATATGGCAAGGGGGTCAAGTAGCACATTGTTTAAAGCTGTTATTAAATGAAAGCAGATGGAACAAGTATGAACGCTCTACGATAATACTGTGCAAACATCTTGTATTTTAGTTATTGTTTCTGTATCCGGGTTTTCACTTTAATTCTTGTATTCAACGGAAAGAAAGGAAATGCCCCTACTGTGAGATTTTGCTCTTTGAGCCCAGTAATGTCTAAATAAATAAAAAATATAATAAAATTAAAGCAAATTAAGAAATTAAGAAAAGAAACGACAACATTTGACACCTTTGAGTATAGAACTGACTAGTTAACATATAATGTACAACCACGAACATAAATAATATTATATTCCCAAAATCATTAAACGATGAAAAATTTTAAGGGATTCTATGTCGCTGGTTCTCATGAACAGTTGACCATTGTACTTTATTAAAAGGGGGATTATTATATTCCCAAAATCATTAAACGATGAAAAGTTTAAAATTATTATACACTCATATACTTTGTAATGTCTCCTTGTAAAAGTTCTATTAAAGAACAAGGTTAACAACACAATCAAGATAAAAACTTTCAAAGTGATGGTATCAAGTATATTCAAGGTGATGGTGTCAAAACATATAAGATAAAAACTTTCAAGGTGTCTATTTTGAAAGAAATTGAAAAAACATATTTTCCAGCATAAACAGTGCCTTGCTAAAACCAAAATAGTTTTGTGATACTATAAAACCAGGCATTTTAAAACAATTCATTCATTCGACCTACGCCTGCTAATAGTGTGGTTTGGCATATTCAATCTGCATCCAGGATGAACCAACCAGGACTGACAGTCGTGAAGAAAGGCCTGAGTTTGTGAGTATATGCTCTGTGCTGTTGAACTTTTGCATGACATATTGTCGTGAAAGGAGGACTACGTAACATTAAAAACACACGAGAGTATCAGGGATTTCTCCTTGATAGACCCCAACCATTGTACTTCTTATATTTTATATCATGATATTGTAAATATTGTTTGTTTCTATATCGTTAAGGTGACGGTTTTAATAAATACCACAAATATATGACATATTATGACATATCCTTTTATTAGCATTCTGATTACTTAACGTGACAATTGTTTGTTGCTATATTCAAATAATATGATACTAATTAATTTATTTTAATATAGCAACAATCAATTGTCACGTTAAGTAATTAGAATGCTAATAAAAGGACAAGTGTCATACATTTGTGGTATTTATTAAAACCGTCACCTTAACGATATAGAAACAAACAATATTTACAATATCATGATATAAAATATAAGAAGTACAATGGTTGGGGTCTATCAAGGAGAAATCCCTGATACTCTCGTGTGTTTTTAATGTTACGTAGTCCTCCTTTCACGACAATATGTCATGCAAAAGTTCAACAGCACAGAGCATATACTCACAAACTCAGGCCTTTCTTCACGACTGTCAGTCCTGGTTGGTTCATCCTGGATGCAGATTGAATATGCCAAACCACACTATTAGCAGGCGTAGGTCGAATGAATGAATTGTTTTAAAATGCCTGGTTTTATAGTATCACAAAACTATTTTGGTTTTAGCAAGGCACTGTTTATGCTGGAAAATATGTTTTTTCAATTTCTTTCAAAATAGACACCTTGAAAGTTTTTATCTTATATGTTTTGACACCATCACCTTGAATATACTTGATACCATCACTTTGAAAGTTTTTATCTTGATTGTGTTGTTAACCTTGTTCTTTAATAGAACTTTTACAAGGAGACATTACAAAGTATATGAGTGTATAATAATTTTAAACTTTTAATCGTTTAATGATTTTGGGAATATAATAATCCCCCTTTTAATAAAGTACAATGGTCAACTGTTCATGAGAACCAGTGACATAGAATCCCTTAAAATTTTTCATCGTTTAAGACCTTTATAACCATGGGGCTAGTGCACAAAAGAAAGAAAAAAAAACACTAGAGGAAGGAGGCACTAGTAAACACACAAGAGAAAAAAAATCACTAAAACTGCTGGGTCCGTGTAGATGTCGAGCGTGATCCCAATGGTATATCCGGGAAGGCTGGAACTCTGGGAAATCCTGATCGTGGTGGTGCGGCACGTCGAGAGTCAAGGGCTATCTCCTGGAAGTCTGCTATATGGAAGGCGTGATCCTTGAAACAAAATGGACAGCAGTTTGTGGTCAGGAAGTCGTGAGATCCATCATCCAGAAAAAACTGCGACTGGTAGGCATCATCCATGGAAACGGGTAGCAAGATGATGGGTAGCCAAGGTGCGTTTGTGAAAAAAGGCCGGGTGCAGAAAAGAAATTACATGACAGGAGGCACTGAATTACTTGTTAAAGACCATTGTGAAAACGTTTAAAAAAAGGACTAAAAGAAAGAAGAAAAGGGAGAAGAGAAAATTAGGAAGAAGAGTAATACTATTGCAAAAGGAACGTACAAAGAACAAAAGGAATTACGTAAAAATATGTATAATGGCGAACTGAAATGAAGAAGGCACCTGATCAATCTGAGGGAGATGCGGATATTCCGGGGTGTGTGACGTTAGTATGGTCGTTGATAGCGAAAGATTTCGTTACAGTAGAAGAAGTATAGAAATGAAGAGTGAATTTGCCTTTAAGTAGGACAAATATATATATATATATATTACTGAGACGTAGTATATTCCTGGCCAAGGTACCATAAGTTGACCTGGAAGACAAATGATTCGGCAGAAACTGCGTGAGGTTGCCAGTTGTGAGCAAAAGGAGCTTGTATACGGGTGGCGAGAAAAAAAGACACGAGTGGCAATGGTAATTAATGTGTACCGTTCGCGAATGTGTGGTGGTGGTTTTGTGTTTTATTATCATCATAATGAGAGGGTTTGTTAAGGTGTGTGGAACGAGGAATGAAAATGGCGGAGGACAGAGTACGAGGTAAGTACCAAAAAATTGTTTGATTTAGTAATTAGATTGCCTAATTTCTGTTTTTTTTTTTGTCACGTAATTGTGATATATTGACTGTAATATATGGATATGACATGTATGGGTGTGGGATGAGAGAAAGCATTTCCTCCTAGCGACCTTAGTGATATCATGTGGGTCGGGCCAGCCGTTCCCAAAAAAGGACGCAAGAAGGAAATGAGATGGAGAGTCTTTCCTTACGCGTCTAGGAAAGATAATGATGTAAGTAATGAATGATGCCGGTATATTGCTTATGGGGAGAAGGAAAAGCGTAGAGTTTGTTATGAGCGTAGCTAGGAGTCGTTACACGGGAGAAACAGTGTACGTACAGCGGGTTGCCTAAAAACAGGAGACGAAGCATATGCAATAATAATGAACTACCGGAAGAAAAAAAAATGCCGTACTGGAGAAGTATTGTCTGTAATGTGTGTTGCCTACCTGTAACTGTAATTATGGCATAACGAGAGACAAAGTCGAAAGTTTTGCCAGTGTGGTACTACAGAAAGGGATCATGTTTCACTAGGAACGTTAAATTAGATAATCAAAACATAACGTGAAATGTAATTGGTAGTTGGGTTTTGAAGTAATGTGTGGTCGGATCCTATTTAGAGGTACTGAGAAAGCGCTTGTACTTATACTCAAATTCGGGGTCTGGGTTTGTAGGCGGGATGTACAGTTTCAAACGAGTCTTAGCAATGACCGTTGGTTTTCCATCAATATCTAAAAGATACTCATCAGCTGAGACATTCGAAATCACTTTGTAGGGTCCCTTATAAAGACGGGATAATGGCTTACAAGTGTTAGGTTTTGTTGAGGTATCTAAGACCATAACTAAACTGTCAGGGAAGAACTGTGTTGGATTTTTGGCCTTCTTAATGCGCTTCTTCAGATCAGTGAAAACTTGGTGTTTTCGAAATTCAACTAGGTCCCTCATTTCTTTGAGTGCAAGTAGGCGATCATTAGTATTCAAAGTTTCTTGTTGAACGTGTAGCAAATTGTCTAATGGTAAAGTGGGATGAACGCCATAGAGGAGAAAATGAGGAGATAGACCAATGGAAGTTAAGGGTGATTTATTCAGAGCCGCTGTGGCATGCGCAAGGAAGCGAGGCCAAATTTTCTGGTTGTCTTGGCAAAGAAATTTGAGACTCGTTTGCAAGGAGCCTAATCTTTGTTCGACTGTGCCAAGAGAACGATGTTGATAGGGTAGGCCGTACTTAACTGTTATGTTAAGAGACTTAAGGAAGTTTAACGATACTGTAGACCGGTGTGAACTCTGAAGATCTAAGTAGATTGTGCAAGGAGTATTATATGGAAGAATGATATGGTTTGTGATGAAATTGATGAAGTTGTCGCTGTTTGGAGTTGTAATGGGATGAGTAATGGTGAATCCAGTACAGTGGTCCGTAGCTGTATAAAAGTATTGGAAACCTTCGGGATCGCTGGGTATTAGCTTGCCTGCTAGGTCCAAAGAAAAGGTTTCAAATAGGCCTGACTGAGGAAAACACTGAATTGTTGGGTTATTAGGCATGTAATTGCGTTTAAAGATGGCGCATCCTTTACATGATTTAAGTTTCTAAGCTAGCCATGATTTTAGGCGCGGAAAGAAATACTTGTATCGCAACATCCAATACATCTTGGTAAAACCTATGTGAGTCATTGAGTCATGATACTCATCGAATAAAGCTGGTTTAAGACTGTCGGGTACGCAGAGCAGTAATCGAGAGTTAGGTACTCGGTACAGTTTTTTGTAAAGTATGCCTTTCTGAAAACGTATTGTTTGTTGAGACGTTGGAATGAAGGATCTGTCTCGTCTCGTTTGTTGAGAGTTTCGATAATTTTGGAGAAGAATTTATCTTCACCCTGTAGGCGAGATAGGTCCAAGTTGTTATCGATAGTTAGAAGTACAGAATCAGGCACAACCTCATTGTCCATGTCTATTGTGTCTTGCGTAAGAGGAGCAGGATGCCTACTAAGATAATCAGCTATGGGGTTCTGATGGCTTTTTGCATGTTTGATTGTAAAGTCAAATGTATTAATGTAGTTTAACCATCTCAAAATTTTTGGAGATGGAACAATTGTTTTCCGAACAGCAAGAAGAGAAATATTGTCAGTAACTAGGGTGAAATGGTGGCCTAACAAATATTTTTCTAATTTTCGGAGAGAAAAGTACACTGCATATAATTCTTGATGGAAGATTGGAAGGGGGGAAACGGTTTTGGGATGTCTGGAAGAGACATAGCAAATAGGTTGCACAACGTTAGTTGTGAGATCTTTCTGTAATATCACCGCCCCGACGCCTTCTGATGCGGCGTCTGTCATGAGAATGTGGCGTGTATTGCGGGTGGAATATAGAGCAAGTACGGGGGGTGAGATTAGAAGTTTCTGCATTGTTTCAAACGCTTGAACGCGCTCAGGAGTTCAGATGAGCTTTTTAGGGTTGTTTGACAGAGCCTGATAAAGGGGTGCAAGAATGATGGAAAAAATTTTGAAAAAACGTCGGAAAAAATTTGCACTGGCTAACCAGCTTTTGAGACTTTTGAGAGTGGCCGGTCTGGGTGCCTGAGCTAAAGCTGAAATCTTATCAGGGTCAGGTTGTAGAGTGTGATTGTCAATAATATGGCCTAAACATTTAATTCTTTTTGATCCGAAAACTGATTTTTTAATGTTAAAGAGCAGAGAATGTTTGGCAGCTTGCTGAAAGAAGGCACGAAGCACAATCATCATCTGATCGAACGAATCTGCGTGGACATACATGTCGTCAACGAATGATGTAATATTGTTGGGGAAGATGTCACTATAAATGGTTTGAAGAGCTTGTTGAAGTAAAATGGAGCCATTTTTGAAACCCTGAGGAACAGATGTCAACTGAAGGTGATTGAAGGGGAGAGAAAGACCCTTAATGGAGAACGCAGTGGCCGGTCTGTCCTTGGAATCTAAGTCTAATTGATAGAAACTGGAGTGTAAATCAAAGGAGTTGAACCAAACTGAGTCAGAAAGAGACTCTAGAACGTCCTGTATATCTTCTAAAGGAGAAGCTATTGTTCTGGAACGGGAATTAAGGCCCCTGACAAGTAAACCTTACGTTTGGGTGAATCGAGTTGCTGACTGAGACACATATGAGAAAGTAGTACTAAATGTGGTCAGTATTTCAGTGAAGTTGTAGGTGCGAAGCTCCAGGGGTTTAGGAGATACAGCTACCAGAACATCACATGGAACTACAGAATAGTCTTCATACAGTTGGAGGTTAAAGCTCTGTAAGACCTCTTGTAACGACAAAAGGTGAATAACAAATATATGGGTACATATTAGGATTAGGGGGAAGTCATATAGTAAGGGTACACCTGACGGCGGCCATCTTGAAATCCTCCATTTTGAATTAAGGTTAAGTTTTTAAAATAGGAATAGGGTCATGTGATACATGATTTAAGTCGCAAATTTAATCACAAGAACAATGGTGACATTAATTTTGATTTACACGCAATTGGTAAAAAGTTACAGGGAAATTAAATATTGTTGCAGCATATGTATTAGTCCTTTACCCCACCTTGTAAATTTTGTGTTAAGATAATAATTAAATAAAAAGCAGGTGGATAAATATTAGGTCTATGGTAAGAGTTCCCTGATGGCAGCCATGTTCAAATCCGCCATTTTGAATCAGACAAAAGTTTTAAATAGCAAGCGAGAAATAGATGTGAACAGGATACAAGAAAAACAACGGAATGACGTGCAAGTACAGCATCAAACAACTAACATTGTAACGCCACCATTGTATTTCTGATTAACTTCTAGCCCGAAGTCATCTATTGCATTACTCTATTCCCATTTAATTTTGTGCTGGTTAATGATAAAGCAAAAATTGTTATACCGTTGGATTTATGGTAAAATTTGCTATTAATAAGGTGTTACTGTTATGCGTTTTGTTTAAAACTTGTCTGATTCAAAATGGCGGATTCGAACATGGCCGCCATCAAGGCAACTCTACCATAGACCTAATATTTATCCACCTGCTTTTTATTTAATTATTATCTTAACACAAAATTTACAAGGTGGGGTAAAGGACTAATACATATGCTGCAACAATATTTAATTTCCCTGTAACTTTTTACAAATTGTGTATAAATCAAAATTAACGTCACCATTGTTCTTGTGATTAAATTTGCGACTTAAATCATGTATCACATGACCCTATTCCTATTTTAAAAACTTAACCTTAATTCAAAATGGAGAATTTCAAGATGGCCGCCGTCAGGTGTACCCTTACTATATGACTTCCCCCTAGTCCTAATATGTACACATATATTTGTTATTCACCTTTTGTCGTTACAAGAGGTCTTACAGAGCTTTTACCTCCAACTGTATGAAGACTATTCTGTAGTTCCATGTGATGTTCTGGTAGCTGTATCTCCTAAACCCCTGGAGCTTCGCACCTACAACTTCACTGAAATACTGACCACATTTAGTACTACTTTCTCATATGTGTCTCAGTCAGCAACTCGATTCACCCAAACGTAAGGTTTACTTGTGAGATCAAAAACGGCCCTTAGCTCAGTTTTCGAATTTGGTTTTAAAACAAATAATATGTTATTTCTGTACTGAGAATCTGATTGTTCAAACACTCCTTGATTACTGAGGCGTAGGACGAGTTCTCTTGCTCGCGGTCTAAGTCTATGTGGAATTACGAATTGGGGGGACTGAAAGGGAACGTCTAATTCTAAGTCTAACGTGGCCGAAAAGGTGGGTATTTTTGTAAAATCATTGTAGTGCCATTGAAAAAGAAAAGCATATTCAGAAAGTAGCGCCTTCATTTGAGCAGTTTGATGTTCGTTCATGTCAGTAGTATAGTAGTTAGTATCCCCGCCTGTCACGCGGGAGACCGGTGTTCGATTCCCCGCCGGGGAGCCATAATATGATACTAATTATGTTATTTGAATATAGCAACAATCAATTGTCACGTTAAGTAATTAGAATGCTAATAAAAGGACAAGTGTCATACATTTGTGGTATTTATTAAAACCGTCACCTGAACGATATAGAAACAAACAATATTTACAATATCATGATATAAAATATAAGAAGTACAATGGTTGGGGTCTATCAAGGAGAAATCCCTGATACTCTCGTGTGTTTTTAATGTTACGTAGTCCTCCTTTCACGACAATATGTCATGCAAAAGTTCAACAGCACAGAGCATATACTCACAAACTCAGGCCTTTCTTCACGACTGTCAGTCCTGGTTGGTTCATCCTGGATGCAGATTGAATATGCCAAACCACACTATTAGCAGGCGTAGGTCGAATGAATGAATTGTTTTAAAATGCCTGGTTTTATAGTATCACAAAACTATTTTGGTTTTAGCAAGGCACTGTTTATGCTGGAAAATATGTTTTTTCAATTTCTTTCAAAATAGACACCTTGAAAGTTTTTATCTTATATGTTTTGACACCATCACCTTGAATATACTTGATACCATCACTTTGAAAGTTTTTATCTTGATTGTGTTGTTAACCTTGTTCTTTAATAGAACTTTTACAAGGAGACATTACAAAGTATATGAGTGTATAATAATTTTAAACTTTTCATCGTTTAATGATTTTGGGAATATAATAATAAGTAGAGGTTGGAGCCATAAGAAATAAAGACCTTTAGTTATTTATGTTTATGACTGTACAATAGTGGTACTTATGCTCGTTATCTGGTTATCAATTATAAAAGATTCAAACAAAAAAAAAAATTCTTGCACTAGGGTCAGTGAATACGTGCA
This sequence comes from Thermobia domestica, assembly GCF_964235325.1. Taxonomy (NCBI): domain Eukaryota; kingdom Metazoa; phylum Arthropoda; class Insecta; order Zygentoma; family Lepismatidae; genus Thermobia; species Thermobia domestica. The sequence goes on along the minus strand of NC_137455.1, from coordinate 374,336,051 downwards.
AATGTCTCAGAATGGCAACAAGTGCCGATTACAAAATGGAAAGTGAATGTACTCGGAGAATCGAAATGAAGATGTACATTTTGATAGGCCGCCATTTTACACAGGGTAATTTGAGAGGATCGAGACTTGTTCCGTCTTCTTTCATTTCCCAACAGCTTTATTTGACCTTCCTTGTCATTTGAAAATTTTGAGTCAGACCCCGTCTGGGACCTTGTAAAGGACCCTGGGACAAATATTTTTACTTTCAATCATTATATAGTTTTGAAAAGATTACACACATGTTTTTTTCTTTCTTGACATCTGTCTTACCGTATCAGTTTTTTTGAGGTGGCCATAGACTGTACAATGATGTTTTAGCTGACATTTTGACCGGCCGCCGGTTTGCACAGGGTAATTTTTGGAGAGTCGAGAATTGTTCGTCTTCTTTCATTTTCCAAGAAGTTTCGAACGATGTGCTACTTGACCCCCTTAACTTTTGTAATTTTTGAGTTAGACCCCGCCTGGGACCCTTCGGGTGGCCCTGGAACAACAATTTTTGCTTTGATACGTTGTACTTTTAAAATGATCAAACACGTGTTTTCCAGTCTTGGCATGTGTCTCATCGTTTGCGATTTCAAGGCGTGGAAACGGATTTTCTGGACACCCTGTATATTCATATAACTCGCACAGTATATGCATTCATAAAATTTTTATTACAGTTTCGTAATAGGCGTCCTTAGTGCTTTTGATTGGTATATAAACCATCTTCCATTTCGATATATAATCTCCCTCTCTTCCCTTAGATGTTATATCATGCCTTTGCAGGATGCCTGATATCTAACAGTTTTCCGCATATCACATGCATATACTTATGTTACATCACTCAGCTATATGTTATATATGTCCATTTGTATGCGAGATCCTGACTACCTATATTGTTTCATACGGAAAGTACGTACAGATGGAACACTTATACAGAAAGTATTATAAAATATGCCTTTTCAGTTATACGTTTGTTGTGCGGTAAGTCCAAAAACTACAGGAATTACGCATATAACCTGCCTTTTTTAAGTACGCCATCTACATTTTTTCCCCAGTATAGAAAATAAAGGATACGCCATTGTGAAGGAGTGTATATTCGTTTAAAAGAAATTTTGTAAAAGATATTTTGTAAAAAAATAAGAAGGTAAATGTTAAAATATTTTCGAAAAATACATAAATGCGCATATATCGTATTCTGTGTTATGACATTTTGAACTGCTAATTAGTGAATTACCGGTACGTTTCAGTAATTCTTTAGTACATAACGAACTGTGAACTGACATTACCGTTATGTTATAAAACAAAATGTTATCTTCCACTAATTATTATCAACATGAAATATTGTATTTGGAAGAGGGTAACCGCGTGAAAAACATCCTGGTGGCACCAATTCATAGTTGAGGATATCTGTCGTGGTAATACATGAGAAAAATCAATACATAGACAGAGGAAATGGGGCAGAGTTTCTGCCTAGAATAGAATCCAAATTACATGAGCTGCCACCGGGAATCGAACCAACGATAGAATAGAATGCGCGAGTGTTAACCATACAGCAACGAAGAAGTTCTTCGTGAAATGAAAAAATCAGTTTAACGTCCCAAGATTATGTTCTTTAGGCTAAGGGAGACGATGATTAAAGCAAGTGAATAATGATGGAAGTATTGGTGGAATAAGGATACGGAAGAAACGGGAGTATCCCGAGAAAACCCACGGACACAATGATATCCACACAAACCAGGAGCGGATCCATGAGGAAACTTTTCTCATCCCCCCCAAGGGATCCCCCCAGAAGAGGAAACTTTTCTTATTTTATATATATAAATAAAACCCATCCCAAAGTTTGGAGCCCTTAAAAGTAGCAGTATGACAACCCACGGCCCCCCAGAAGTCGGTCCTGGATCCGCCCCTGACACAAACCTACTTGGTCTTAGATTATACCAGAAACCCCACGCACCAGAGGTGAGCGCTCTGCCACTGAGCCACCGTGACCCCCAAGAGGTTCTTCCTATTGATGGTCATTTGTTGTATACGTTTTCTTGCTGTACGTACCTAAAGCCTGTGACAAATATCTTGGCATTTCAGCTAAACGAATAAAACGCAAGCTCTGGCGCGACATTGCCAAGTAGTAAAGGGGTGTAGCTATTGCTCAGCAAACAAACTACAGCGCGATCAGGTGACAGGAGACAGACGTGGATGTGTACAAAATAAACGTGGCAATACCGCTGGCCTCTCATTTGCTAGCAGCATTTAAAGGGAACTTAGAGCGCCGCCTTCAAATGCCAAGATGTTTGTCACACCGTTTAGCTCTTTCGTAGTTACAGGTGACAGCTGGCATTATGTGAAGGAACAAAGAAGTATCCATGTTTTATTGGATTAAGCTTTACAATAGGGTCTAATTATTTACTGCAGTACTCGGCTAATTAGTAATTCATGTTTAACAAAACGGTTTCTTCTCCATATCCAATTATATGTAGACTACAGTCACTTAAGATCCCTGGTTCGATTCCAACTTCCCGTCAAATGATTATCTGGTAGATAAACACTGTATGTGTGTTTATGCTTTCTCTGGTTTCTCCTGTTTCCTCACACTTGACTTCATTAAATCATTATTATTCATCTCAGCCGCTCACCCAGAAATTTTTGTTGGCAGGGGGGTCCGGGCTTGGGGGGAGGGTCCAATACTAAAAGCCGCACTGCGTCTACATAGTATTGAACGAGTATTGCTCTGCACCCGAAAAGACGATAAAAAATTGTAAAATATTTCCACCGATATTTTCAGAAAAAAATTATAGAATTAGATTCTTTCTATAAAAAAAAAGTAGAGATCAAAATTTCATGCTAAATCAATAATTTCCTTGTTAGACAAGTACAGTTTTATTGAGAAAGTGCACAAATGTATGTTAAGTAAAGAAGTTTTTTGGAGGCTCCAAACCAGGCCCGTAGCAAGCCCTAAAATGTAGGGGGGCCCGGCTGAAGTTAGGGGGGGGGGCTGATCCAACCATATGATAGTTCATCACCATTTTATAGTTCTTTTGCAAGCCTACTGTAAAAATTTTAGGGGGCGAGCAAAAATTTAGGGCCCCCCTAGATACGGGCCAGCTCCAAACCCGGTGGAACCTCCATGGGCACGCCCCTGATTCATCTCATTATCACCGTCTCCCTTAGCCTTAGAACATAATCGTGCAACTTTAAACTGAAAAGATAACACTTATTTAAGAATCACCCTGTATGTTATAAAATAAAGCAATTTATAGATTCAGTTTTATTTCAGTGATTTTAGGAGTCAAAATAATATTTTAAGCTAAACTCAATCATTTTTGCCTTTTTATAACTTTTCATCAGTTAATAGGGATTGACAGCAAAAATAGAACATGTATATTGAATGCGTCCTCTCGTACATGTATTTCTGCAGTTGTATTTTTTTTTTTTTACTTTTTTTGTTTTCAAATAAAAGCAAAAATTATTTATGGTTCATGTGAACTTGCATTATCACGTCGAGAAAAGCAAAATGCAATTGATCGTAAATAATACCCAAAAAAAATATGTTTTAAAAAGTAGGAATAGAAACATATTAACAACAGAAACAAACAAAAAAAAATATGGTTATGGAGCATGACGGGAGTAGGGGGGAGTGAGAAGTGATGTTGCTAACAAGATGAATTTGACATGTGAATTTAGTGAGAGAGTATGGGGTTAACGTGTATCCGTAATGAAGCGAGTTTACTGATTTAGCCGTTAGATGGAGTTAAATGCAACCATGATTGACAGCCTGGATTACGTTGGTACACAAACTCAACATGTAGAATGATGGTTGGGTATTGAACTGCAAAGTTAGGGTGGGGGTGGACGAAGGGGGGTAATCAGTTTGGCGGGTTGTCAATGAAAGGGATTTTGCTGCAACTACAAGATGACTTTTCTAACTTAAAAAGGATAAAATTTTGTAGTGTTTTTTTTTAAACAACTATTTCTTTCTCTGATGAAGGTTTTTTTCTCTCTTTTTACGAATGGCCAATTGATTGGTAAGATTTCTACGCAGATACGAGAGTTGAAGCTCAGCTACGCCTGACAGGGTGTGCCTGAACGCATCTTGAAAGCTGTCTCTTAAAACCGGGCTATCATCACCTTCCCGTCGAACGGTGTGTCGTCCAGTGAATCGCTGAAGCAGAAACGAATGGAATGATGGGAGTGAAAGCAGCAAAACTCCAAGCGAAGGAAGAAAAGTTTGGTATCCTAACATGGCAGACACAAACCAATTCAACCGGAACTTGTAAAGATGGAGCAGACATGTGTTCGTTTTATGAGAAAGTTTGACGTCGCTGAGTGTATACCGATATGTATATATAGAAATACATTACATAGTATATCAGTGGGGTATTTAAGGGTCAACCCATTCCTTCACCATAGGTGGAACTACCAAGGAGGCTATGGGGCGCGGTGACTCAGTGGTAGAGCGTTCACCTCCGGTGCTTGGGGTCCCTGGTTCGATCCCAGCTCGCGCCGTGTGTACTTTGTGGTGAACAAACACTGTGCTCTTGGGTTTTCTCGGGGTTCTCCCGCTTCGTTCATCACCGGACCGGAAGAGAGCACAGTGCTCTCTTCCCGTATCGTTGCACTGTTCTTCTTCTGTCTATTTACAAGTTTTCATTATTGAGTCTTAGGGGAAGACAGTTATATTTTTCCGATTGGGCAAGTGTTTAGATACCACTGTTCGATTTTTAGTTAAACAAGAATTTTAGGAACTCTAAAAAAAATGGATCAAAAGATTGCGGTCTTGGCCAAGAATTTTGGGAGTGATCAAAAAATGCATCAAAAGATTGTGATCATGGCCAATAATTAATTTTTGGATCAGGGACCACAAAATTTTTGAACGGCCCTAAATCGAGTTTTCGTATTTTGTACGAAATATGCACATCATATTGAGCTAAGGAGATAATTTGGGTTTGGCTACACCGTATGTAGTTCTCCAGATATAAAGCGTACAAGAATTTTTTGATTGAAATAAGTATAACCTGTATTGGATCTTTTTGATCCAAAAAGTATTGAGAATTAAAAAAAAAGTCCATGTGTTTGTGTTTCATTGCTAGCAAAGGCTTATAAGTAATTAAGCTGCAACACCAGTAAACAACAGCGATTTATTATAACATTTAAAATTAAAGGATTTTAAAATTTATACTAATTTAAATATAAAAATGAATAAATATTAATCTATAGCAAATCATTAACAAATTACAATATTAAATTATTATTTGCATGTAAATATATTTGATTTACTATAAAACGTAAGATTAAACTGAGAACGAGCTAGTTACGTTTACGAATATGCTCGCTTTTGTTTAGAATTACACGAGTAAATTGTGTATAATACTATAATAGAATATCATGAGTTTTGATAATTAGAATAGTCTTTTTAGGTACGTATTTAGTTGCAATAGAACATAGAAAATATTATATAATTTAAAATAGATTTCTAATGTAATAAATTTTCACCGATCTTTATTACATGATAGTGTCGAGTTAAAACATTTAAAGTTTGTGTTTTGAAAAGTAATGAGGGGAGAATGGGCATACAAAAGTCAATGAATGGTACGTACCAATCTAGAAGGAATCTGAAGTGAAAGATCACAGATGTGAAGGAGACAAGTAGAGAAAACTAAAGATCCTGAAAGAATGAAAATGAGGGCGAGAAAGGGGGGTCTCAGAAGATAATGTACTGAAAGGTCCTTGCAATTTTCAAATGTAAGGGGCCATGCCTCACCTGCTCCCTTGCTGAGCAAAATACTCTATAGTTACCTTAATGGATATAGTCCAAAATTATAACTCTTTAAGTTTTAATTTCTGTGTAACTGAAATTACGCCCGAATTTGATACATATATTAGTTGTTGGATGATATCAAGCTGATGAAAATAACATGTTTGAGCATAAATTGTAATGAATAGTTTTCAAAAAAGAATGTAAGGTATGTGAATGATGATGGAAGAATTTTTGGAATGAGAATGTGGAAAGAAATGGGTTTACCCCCGAGAAAACCCACAGAAACGACGTTCACCACCACAAACTTACTTCCCGGAGATCGAACTAGGGACCCCATGCACGAGAGATAAAGCGCTCTACCACTGAGAAATCGTGCTCTCGTTGCTATTAACAATTGGCAATTATTGTTCTGTTGGAAAAGAACATTAATTTATTTATGTATTTGGTCTAGGAATTAATTCGTGCAGTTGGTACGCACACATTGAAGCTGTAGTACAAACACAAAATACATAAATACCTTAAGAAAAATATTGTCCATCGCTAGTCACCACTTTCGCCCATCTGTCAGGCAATGTACGGATTCCGTGGCGAAAGAAGTCCTCATCCTTGGAAGCGATCCAGTCAGAGACCCATGTTTCGATATCTTCTGAAGAAGTAAACCGCTGTCCAATCAAATCGTTGTTCATGCAATCGAACAAGTAGTAGTCCGAAGGAGCAACGTCTGGTGAATACGGCGGGTGCGGTAAAACTTCCCATCCGACATTTTCTAAATAGGTTTTGACCGGTTTTGCGACATGTGGGCGAGCGTTATCATGTTGAACAATAAGTTTATCATGTCTGTTCTCCCATTCTGGTCGTGTTCTGGCCAGAGCTTGCTTCAAACGCATTAATTGTCGTCGATAACGTTCTCCATTCATAGTTTCACCCGGTTGCAGCAGCTCATAGTACACCACACCTTTCATATCCCACCATATGCACAGCATAACCTTTGCACAGTGAATATCTCGTTTTGGTTGTGATGGACCTGGTTCACCTGGTTTCACCCAGGCCTTTTTTCGTTTAGGGTTCTCGTAATGGATCCACTTCTCATCACCCGTAATAATTCGATGCAGAAACCCCTTTCTGCTCTGTCGTTGAAGCAGCAATTCGCAAATGGTTTTTCGTCTTTCAACGTCTCTGTCTTTCAATTCATGTGGAACCCAATGTGACATCTTTTGAATCATTCCCATGGCTTTCAAGCGTTTGGAGACTGTTGTTTGATCAACGCCTAATGCTGCTGCAAGTTGTTCCTGCGTTTGACATGAATCCTGCTCGAGCAATGCTGTCAATTCTTCGTCTTGAAATTTTTTTGGCTGTCCAGCTCGCTCTTGGTCTGCCAAGCCGAAATCACCACTTCTAAACCGTGCAAACCACTTCTGACACGTTCGCTCAGCTAGAGCATGGTCACCATACACTTAGGGATGCATTCGAGTCGAGTCGAGTCGAGATTTAAGTCTGTCTCGACTAGTCTCGAGAAAATGTTGTCTCGACTCGTGTCTCGACTCGAAAATATGTTTCTGTCTCGACTCGTGTCTCGACTCGACAGTCTCTGTCTCGACTCGACTCGAATTCGAGTCGAGACGTCTCGAAATTCGAGTCGAGACAAAATGTACGAGTTAAAATATACGCACACATCAGCCAGACCATCATGACTACCTACCTAATTGTCAGTATGTCGACTTTTGGCATGGATAAAAACGGCGACACGTCTTGGCATACACGCAATGATCCTTGATAGATCGCTGGAGAGAGCTGGCACCACATGTGCTCACTCAGTCACCTAATTCCCGTTAATTCCGGAAAGGGGGGCGATGTGTTCTGACGTCACGTTCAATCACATCCCACAAGGGACATCACTCAAATGTCCGGTTCCAATTTCAATGAAACTTTTTTTGCTGATAGAAGGCATGTATGCATCATTACTTGTGATGACAAATTTTTGCCATGGTGCATGTTTTCTATTTTTTTAATAACTTTTAAGAGTTGTGATGTGGTTATTAGAGATTACTACAGAAGTCCCTTACTACCCTTTGTAAACGGAGCGTTAATGAAGGAAAGTGAAGAAAAACCATGTGGATACATATAAGTCCTGGGGGGAAGTCGTATGGTAGATATGACCTTGATGGCAGCCATCTTGAAATCCACCATTTTGAATTAAGGTCAAGTTTTCAAAATGGGAATAGGGTAATATGATACATAATTTCGGGCTAGAATTTAATTAGAAAAATAATGGTGAGATTAGTTTTAAGATACACCCATTTGGGGGAAAGTTACCGGCATATTAATTGTTTTTACTTACTGTGTGCGTAAGACCCTTCTTACTTTCGTCTCAAGACCTGTAAATCGATCGCAACGGCAGAGCCCGGTTTCGCACTAGTGTTTAGAAATCTTTAAACAAACTTGAGGCAATATTTGTGGATTATTGTATTGTATTTTGCCTTTAATTAAATTTGAACCCACTTCATGATCTTGTGTAAAATATCACTAAAAGAGAATTTCTGTTTTTATGGAGAACGTAAGCATAGCAATTATAAAAGGTGAGTAAGGTGCGTATGTATTTATAAGAAAGTTTATTTTACGAGTCTTTTGTGGTTCCGCCAACCTATTCTTTAGTTGCTTTTTTTTTTTTCAAAATATTCATATCTCATAAATAAAAGAGCTATTATAAAATCTCTTACCACTATTCTTTAATACTTATAAAATTTTATTTATTGTAAAAGCACTGGCGAGATATTTCTTATCGCCCACTAAAATTATGGTGGAGCTCCTTCGTGGCTAACGGTTAGCATACTTGCCTTTGGCTTGGGAAACCTGGGCTTGATTCCCGGTGGGAGTTCATGAGGTTCGGATTCCACGTTAATCAGTAGGTCCACGTCTCACATAGCCTCGCTGCTGAACGGGACGTTAAAATCAGAATCAATTCAACTCAAAATTAGGGTTTTGACTTTATTATGATGTCATTAGTTTAAACGCCCAACTGCCCAGTAATTATAAACATTGACTTCATTATAAAATTGTAATTTGTGACGACTAAAATATCAGAAATTAAAGATTATTCTTCGGGTTTTGGAACATTTTGAAAAACGTGAAAAACTGGTACTGCACCGATACAACACACCTTTTGGATTTGTCATTGTGTAAAGTGATACAAACTAAAGAAGAATTACAACTTTATGAAATTGTATTAGGACTTATTATTTAGAAATAAACACCAAATAAGTGTAATAGTTCATATCCGTATCAAATACCAAGTTTATGATGAATCAACTACACAAAGTAGAATCCAAAAACGCTCATTGCAATTTGTTCCATCCTTCAGTCGAACCAGGAACTGAAACATAAAGAGTGACATTTTCTTTTTAAAGATACTTTGTCCAGCTAAGTATTGTTATGCCAGGTTTATGTCAGTAGAAGGAATTGCATTCCATTATACAAGCGCAATTTCACAACTTTATGTACACATTACTAAATATCGAACACCCTTGTCCATATGATTAGCGTACGCGTCTTTGGTGCGGGAGACCTAGGTTCGATTTCCGATGGGAACTCCTGTGGTTCTGAACCCACGTTAATTTGTAAGTTCACGTCTCATATAGCCTTGATGCTGAAAGGGACACTAATCTCTAATCTAATACTAAATACAAATATTTAAAGAAAAATGATGACGCACCAAGATGACGTGAATTTGGCTATCAAATCCATTTTGTGTTTTCAGTTATTTTCTAGTAGTATTTTTTCTAGGCATCCTTTCAAAAGACAGTGATGCAAATTTCGTAACTGCGAATTCCTGTTAGAAGCCATGAAATTATCCGATTAGATGCAAAATTTCCCGTCCACTAAAATAGATACCGTAAATTTACAATATCTAACAATAAATAATTTTGAAAGATATCGCTTTCGAGGGAAAAAATGAAGTGAAATCTTTGAGTTTTACGTCCCATGGTTGAGAAATTAGTGAAATCGTGGAATGAAGAAAGTGGGAGGAACGGAAGAACCCCGAGGAAACCCACGCACACGGTGTTTGTCCACCACAAAGTTCACTTGGTACGAGCTGGGATCGAACCAGGGTCCCCAAGCACCAGAGGTGAATGATCTACCACTGAGCCACCGCGGCCCCGCTTTAGAGGGGCCATGACGTATAGTTGAACTCATTCTCGTAGTATGAAAGGCATTATTTATAATTATGCATGATAGGATCACAAACAAAATTTAAAAATATTATGTGCACTTTCATTTAACAAACATTATATTGGCTTTTATAGTGTGGAAGGGAATGTTATGTTCGAAAAAAAAAGTCCTTAACACGATTCTTGTTGCTACACACTGCATGTTTCTAGCCACAGAAAAGATGCAGCGATAGGTAGGCTATTTTTCAATTGCTTTACATTAGCTTGATGTTTCAAGTCTTTTGTGTGTTTCTGAAGTTCACTTTTACCACAAAAGAGCTCAATATTAACATGTCTTACATAGCTTTGGTTCGATTCTCAACACGGACTGCAACTACCCGTTAAATTGTGCATCCGAAAGGCACTCTTTGTTAAACCTCGCTTATCACCGCTCATCTTAATAATATATATAACTTCATCTCGAAGCAAAAGTTGCATTTCTCTCTTTCATCCTAACACAAAACAAAACTAACCACAGCTGTGATACGAAGGAGCTATTTCAAAAAGAAACAAGCTGTGCTTCATAGAGATGTGTACCAAATGATAGAAGTATAAAGTATTTTTTTCTTTCCTGTTTATTGATATCAGTTGGTGTTCTTAATGAGTTTACTCATTAGTTTAGAATGAGTATATATGGAATTTGGACATATGTTGTACGTATTCTCCTGAGAAATTGATGAGACCAGAAAAATTATAAGGACAGATGGAATAGGTTTAAGCGCATCTACGTGACTTTATCAAATACCGGTATTTATTCTCCATAATGGTACCACGCGGAAAACTTGGTATAGGCCTACTTTTATCTTTGCTCCCTCTGTTAGCTGTTTTGTATCATATATATCGGATGGTTTTGATATTTCTTCTGAACATTAAAACAACAATGGTACCTGTGTGCGTGCAGAAATGCAAAAGGACAAGGTAACTTCCTATTTGTTTTGGAAACAACAAACCCATTTCACGTGTGAGAGAGAAATTGAGCACAGCGAGATCGGGTGTTTACTCACGGTCAGTTCGCAGCAGGAGTCCATGGTAAAAATTTGGCTATCTCGAAAACACTCGCAAAACCTTACAAATACAAAAGACTGCGCTTCAAAGAAAGTTTAGACACAGATGTTTTAATTTTCTTTTAGCATCGTTCTTCAGCAAAAGAGTCAGTTCATTGTATTCGAAAAAGAGAAGGGAGAAAGGGTGAATTTATATTTTATGTGGGGGGTAACGTTGTAAGTAGTATAAACAATACATACCGCTTCCGACTCTGTACGCATACACTAGCCGCGGAGTTCACACACACACACAGAATCAGAGTCCTCACACACCAAGGGTGAGAGCTGTGCCACTGAGTTACAGCGGCCACGGGGCTAGGTCGAGTCCACTTTACGTTCATAGTTTCTTAGTACATAAATGTTACGATTATGAAATAGATTTTCCTTAATGAGCTGCATAAAAACAAAAGCTTTCGAAATGCATTAAACAATTAGCTCGATTTGAGTGTGAACTTAAAGTTATATCAGAGTGTAAATACGGATACGCACCAAAGCTCGAAAACTTAATACACTATTTCTCCTATATAGTCAGCATGTATCAAGCAATCATTCAGCTTTCATTTGAGAGGATGGAAATCGAAGGCCCCTGAACAACTATGTTACTAATGTGCGGAAAGTATTTATCTTACAGTGAACTGCTTTGATGCCAAGTGGCCTAACTCCAAAATTGAAATTTTCCAGGAGTGAAAGTTGAAGTTCAATATCTCATGAACAATCCATATTTCTTTTATGTTGGGAACCAAAACCATAACTACTGTATGTAGTTCATTGTTTTATAACTTAGTGTTTACAAAAATCCTTTTAAAAAATACCTATCTATTCATAGAAGTGGATGATACTTATCTGTACTAGTTCTTGGCATCCAAGCAGTCCATTTATTGTAATACTAGCTTAATATACCCATTCTTCGCATAGGGGCTGTATTTGGAAGTCAACACCTGTGGAAGTATCACCATTCATTTCAGTGACTGCGAAAACTAAGAATTTGACACTAGTATCAATCAATATAGGCTATTTATACATGTCTCGGTATTCCTCACCCGCTGACACCCGGCCCGCATACAGTAGTAGCTGAATTTGCAAGTCATAGCTGATGGAAGTGTCACCATTGATCTCAGCGACCGTGAAAACTATGGATTTGACACTAATGTCGATCAATTTGGATTACTTTTACTACATGTCTCGCTAAACGCCCCCCTGAGACCCCCTGGTTCCAATTTTGACAAAAACGCTTCACCTTAGACTGGGACCTGGACCAAGATATCCGTGACCAAAATTTGGTAACTCTCGGTCAACTTGTCTGGTCCCCAGGTCGGACCCAGTAAACGTCCCCCCCGAGACCCCCCTGGTTCGAAATTAAAAAAAACGCTTCGTCTTGATCTGGGGCCTGGACTAAGGTACCCGTGACCAAATTTTGGGAACTCTCGGTCCACTCGTCTGGTCCCCAGGTCGCACAGACAGACAGACAAACACACAAACAAACTCTTTATTTTATTTATATTAGATAAGATATACTATGTAAAATAGTCTCGTATCATAATATGTGATGTACAACAAATGTTACATTATATATTATCCGTAGCTCGTGATATGCTGCAACATATTAAAGCCTCAGAATAGTTGGGCAAGCGAATAATCCAGAAGTTACGCAACCCTATTGCGTTCATGGGAACGAAAACACAATAATTATAACTATGCTAAATTACTATAGACTACCAACTGCTAATTCAGAGAATTTATGAAGTTCACTTTATCGCAATAGTTTTATACAAACTAGATTTAGACTACGGATAATAGTTTTATACAAACTAGATAATCAATTATTACTATTATTATTATATTTACAGTACAACCAAATACAACGACATTAACTATTAGCTCTAATTAACTGAATTGAGCTGAAAATTAAATCTTGATCTTTAAAGATTAACTATTAATTTTATGCGTTCTGTACCTTTCTAAAGGAATAAAAGCTGGAATTGGTTTCAAGGCTGTTTCTGAGTGAATACTTTCTTCAAAATAATATTAAAAATTACAGAAAGATTTTCGAGACATTCGAGTCGAGTCGAGATTTTTAAGAGCCGTCTCGACTCGACTCGTGTCTCGACTCGAAAATTCGAGTCGAGAAATACGTTTGTCTCGACTCGTCTCGAATTTTACAAAGTGTGTCTCGACTCGAATCTCGACTCGAATTCGAGTCGAGTCGAGTCGAGATTCGAGACATGTCTCGACTCGAGCGCATCCCTACATACACTTCCACCAAAATACGATGACTTTCAGTCGCACTTTTCTGCATGTTAAAGTAATGCAGCAGGGCACCCCGCAAAAACACTTTATCAGGCACAAATTGCGCCATGTTCACTTAACTACAAACTGGTGTTGTTGACGCTTTAATCCACTGCCCTATACTACAAACTATACGCGATGACAGGGGTTTGCAACACATGTGTGGATACACGGAACTGTGGGACGCTCCGTTCGTTGCGCCATCTCTTGTCCACCCGCACGAATTAATTCCTAGACCAAATAGGTTACTATGCAATAAAATATGCTGTTAAGTAGAAGATTATACGTATTGTTCATTTTCTCCTCTTTACTGTGGTATACATACTTGCAACAATGACACAGATACTTCTCACCATTACGCTACAGTACTACTTATTATAATACTAATAATAAAACATAATACATGCTACAAATAAAACTGGATGTTTTTTGTGATTTAAAGTCACAGTCACTCAATTAAAACGCACACAAATTTAATCACTCATTAATCGAACAATTCGCTCGCATTTTCAGCAAATATCATTCTCGTAACTAAAATTACACTTGTAAATTGTTATGCCAGTGACGTACTTAAGGAGTGGGTTCTTGGTGTAAAGTTCCTCTTACAATGAAATCTCTACTTTTCTGTAAATTTTGCCTAATTTTAGGCACGATTTTACAAACTTTAATATAATTTATTCTCGAATCGAATTTGGAGTCTACGAAAGTTTCAGATTCCTCCCGAAAAAAATTTCTGACAAATACCTGCGTTGTGCCACCGTATTTTCATCTTTCTCGATGATTACCATTGACAGTGGCGTATTTATGATTTTGTTTCGGGAGGGGCTTTGCTAACTTTACCTGGAAATGTGAAAATTCTGCAAGATATTTCATTTACTTTACTATACTAAGTAAGATTTCGGGGGGGGCTTGCTTAAGCCCCCCCCCCCTAAATACGTTACTGACCATTGACATACTATACTCATCTAACTACTTTTAACATAAACAGGCCATATATCATATTAAAAGATATCTCTAAAGAAATCTACAAAAAAAAGTTTAAAATACTTAAGACATTTAATGTTAATGTAACCTTTTTAATTTTGTTTATTTGTGTTTAAAACATCTTCTCTTGTTGTATGCGTATTAACATAATAGTTAAATGAAAACTTTAGGTAAGAATTATGACTCAATTAGGGTAACAAAGTGTAGGAAACGAAAACATGGGACGTTCCGCAAACTCGTACAATTTAACGACCCATCTACATATAGTAATTGTTAATATATTATTAATACCAGTAAGGAAGAAGTATTATCGAATATTGAAACTTCAAATTTGCTACAGAGACATCTGTTGAAAAAATATGAAATTATTTTAAAGTATTTCGAAATGGAAGTCTCAAGTAAGAATTTAAGAACACGTGAAACTTGTACTATTTACCTACGAGCCAAAAACTGGAACCGTTTAGAACAAAATGGACATTTTTCTCGGGAAACTGGACAGTTTTCTGAAAAAAAAAAGGAACAATCCCGTTAAAAACGGGACGCCTCATCACCCTTGTATGAGGACAGTGGCGTATTTAGGGGGGTGGCTTCCGGGCTTAAGCCCCCCCAAATTTTACTTAGTATAGTAAAGTAAATGAAATATCTTGCAGAATTTTCACATTTCCAGGCAAAGGCCCCCCGAAAGTTAGCAAAGCCCCTCCCGAAACAAAATCGTAAATACGCCACTGTATGAGGATATACACTGTAAGCCTCGGAAAAGTAGTTGAAGTCTGAAGCAGGCCGTAGCGAGCCCAAAAATGTAGGGGCGGCGGCTGAAGTTAGGGAGGGTCCGATCCAACCATATTATAGCTCATCACCATATTATAGTTCATTTGCAAGCCTAGCGTGAAAATTTTAGAGGGGGTCCAGCAAAAATTTAGGGCGGGCCCGGCCCCCCTAGACCCGCCTGGATACGGGCCTGGTCTGATGCAAATTCATAATAATAATAATAATAATAATAATAATAAAGGCTTCGTAAATACGTGACTTAGGTCTAGGTAGCTGTTGTTAGAGACATCCGTTCATTTCCATGTATTTATAGTTCAGGCCACATTGCAACAAGTTGATTGACTCTGTCTGCAGTTCTTTCACGGTGGTGCTTCGAATGTTACTGATTACTTTAGGCAGTGGCGGATCTAGAAGGTAAAAATTGGAGGGGCCAGCCAGAATCCAGACTATCATAGGCCTAAGTATATCATGAGTTTACTATAAACTTTCAAAATATATGAATAATTGCTTCAATTATTTTTGTGACTCGAAAACCTGGGCGTAGTCTAGACTACTCCGGCCCTGGGCTAAATCCGCCACTGACTTTAGGCGTACAAGCTTTCCGAACCCTCAGTTTCTTGAAATAGATAATAGAACCATTTTCACACTATTACCGCATCAGGCCATGGAGAAAGAAGATAAGGAGCATGAAACGTCGTAAGCTACTATGAATGTTACGCTCCTACGTCTGTATCTCGCTCGCTAGTGACATCTAGTGGGGGTTGTACAAACCTCTAACAGACATGATACTTGCTATTCCATCGATATGTGGCAGCACAATAGACATATCTCATTGTCAACCTAGAATTACAAATTAGTCCAGGCGCATTTGTAAGTCCGTGGGATTTTGAATGAAGGGATGTTGCGGGTAAGTTGAATATCTTCATTAGGAGGTACCTAATCATGTGGTACCAGGTGGCAAGCCGAAAACTGTGGCAGAGGATCGGGAGAGGAGGAAACAAAATGGCCGCCAGTAACAGTTGTCTCTCTGGCTTTAAAGTGCTATAACTTCTACAACTTTTATACTAAAACCTTGAAAGTTGTGCAAATATGTGAATAACACATCAACCATTCCATTTTAGAACAATTTGGTGCAATAGCGACACCATATTTTAAATATGGCGCCGTTAAGTCCCAAAATTCGGTATTATTTATTTCTTTTCTTTATATTCAAACGGAAATAACTCGTAAACTGCCACAGATAGGCGAAATCACATTGAAATAAATATTGTGGGTCTGTGTAAGGGCTTTCCAACGAGGTATATGTCATTTCTGTATCTTTAAAACTAACGGAGCTAGACTAGTTTATGTTACAGTATGGGTATACCTTATAGCTTTTAATATAGGGTTAGTAAAATTATCCGAAACCTGCATTTGTAAGTTCGTGAGTTACCACCAAAGATGCATTTACTGCTTATCTTTCAGAAAAAAATCTCCTTCATGCGAGTAAGTTGGGAAAACGCTTAGTTGCCAGTTGGAGGACAGAAGCAAAATCTTCAGAATTGAAGGACACCAATGAGTTAAAAAGTATTCATGAAGAAGCAGATACAAAAATAATACTTCCCAGTCTTTATGCAGCGTCTCAAGGGGCACAGACCATCCACATAATGTCCCAAGATACTGATATACTTATTATTTGTGTGTGGTGGTCTAGACACTTACCTGCCAATACGAAGTTTGTCACCGGAGTTGGAGTTAATAAGAGAATGATAGATATTCATACTATTCGTACCTCTCTTGAATCTTCTAGAGTAGAAGCCCTACTTGGATTCCATGCTATTTCAGGGTGTGATATTACTGGGGCATTTTCAAGGAAGTCAAAGATGTTTTGGAAAGCATTTTACAACACTGGAGTTGACATGCTTGCATCTCTTGGAAACCTCGGTTCTAGTAAGTTCAATGACGATGATGAAAGGCTAATTGAGAAGTTCATTTGCAATGTTTATGTGCCGAACACTAAAATTCAAGATATTGGGAAATGACGATAGTGACTATTCACGAAAAGGGATATTCAAGGCTCAGGTCTTCCTCCAACCAGAGCGGTTCTTACACCTTTCATTAAAAGGGTGAACTTCCAAGTACTAGTGTGGAAAAGCGCCGGAAAATCACATCCAAATCTGCTAAGCCCACTAGATTGTGGATGGGAAGAAGAAACCATATGAAAATAATATTGTTCCTGTAATGTGCACTCTACCTTGCGCTCCAGAGACTGTATTGCAGTTGATTCGCTGAGGTCGCACAATAAGTAAATGTTCTTTGGCATGCAAATGTCGATCTCGGACCATGCGATGTACGGAACTGTGTCTTTGTGGAGGAGATGAAGATGAGTGTGTAAACCGTAACTTACGATGAGAAGATTCAGAAGATGATAGTGATGAGACTCTCGATGACTAGTGAGAAACCATACGTGTTACATCGTAAGGGAGAAACCTTAGAAATAGCATATAAGGAATTCTCAGGTCAAAAACTATCGGTGTGACATCATAAGAGAGAAACCTTAAAAGTATAGTGTAAGGAATGCTCAGGTGAGAACCCATAAGTGTGACATCGTAGGGAAGAAAACTTAAAAATATGATGTAAAGAATGCTCAGATGTAAAAGCATCAGTGTTACATCATAGGGTAGAAATCTTTAAAATATTGTGTAAGGAATGCTCAGGTAAGAAATCATAGGTGTGACATCTTAGGGGAGAAACCTAGAAATACAGCGCAAGGAATACTAAGGTGAGAAACCAAGTAGTAAAAACCCACTAACGAACTGAGTATTTTTTTATAGTGACCAATTGGGTCAGATAGAAAGTGGGCTCTTTAAATAATAGATAAATGAAGTAAATCAACCCCCAAGGTTGATTTAAATGAAGTAAATCAATCTATATTATAAACAATAGTATATATTTATTAGTTACATAAAAATTCTCACAAGAATAAATATTTTCTGTAGGTGTAACTCTTTTACGTAGAAAACTGTAATTCAAGGATATATTTCTAAACTAATTGTATCACAGAACATCATATTAAAGATATTAGATATAGGTACGTAAAGCCAAGGTTAATTATGTTGCACTTCTTTTCAGTTTATGTTTGTGTTGTGCTTTCGCTATTAAAACCCACAAAGTCTGACACCTACCATTACATTAACTAGTCATTTTGTGTTAGTTTTAAAGATACGACATCAGTCTCTCATTTCAAAGCAACCGATCTGGCCTATAAGTTCATTTCATCTCGATTCCGGCTACCTGTGGCGGTTTACAAGTTGTTTATCTTTGAATATAAAGAAATGGATAAATAATAACAATCTAATTTTGATACTAAAGCACGCCATATTTAAAATATGGAGTCACTATGGCACCAAATTGTTCTAAAATAAAATTTATAATGTATTATTTACATATTTGCACAATCACGAAAATTTTAATATATAATTTGTAGAAGTTATAGCACTCTGAAATCAGAGAGACGAATTTCACCGGCGGCCATATTGTTTCTCCCCTCCCGATCCCCTGCCACGGTTTTCGGCTTGCCACCTGGTACCACATGATTAGGTACCTTCTAGTGAAGGCATTTCCTCAACCCGTAAAGATCCTTCACACAAAACTCACGAACTTTCAAATGCAGGTTTCGCCTAATTTTAATAATCCTATGTTAAAGGCTATAAGGTATACTCATACTGTAACATAAACTAGTCTAGCTCCGTTAGTTTTAAAGATACAGAAATGACATATACCTCGTTGGAAAGCCCTTACACAGACCCACAACATTTATTTCAATGTGATTTCGCCTATCTGTGGTAGCTTACGAGTTATTTCCGTTTGAGTATAAAGAAAAGAAATAAATAATACCGAATTTTGGGATTTAACGGCGCCATATTTAAAATATGGTGTCGCTATTGCACCAAATTGTTTTAAAATGGAATGGTTGATGTGTTATTTACATATTTGCACAACTTTCAAGGTTTTAGTGTAAAAGTTGTAGAAGTTATAGCACTTTAAAGCCAGAGAGACAACTGTTACTGGCGGCCATTTTGTTTCCTCCCCTCCCGATCCCCTGCCACAGTTTTCGGCTTGCCACCTGGTACCACATGATTAGGTACCTCCTAATGAAGATATTCAACCTACCCGCAACATCCCTTCATTCAAAATCCCACGGACTAGGAAATATTGACATATGCTCCTGGACTAAATGACAGAACGAGCTATTCCCTCAAGTTGAAGACTGTAGACATGAAACTCTATAAATCCTTTCTCCATGGCCATGTTCTAAATACACTGTTTACCTGGAAGTTATGATCGTAGGTACTTATCAGCGAACATTCCATGCGTTACCTTAATCAACCTGCTATTTGTTGTTGCACAGAAAACACTTGGTGTGAGTTACATATAGGGTCTATAGACCAAAGACAAATATGCTTCTACCACTTCATGTAATGTGTAACGTAGCTTTTGAACGTACAAAACAATCTTCACTGACGATAACACTTGAGCTATATGAGCACAACAATGAATATAAAACTATTAGTCAGGGAGCTCAATAACGGATAATCTCGTATAACAAACATGAAAAACAGATCCGGCTAGTTATTCTTTGGTCACTCTGTAAAACCTAACGTAACGTAACGTAACGTTTTAGTAAAACCTATAATACCCGAAGTTAAACTTCGCTAACCGAAATAAGTGAAACTACACTTCAAAAAGTAAGCTAACCGAAGCTAGCGTACATTAGCTACACTTGGTTAAGTTAATCTAATCGCAGTTGCTTTAACTTATCAAAGCTAATATAAACTAACGTAACTTAATTAACGTAAACATAAGTTACGTAACCGAAGCTAAGATTTATAGTCATGTACTTTGTACACTCCGTACTTAAGCTAAGGGATGTAGAGGCGTTTATCAAAACTGATCCTCCAAGGCATAAGGGGTATACTTTACTCACGAAACACCTGTTTTCTAGTTATTTTGAGACTACACATTGCAGACCTAAACTAAAACTGCAGTTAATACAACTTTATTGAGGTGTTTTTCCCAAACTTCATCTTCCCAACCTTAGAAGTAAATAGAGGAAGGTTGGGGTGCCAGACCCTATTTAGAAAAATTTTGCCCCTCATTGGATTACAAGCTGAAGCTGTGGTTGAAAGATTTTCTAAATTTTTAGGAGTAAGGTGTCATGGTACCCCTTGCAAAATATCGTAGTTACGCCAATGTCCTCAAAGCACGTATACCTTAGAACCTATATAGTGAAATGCCAGCTTCCATGTTATAAAATCAGTGATAAGATTACCACTTTTTGAATACTAATGCAAAACGGAAGAATCCTGTCTTATGTGTTAGGAAGTGGGCAGGGAGAAACATGTGAAGATGTTAGTTTTAATCAGATTATCTTGTATCTTCTCCAGATAAAGTTATTTTGTGTTTTGTTAGTTTTTAGTTATTTGTGTGGCCTTGTAAGTAGGTTGTTTTCTGAAAGTTTGTGAAGATGTACGAAAAACCGATTTCTTTCGATCGGCATTCAAGAAAAAAAGACCAAACGTTCTCTGTGGATGATGGATCAGGTGCCATACGAAGGATGTTTTTCTTTCTTTTATTCTTTTTCTGGAACATCCTTAACGTGTTTATGTCTTCCCACCTCTACGTGTCCAGTTGGCCTCCCTTACTTTCTTATTCTTTGAGCGTGGATTTTGTGGAAAACGTTTCTAGACACCTCCTTCTGGTATCCAGAAGGCCTAACGACAATGTCGTCATTCACGTCTTCCTTCCATTCTGTCGAGCTGCACATTTCAATCTGACGTATTGTTATTTCTTTCACCTCAAAATGAAAATTGGAGGTCCACC
Organism: Thermobia domestica; assembly: GCF_964235325.1. Taxonomy (NCBI): domain Eukaryota; kingdom Metazoa; phylum Arthropoda; class Insecta; order Zygentoma; family Lepismatidae; genus Thermobia; species Thermobia domestica. The sequence continues at coordinate 374,315,130 of NC_137455.1, read as the reverse complement.
TTCTTCAGAAAAAATAAAACTATTATACTTTTTCTCTTCCTCTCTTTCCAGGAACTCACCAAGAGAAATAACTAAAACATTATGTCTGACTATACGTTTTGTGGTATATGGTATTGGATAAGTCAATTATTCATGTAACCAATTTCACCAATTACAGTGCTGTTTTATTATAGACTGTCATGGTCGCGGTGGCTTATTTGTAGCGCTCTACTACACGGGAACCCTGGTTCGACCCCAGGTCTTTCCAAGCGTGCTTGATGGTAAACAAACACCGTGTATATAGACTTATTTCTTCTTGAGATTTGGGGCAGTGGTGACTAGTGGTAGAGCGTTTATCTCTGATGCATGGGGTCCTTAATTTGATCTCAGCTCGCACCAAGTGAATTTTATGGTAGGCAAAAGCGTGTGCATGGGTTTTCTAGGGGTTCTCCCGTTTCCCTACTTTTTCATTTCATTTATTTCTCATCATCACCGTTTCCTTTACCCAACATGGCATAACCGTGGGACGTAAAATTTAAAGATTTTCTTCTTGGGATTTTTCCGTTTCATCCCTCTTTCTTCATTCGATCATTTTATTTGCTTATTATCATCACCGCCTGTAATGATAATAAGCCTAAATCACAATTTGTAACTTTTGTATCGGATTTTTGGAGGTGTAATTATTATTATTATTATTATTATTATTATTATTATTATTATTATTATTATTATTATTATTATTATTATATTTTATTGTTTTATGTGCATTACAAATAATAAAAAAGAAAACAGTATTTGTATATCTCAAGGAAAAAGTAATGTGTGTTGTATTTTTTTTCGTATAAATTGTGATTATGTAAGCCGGTAAGTGGTTGTGAGTTGAGTTAAGTTTGAGTTTGGCGTCCGTTTCAACAGCGCAGCTATACGAGACGTGGACCTACTGATTAACGTGGAATCTGCACTACTGACTTGTGAATTTGTATTTCATTCAGATGTTCTACAGGATTCAATTTTGGAACCTTTGTTACTTTTATTATATACCAGCAGAATGCCCGTTCTTCGCACGGGGAAAATACGTTTCATTTTGAAAATTTTGGTTCAATTTGATTTGGTTTAAATCAAAATTCAAAAAAATGGCGAATTTTGATGTAAACAGCATCGGAGGTGTCATTGTTCGTCACAGCGACCACGGAAATTATAGATTCGACACTAATATCCGTCATTTTTGATCTAAGCTGCACCGTCAAAGTGAAATAATAAAAAGTACCCCAGGCCTGAACCTCATCTATATTGAAAATTTGATAGAGATCGGTCTGGTGGTTCAAGAGTTAAGTCACAAATATAGTCACTTTCATATATATATATAACGATTTACCTGATGTAATATTGTAATATAGTCACAAAAGTTTTCATATGCAGAGGATTTAAAATTTTAGCATGCCATAGGTTCAGAATAGGACTGTAGGAGTTTGGAAAATGATATTAGTGCCTCTTTCTAATTACTGAAAAATAAACAAAATTTTGTTAAATACTGACAAGGGAATTTCCCACAAGTTTTCGCTCAACTCTGATTGCCACATAGCACATCTGATAGAGCATCATGGGAAATGAAAATGAGCAAAATTTAAGGTGCTATGGACCAGAAGAATAGTAGCTATGGGGCTTCAAAATTTTAATATCAAAAAAAAATATATCACGGTAATATGTAAAGTAAATATCTTGAAAACCGTTAGAGTCATCACAAGTTGCACAATAAAATGAGAACAAAATGCAATATAGAAAACCACAAACAGGGTTGCCATAGGTGAAGCAGTGTTGCCAATTCAGTATAAAAATATTTTGTTTGAAATAGCACCATATACAAGTGTGCACAGATTTAAAATGCACTATTATCACTAAACATAACAGTGAAGTGTAGTGGTACAGTATTGCACACTCTTGGAGCTGCGTTTGTTGAAAATGTAAATAAAGAAGTCTGATATGTAGCAACAGATGGTAATAAAGGAATCTGGATCCCATACACTGAGAAAAAAAAAATGTAGATGCCGTACTTAAAAGATAGGCTACATGCGTAATTCCTGTAGTTTTTGGACTTAACGTACAGACGTATAACTGAAAACGCATGTCTTATAATACTTTCCGTATAAGTGTTCTATCTATACGTACTCTCCTTATGAAACAATGTAGGCGGTCAGGATCTCACATACAAATAGACGTATATAACATATAACTGACGAAGGTAACATAAGTATATGCATGTGATATAGGAAAACTGTTAGATGTAAGACATCCTGCAACGGCATGATGTAACATCTAAGGGCAGTGCCTATGTAGCATACGGATAACGTATGCTCCGTACTGATTTCTGTAGTAAGCAAGAGGATTCCCTATATTAGTACAATATATCGCTGTCCGGAGAACGGATTTTTCTCAGTGTACAAATGGGCTTACCGGGTTTCAAGTTATCGGGATGTTTACCCTTCATAGTTTCCGTGATTTCTGGCAATGAATTATTAATTTCTAATGTGTTATTAGTTGAAGCCGGACTAGAAGCTCCACCCTACTCTGAAACACAAAGACAGCATCCCTACATCAAAGCCAAGTACATCTGGTGAAACTAGAGGCAAAAAAAAAAAAAAAAAATCTGAAACTAATTGGTGACTTGCAACAAAGTTATTAAACTCATTTCTCCAGTTCCTACTATGTCAGGACCAAAAATGTCAGAGAGAAAACTAACAGCAGACGTCACTACCAGCGAAAAGTTTATTGAGAAAAAGTTTAAGTCGGAAGCTCTGAAAAAAATATTATATATTAGATACCTTACCCATTTAGCTTACCTTTACCTCAGTAGGTCCTTAACCTTTCTCTTTGCTTGCCTGGAGCACTGTAAGATCGTAACCACAACCACTTAGCTTGCCTGGAGATCTGTGATTTCCTAACCGCACTCTTTAGCTTGCATGGAGTTCTAAGTATCCTAGCCTTGTTTGTCTCGGCCTAGGAACCCATTTACCAAACAAGAATCTAACTAGAGAACATTGTATGGGTCTTCGAACCTCAGTTACAGTGATTTGTGTTTTATTTACATAAAACAGATTTTTATGAGAAAAGGTTGTAGGAGAAAGTCCAAAATCGCGTGCGTTAATTGCTCTCCCTACTGCCCTATCACAGTATTTTTAGACTGCACAATGTCTACAGAATATATAACAACACTCTTTTTTCTTCATCGTTATCAAATGCGTATCTGTGCATGTTGTGTGACAGCGACGATCCTACTACTGACGTTCAAATAAAGTGTTCAGTGCCTAAAGCTTTATAAAGACGCAATGTCTACAGAAGACTGGATAAAATGTGTTAAGTGTGAAAATTGGTTCCATGAAACTATCAAAGTTTATGTAAGTCTTCTATATAGTAATATACTAAAAAAAACACGTTAAACTCTATTTACGTATGTATTGGTGAGGAATCTTACTCCATCCTATCAAAACCTCAAATGATACTACTGGTGGTGGTAGTATTTGAATTCAATCTGAGTTTTTGTTAGTGTTGCTCACCAGATTGTCTCGATTCTCGTCTCAAAAACAAAATGATAATGAAGACGAAAAATATACAGTCCACGAGTCTCATGCGCAAGTTTTATATCTCAAACATTGTTTTAGTGTTACATGATTCCAGTGGCGTATTTAGGGGGGGCTTCCGGGCTTAAGCCTCCACCCCCGAAATCTTACTTACTATAGTAAAACATATGAAATATCATGCAGAATTTTCACATTTTCAGGCAAAGCCCTCCTTCCCGAAAGTTAGCGAAGCCCCTCCCGAAACAAAATCGTAAATACGCCACTGCATGATTCATAGTATAAATATCTATGAATTGATAATGTGATAATACGAACACAATGTAGAGTACTTATCAACGATTAAAGATATGCAAGTCATTACACTACATGCTGCAATAATAAGTATGGTTTAAATGATATATTACGATTCTTATATCAACCCGTTCGTGGACCTCTCATGACCCGGAAGCGGTGTTTCTCCCAGACATGTTTTTAGGGGTGGCACTGCCCCCCGGAGCTCTGAGAGTGGCCCCCCGGAGGAGACCAAAATAATACGTCTATAACATAATAATAAATAGAATATTACGATCAGTGCCCCCACGGAACACTAAGTGTGCTCCCCGGAACATTTTTTTCTGAAAGAACGACTGCATGTATTCTTCTTCTAGATGAAATTAAGAAATAAGAATACAGTTTTATGGTAACTTCTAAATGAAATTAAGCAATAAGAATACAGTTTTATGGTAACTTCTAAATGAAATTAAGCAATAAGAATACAGTTTTATGGTAACTTCTAAATGAAATTAAGCAATAAGAATACAGTTTTATGGTAACTTCTAGATGAAATTAAGCAATAAGAATACAGTTTTATGGTAACTTCTAAATGAAATTAAGCAATAAGAATACAGTTTTATGGTAACTTCTAGATGAAATTAAGCAATAAGAATACAGTTTTATGGTAACTTCTAGATGAAATTAAGCAATAAGAATACAGTTTTATAGTAACTTCTAAATGAAATTAAGATATAAGAATACAGTTTTATGGTAACTTCTAAATGAAATTAAGAAATAAGAATACAGTTTTATGGTAACTTCTAAATGAAATTAAGAAATAAGAATACAGTTTTATGGTAACTTCTAGATGAAATTAAGCAATAAGAATACAGTTTTATAGTAACTTCTAAATGAAATTAAGATATAAGAATACAGTTTTATGGTAACTTCTAAATGAAATTAAGAAATAAGAATACAGTTTTATGGTAACTTCTAGATGAAATTAAGCAATAAGAATACAGTTTTATGGTAACTTCTAAATGAAATTAAGAAATAAGAATACAGTTTTATGGTAACTTCTAGATGAAATTAAGCAATAAGAATACAGTTTTATGGTAACTTCTAAATGAAATTAAGAAATAAGAATACAGTTTTATGGTAATTTCTAAATGAAATTAAGCAATAAGAATACAGTTTTATGGTAACTTCTAAATGAAATTAAGAAATAAGAATACAGTTTTATGGTAACTTCTAAATGAAATTAAGAAATAAGAATACAGTTTTATGGTAACTTCTAGATGAAATTAAGAAATAAAATCAATTGATAAATATTGTACATAAATTAACAAAACGAGAAAAAAACAGAATCAGCTTCTTTGAGAATAGTGAAGAAACAAAATAATAAAAGATTTTCGAAACACGATACTTTTACAAGATTTACGAGACGAGAAAATCGTCTCGTCTCGTCTCGTCTCGTGGCAACCATGTTCGATCGTGGGTAAGAGTTCATCTATAATGATGAGACCAATACTTGCAGCAAACAAAGGCTCTTTCTACGAAACTATCTACGAGACGAAGGCTTATGTGATTTCATATGCGTCATTATCGAGAAACATTCTTTGACTTGTGTTCGTATATAGATAGGCTTATGCTTATTGTGTCATACACTTTGGTAAGCTTTGTGTAGCTGGACACAATCCTTCATTTAAACAGACAATTTTGTCACTATCACAGGTATTTTGTCATCATTGGTAGGTTACTTTCCGCAACGGAGAACTTAAATGCTTCACATTGTTCAGTAATCTCTTACTGTTCATATTCGATTTTTCTGTTTTGATACCGTCCATCAACTGTAGTCTAATTCCCACCATCCCTCTTTTTCCTGCTAACGTACCTTCTAGTACGTCCGTTATGATACACTTCCTTTTCAGAAAATGTCCCAACTAGTTTCTGTTCTTTTTTGAAATAAAATCACCCAACTCACCGTTTCTAATACTCTCTCATTCGCTTTCTACTAGTTCCACCTATTTTTTCTCAATTCTTCTCCCACCTACAGAAAGCTTCCAGTCGCTTTTTTTTTAATCACTTTTGCGTAATGTCCATGTTTCTGTCCCATACAGTACAATACTCCACACAAAACATTTTACGAGTCTTTTTCTCAACTCTTTATTCTAGGACTTATAAAATGCACTTTTCTTCCTTCTAAAAGCTTCTTTCGGTACTCCTATCTTTGGTTTTATTTCACGTTCACACTTTATATCATAACTAATAATACTACCCAGATATCGAAAACTGGCCACCTGCTCTATTTTCTCCTAGCCTACTTCTATATTTGACACTGACCGTTACGTTTCAATCACCATGACTTTTGCCTTTCTGACATTTATTTTCATCCCATATTCTTCACAGCTCTTCGTCAAGTTCTCTAACATCTTATTGATTTTCTACTCTGCAACAATAGCCATATCATCTTCAAATCGTATAGGCCTATACTTAAGGTTGGTTTAAAGGGACATGTTTTGCCGACAGATGGCACTACAGTCTTCGTATCTCTCCCATGTATTTTTTTTTTTTACCTTTCACGAAAATGTACAATTTCTCTTACAAATTTCAACCTAGAGACTTCAAATTTCTAGAGAAGGAACTTCATAACCTATTAAAGAGAACAATCCGTGCCGATTTTTTATTTAGAATTTTCTTCGTTGTTGAAATGGCTTGATTGTTGAAATGGATACCCAAACCTTTAATAATGGAACTGCTTCAACAGTGAAGAAAATTCTAAATAAAAAAATCGGCACGGATCGTTCCCTTTAATAGGTTATGAAGTTCCTTCTCTAGAAATTTGAAGTCTCTAGGTTGAAATTTATAAGATGAATTGTAAATGTTCGTGAAAGGTAAAAAATTACATGGGAGAGATACGAAGACTGTAGTGACATCTATTGGCAAAACTTGTCCCTTTACAATCATTCTACATGCCACCGAAATCCCATCTTCATTATGTAGGCTCTCTTTTACTATCTATGCTAGATAGATATTAAATAATGTAGGCGAAAGACAACATCCTGTTGAACTCCCCTTTCAATTACACTCTCCACTGTCATTTCCTCCCCTATTCTGACATTTACTTTTCGATTAACATATAAGTTTATTTTACGAGTCTTCGATCTTACTATTCCAACCCAACCTTCTTTAGGGCTTCCAACAACAATTGCCAATTCATGCGGTCAAAAGCTTTTTCTATATCAATAAATACAACATACATCACTTTCACTTTTTCTATAATCTTTCACTGATTACTCTTAATAATCCAGTTGGACCTCCTACAGCATAACTGTTCATCCTCAATTCTTCCATTTGTTCTTCCATATGGAGAGGAGCGTAGTTTTTGCTGAATGTAAAATAAGTTCTATAGCCCTCACAACTCACTGAGTTCGATTTCTTAGCCATCGGCATCTTCGTCGTCATCAGAAAGATTTTGAACCACTCTCCTGTTTCAAATATTTTATTGCAGAGTCGGAACAATACTTTCTTGCCCTTGTCTTCTATATTCCTAATGAATTCGATTGGTATATTATCTATCCCGGTTGCCTTGCCATTCCTAATCTCGGATATTTTTTTTTTTTTTCAAACTCATCAGGAGGAATACTAACAAGGAAAGTTCGGGAGAAAGCACTCTTCTGAAGAAAAACTAAGCATTCCATTGAAGATCAATCAATTCGTGCTGATTACAACAAACTAATAAAATTCCTGTATGGTTGAGAACTTTTCGAGAGATCAAACTTGGAAGCTTATATGAAGATTTGAACTTGCCTGATGGTTTGAACTTACTACTGATTGGTCAATTTTCATCTCTAACTTATCATTATTGTGAACACTATAATGACTAATTCTAATTAATCAACCCGTTATTTATTGCAAAACAGCTTTTTCTGTTACCCCCGATAGATTTCAATTAGTAGGTCGATATTCGTTGCTAGTAATGTTGTACTTAACATAACACGTTTAAATGCACATAAACTCATTTTTTTCATATAAACTTCCAAGTTGAATCTCTTGAAAAGTTCTTAACCGTTCAGGAGTTTTATAAGCTTGTTGTAATCAGCATGAGTTGGTCGTTCAAATGGCATGCTTAATTTCTCTGCAAGCGAGTGCTTTCTCCCGAACTTCCCTTGTAAACCCTTTATCATCCTCCCGTACTTCATTATTTACTTCAACATTTAGGTCACACGGTCTATTTTTACTCTCATATAAGTCCTAAACATATTCTTTTCATCTTCCTAAGACATCAAGCCTCTCGTTTGCTGTTTTCCCATTCTTATTTTCTATTGCCACCGCAATACCCCTTTATTTTCTCTATAGTTCCATAGATTTCACCTCCTTGTGCGTTTCCTCATATTTTTAAACCCTTTCTAATTATTCAGTGTTTTCACACTTTCTTTCATAAAACTCTTCCTTTGCTCTGTCTGTTTCCCATCGTAACTCCTTGTTTACCTTCCTATACATATTTCTGCTCTTGTCCGTATCAGTCTGTTTCCACGCCTTCCTTTCCCTTAGTTTTTGTAACATCTGTCCTGTGACTCATGGTTTCTTAGTCGTTTTGTATTCACGGTAACCTACTTCTTCTTCTGCAGCCAACTGTACACAAAGTTTACTAAAACGTATTTAAAAAAAAAAAAAAAAAAAAATGCTGCATAAACCCTTATGCAAGTAAAGTCATCATATTAGTTGTGTAAATATTGAAAAGCAATTTAAAACTCCGACAGTCACATGCAAATAATTGTAGTGTGTTAAATAGGGTAAATAATCACAATACATGACTTCTGTTTTCCAGAAGTTATGTTGGCTCTTCAGTACTCAAATTCTAAGATACTTCACCCTAAATTTTGTTATATTTCTCATACAGTTTTATGAAATGTCGCAAGTTAAAAAAATATACTTTCCTTTCTTTAAATGATACCCTACTCCATTCCGTAGTGTTATTTGCTTAAGTCATGCCCAAATAATTGCTTACAGCTTCATGATATACTTACAAACTGATATAGCTAGAGGTGAAACTTTTTCGCTAATGCGATATGTGCAAAACGTTAAAAAAAAATGCGTATATGTTTCAGGAAACCTCAAACTTTACGTTTCAGAGCCAGAAATCATCTTTATATTATCGCGAATTTTTGCGAAATTCGGCATTCGATAAATGCGAATAAAAGCGAAAAAGTTAATTTTTTTGCTAATTCTTGCTAATAATAACTAAAAAGCGCATTTCCAATATTATTTAACTAGTTCACATTACTTGTTGGGCTCACAATTTTAATTTAGTTGGTAATGTTTTTTTCAAAAGGAACTGAAAGAGTTAAATTCTTTGGTTACTCAATCAAAAGCTGTGTTTCATAAGTCAAGAAAGGTTAAAAGTGCTTATCGGAAAAACTTAGATACTACTATTCCAGAGAATCCTCCACCTTTGTTTCCTGAGCCAGTTTAATCGAGGTGGAGAAGTCGGTTTAAAGTTATTTCGTATGTAAGTGAAAATATTTTTCAAATTAGAAGAATTTTTCAAAACAATTGACAGTTAATCATTTCATGTAAGTCAATGGCTAGAAAATTTTAGCAGTAACAAAAAAGGCATGTTTCAGGTTTAAGTGCAAGCATCATTTGTCAGTGAACCTGGAAGTGCTGTTGCTCAACTGACTAAGGAATTACCCTTAGTCTAATTACCCTTATACTCGCCTTATTGTGGGGAAAACGAAAAACTTGCGAAATAAATTAGAGTTAGCTCAATTAGAAAATTTGGGTCTGCTACTGCAGAGTTAATCTTTTAAAAAAATGCTAGTGCTTCTCACCAGGCTAAAGTTGAAGTAAAGTTGAAAACCTGTGTGCCAAAAGTATTGGTGAAGCTGCTAATTTACACGCAAGCAAGTGACGACAATTCTGTGTGGAAAGTTTACGAAAAGCTCTGCTAGTTATTTGATCCAGAAACTGTTTCACTGCATATAAAGATGTAGACATCAACAAATCTGACGTGTTGTTTAAATCCTTGACTGTGTTTTGTGGTGAAAATGTTCATCTGTTGGTTGCTTATCGTGAATTTAAAAGTAAGGTTATTGAAGTTCTCAACAGTAAGGATAAGGAAGTTAACATTGTATCATTGTTAAACAGTTTAAAAGTTAACCAAAGGTCTTTTGTTGTCAGCTCGTTACGTTCAATATAGTTGCTAGTCTCGAGTGTTGATGCCGAGAGATTCTTTTCCAAGTATAATATGATTCTTACTGACAGGAGAACAAACTTGAAAGAAGAATTGACAATGTCTCGCTGTATGTTATCCTTTAACTAAGAATGAGGTTCGAGGAAGTATTTAAATTTTTCCATTAATTTCTGTATTTCACTGAATACATTAGCTAGAATGTGCACCTAATCAAGGCATATCCTCATTTTTGTATTAGATACACCTTACTACCAAATATATATATTTCTACTGTTTACACGTACCATATTTTAAAAAATAAAGAAAACTTGTGCTACATTTTAAAAAATAAATGCGACATAAATGAGAAAATTGTGATAATTAATGCAACGTAAGTGCGAAAATTGTGATGATTAACGCTACAAAATATCAAAACTGTTGCGAAAAAGTTTCGTCTCTAGATATAACATAAAAAAGAAAAACATGCATCAACTTGTGCTCGGTAGTCAAGCAGAGCAGAGCCGGTGTACCCGCACGTTAGCGCATGTTTGCGTCAATAAGAAGCAGGTGCGAAATGTCGAAGGGTATATGCGTAAACGAAGATTCCCTTCATAACCACGGTCCCAAATCATATTTGTGCTTAACCTAACGTTCAGTTTCTCTCCATGTTCGCTTGGCGGCAGGGCCTTCAGTAAATCACATTCGAAAAGAGAATTGCGTAGGGTTTTGACAATGCACTTCGATTGTGATTACATGTTCTAGTCTCTTGTACCTTAATTTGTCTTTTCGCAGTGTTTGAACGTGTATCGCATATAGATAATAACTTGTGACAGAAACAAATTATCTGCTGTAGATATTATTATAAGTACTCAGAATTATTAACAATAATAAGATTTCTTCGATGGCTTCAAGTAGAGGTACTTTGCGTAGAGGTACAGTGACTACACAAAATAAAAGGTCTATATTACACATCACTCCATTATGGGCAATCACTTATTTCGAAAGTAAAATTGCATTACATGTTAGCTTTTTTTGAAAGTCATTTTACAGTAAATTTTATATTATAGACATTATTTCTTTAAAACAAGTTTTAGGATTCTTCAAAAGTCCATCGTATAAAAGCTCTTAGCAAGAAACATATGATATCTTACCAACCTTTTTTATTTTTTTTATCTATTCTTAAGCAAAAAAAAAAAAAAAAAGAATGTAATATCCCATCGTCCCATATCCCGTTTAGGCTGCGGAAAACGAGAAGTCCATTATACGACCATCTCTGGTTTCTGATCGCTTTTAAAAGCGCGGCTTCACTCTCAATATGGATTTAGAAAAAAAAAAGCAAAGAAAGGAATGAGGGAACTCTGGGAAGAGGGAGAAAAATCTAAAAACCGTACCTCATTCCAAGGCAGAAGCTAAACCGTTTGATCTTCAAATATTTGTTCTTTATTTTCTGTGCAAATACGAAGGAAACCCCCCTTCCTTTTCTTTACCCACTCCAGCTATTAAGCATCTTTCGTCAACTCAACTCCCAAGTTCTCCATTTTTATTCTTTGCTTTTTATCATCTCCTTCTCTTCTTTTCTAACGGTGTCCCATTACGTTAAGTGTAAGCTCACGAGACATCAAGAATCGCTCTCTGTACGGGATATCTTTATTCTGATGCCTTAAGTTCGAGAGTAAACATATATGGGATTCGACAATACACAAATACATCACCAAACGAAAAAGAAAAGGTACCAATGTACACAAGTGGTGTGACTTATGTCAAAGGCAATACTACAAATACCTTTTAATACCATTGGAATGTAATTTCATTTTTAAAATATTATATAGGAACTAAACTTTACTAACGAACAAAATTTATTAAACTGTTTAGTGTTTAGTATTCTTATATTAATCACTTAGAACACTTTCTTCCTCCCCCCCCCCTAAGAATGTCGTTGGACCACAGGTAAAGTTCCACTGATTTACATAATTTTATTTGAGAAGAACACAACTGGTAATTCTACCCAATTACAGTGTTCATATAAGAGTTACATAGAATACCTGTAATACATTTACGAAATCCATCCTGACTCATACGATGTATACCCAGAACATTTTTACATTTACTCAGTTTGTTGTACCGTATACTGCACCAATCTTCAACGTTGGTGACTGTGTTGTTGTGCTTGTTCGAGATTTCTTACAGTGAAAGAAATGTACAGTATATTGTTCACACGTATGTTTCTATTGTGTACTCCGAGATGAAAGGCAGAGGCCAAATCTTTACTACTTAATTTGTTATGTAATATTTTGTACCACAAAATCATGCCATTTAACACTCTTCTGTGATTGAGAGACATTGTTAAAATTTTCATTAAGTGAAAAACTATTATCGTATCTGGGGAAGATACTTGTTCTCTTGTATACCAGAAACCACAGAAATTTATTTTGAATACTTTCTATTCTAATAGTCTTTCTTCTTATGGGGGTTCCATATACTAGAAGCGAATTCTAATTTTGATTTAACAAATGAAAAATATAATTTCAATAAAGCATTCGACCTATTAAATTACCTTTCCAATCTCAAAATAAATCCAAGATCCCGGTTTGTTTCATTTACAATTTGATTTATATGATGCTCAAACGATAGTTTGCTATAGTATATTACACCCAGATCTTTGACAGTTTGCTCCCCTTTTATTTGTTTACCATCTATCGTATATTGAAATGTAAAGAACTTCTGCTTCTTACATGTTCGTGAAGGACACGATTTTGCATTTATCCGTATTTATGTTTAACAAATTGCGTTTGCAACACTCGTTTACTTTGCCTAGATCTTGCTGCAAGCTGTCACAGTCCTGTGCTGTTATAATTCTATATAATTTTAGATCGTCTGCATAGAGTAGTTTATGTGTTAAATCAAATGCCTTACGTTTGGGGATTTGCCTTAGGTTTTAATAGAATCAGAAAGGTCATTACTGAACATTATGAAGAGTAAAGGTCCTAAATTGGATCCTTGTGGAACTAGAAAATTGAGTGTATTCAATTTTCAGGAGTAAGAGGACCATGGCCCACCTAGCAAAATGCAGTTTGATTCCCTTTTATTTGTTTACCATCTATCGTATATTGAAATTTAAAGAACTTCTGCTTCTTACACGTTCGTGAAGGACACGATTTTGCATTTATCCGTATTTATGTTTAACAAATTGCGTTTGCAACACTCGTTTACTTTGTTTAGATCTTGCTGCAAGCTGTCACAGTCCTGTGCTGTTATAATTCTATATAATTTTAGATCGTCTGCATAGAATAGTTTATGTTATGTATTAAATCAAATGCCTTAGGTTTGGGGATTTGCCTTAAGTTTTAATACAATCAGAAAGGTCATTACTAAACATTATGAAGAGTAAAGGCCCTAAATTGGATTCTTGTGGAACTCTGGAAAATTGAGTGTATTCAATTTTAGGAGGAGTTCAGTATAAATCGTGAACAACATCACCAATGTATTAGGACAAAGTACTTAAAGGTGGATCACCAGGTGTTCTCGGTGCTATGCTAAATGCTGTTTGTATAGTGTGGCATTGCCAGATAGTGTCCAGTGTTTACTTATGCCAGATAATAAAGGAAGTTATCATGGAATTCTGCTTGGATACTTGCTGGAGAAATTAATTTTAGACCCTTACCGTAATTCACAGCTAAGTTTCGCTTCTCGAACTGCAACGCTAGAATCCAGAAATTAAACCTACAAATTTGGCAACAACGCATTATGGCGTTCTGCGCAATTTTCTACTCAAAATCTATTTCCTTAAATGTAAATTAATATTTAAATAAAATGTGAAGTATAACACGAGAAACGGTCAAACAATATATCTATTTCATTATAAGATTGTTACTTTAACATACTTTACATATACCTAGGTACAAATAAACATTTCATAAAAATGAGCACTTCTAGTAAGATCTAACAGCAAGTGCCATCTTGTGTGCTCATTGTAAAACGAATCAAATATTTTCTTTTATTTGTTACCTTTTTCGATATCAGAAGACACAACCAACTAAATCAGTGTCCTGTGCTATAGCTGAAACATAACTCTATCTTATAGTACGATATGTATAATATATAACGTTTCATTGCACAGCAGTTAAGGAAATAAGCTAAAATATGTTCTGACTTCCGGGTGGTGATCCACCGATGCTAAAAACGACTCTGTATATGATTCATTATGTTTTGCATTTCACGAAATTTTCACGTAAATATTTAATTTACAATCCAGGGAGAGCGAGGAATCCACAGAAAAAAACGATTCGGAATCCTTACAAAAATTTATAGGCCTACCATGTTCACCAAAATTGAATCATTTTCATTTAAAAAATCTATTGTAAAACTTCCTCTAAAAATCATACGATATGTGCGTGCCGAGAGAAGAAGGGGAAAAAGTAAGCCGTCACTTTTGACCGAATTTAACTACCAGCCTTGTTAATTTTATGAGAGTCTCAACAAACATATTGTGTCAAAATGGAATAATTTTTAAGTACTAATTGTGAAACGTATTTATTACACCGAGGAGGATAGTGAAAGAACACTTTCATGTTCTCCATGAATTTTAGTAGTAGGAGCGATTGCACCATATTTCATCAAAATTCAATATTTCTTTCACAAAAGATATCTTGAAACATTTTAATTTTCTCTTGACGATTGGAAAGAAGAAAGTAGCGTATAGTGATAGGGAAGAAAAATATAATTCTAGATTTTAAGTAATTTAATAACTCATGACCCCTAAACGCCGTAAAAGTGATTTTTTGAATGTGTGTCCGTTTGACCTTCCCGATTTATGTGGACTACACTCGCCTGTCGCACGAAATTTTAAACTTAAGGTTTTTATAGGATGCTTTTCGGGGAAAAGTCGAAAATTCTTTCTACCCCCAAAAATAAGGGTAGTTGGGGGAAAAAGAAAATATGCCGATTTTTCGAAAACAGCTCCAACTATTTTGTTTATATTTCGTACATCAATATTTCATTGACAACCCTATATTTTTGTATAAATCATTTCTCTAGAAAATATTCAGAAGGGGTAGTTTACTCTTGGGGCTTTTTTTTTCACGGACGATTTTCTCAAAAATGACTCAGGCGACTCTGTTTATACTTCATATACAAATATTTCGTCATAACCGGACAATATGGTATATCTCGTTTGTCCTGAAAAAATCCGTAGCATACAAACAAGGTAGTTTACTGTAGTTTTGGCGGTGATTCTTCTTCAAAAAAAGGTTTTTCCTATTTTTGTGATCTGTGTCATGAATAGAGAAATTAAAATGAAATTGCAAACTAGTTCATTGTAATCTGTGTTATCCTTAGACCAAAGTACCAAGTTCTTACAAGATACGTACCATCCACAGGTAATGGGCGGCAAATTCTAGTGAAAATCGACATATTGTATTCAGTGGCGTATTTAGGGGGGTTTCCGGGCTTAAGCCTCCCCCAAGGAAATCGTACTTACTATAGTCAAGTATATGAAATATATTGCAGAATTTTCACATTTTCAGGCAAAGCCCCCCCCCCCCGAAAGTTAGCAAAGCCCCTCCCGAAACAAAATTGTAAATACGGCACTGATTGTATTCCACGAATTAAAGAAGCTCATGATATTTTCACAAAACCTCATCTTTTGAGAAATCTTAGAAGAAATACGAGACTAAAATGATATCCTTATGAGGGTCACTTCAGACAACCACCATTGGCTACCTCAGGAACCAATCATCAATAGTGCCACTTATTCTTCTTATATATGCTCAAACTCGCCACGTATAACTACAATGGATCAATTCGTCAATGAAGGTGCGACAGTAGCCCTTCGACTTATCAAGTCATATGCATCCAATTCACATGCTTTCACAGCTCATATAGGAGGCAAGGGATCCAAAATGGATCCTCCCTACCTGTAAACCGTCAGATACAAGGATAAATGGATGGATGGATGTGATACAATTATTTTCAAATTGGATTACAATTAAAACGAGGTATGTTCTGGTAGAATGTATTTTCTTTGTTTTCTGTACGTTTCAGTTTATCATAAAACATTATTCACTTTGACCGGATGGTTTTGGAAAGTGATAAAAATACAACTATTCTAAATTTCGTGTTGCGCTCCTTCGTGGCTAAGCGGTTAGCGTACGCACCTTTGGCGTGAGAGACTAGGGTTCGATTCCCGGCGGGAGCTCTTGTGGTTCGGATTATTCCAGTAATAAGTAGATCTCGTCTCATAGAGCCTCGCTGCTGGAAAGGATCTTAAACTCAAAATCAATTCAACTCAACTAAATTTCGTGTTACGAACGTGCATTCATAGCGTCAATAATTTTTGTGTTTTCAGTTTTAGGAAGAGGAATGTTCAAAGGAGTAGTGCTGTCAATCTTTAGTTGATAGCTTGCGTACTTACCGGTACTCTACAATAGTGTCAAACACATTAACTTATCCATTTTGCCCGACCTTTCTGTAAAATAAACGCCGTCATACAAGAAATGAAGTTTGGATCAAGTTGTGGTGGAAAGACAGTAATTAAACGGCGTGAAAAACATCTTGGCATTTGAAGGCGGCGCTCCAAGTTCCCTTTAAATGCTGCTAGCAAATGAGAGGGCTGCGGTACTGCCACGCTTATTTTGTATACATTACCCCCTGCCACCTGATCGCGCTGTAGTTCTTCTGCTTAGCCAAGCCATAGCCACACCCTTTTCTCACTTGGCAACGTCGCATCAGAGCTTAAGTTTTATTTGTTTAGCTGAAATGCCAAGATGTTTGTCACAGGCTTTAGTCTTTTTGGATTCTTAGTTTTAACCAATTCGCCAGTGGCGGAGGTGGAGCAGAGGTGGATGGGAAACCTGAGTTCAATTCCCAGTTGAAATGTATAGACTCTACTTAAACCACATAAAGCTGTTGTTTAGAATGTTTAAAAATGGTAAGAACTATTACTGGAATAATAGTTTATCGTGCAGAATAGAATATATACGCTATTAAAAACCACCGTATTTTAACTTAACACTTTAGGTTAGTTTTATACGTTGCTAGCGCCGAGATACTCCACGAGACGAGACGAGACGAAAAATAAGGGTTTTCTCGTCTCGTTTTGTTTTTCTAAATGCTTTTGTCGTATCGTTTTGTAAATGTATGTAATTGGCTCAACAATTTTACACTTAGTTGTGGAAATTCAAATATAGGAATAATCATTGAATAATTATCATTACCGGTAATCAAGAAAGATCCGGTACGTATCACACAAATTCCTTAATCAATGGTTACACACAAATAAACATACAAGTCATTCATAATACTAGAACTAATAGTAACTGATTTTATGAAGGCAAATTTTCAGAACAATAATGAAATGCTAAGGTACTGACTAAACTTCTGACCTGTGACAGGTATAAGTTATGTAACAGATATAATAGCATCAACTCCGATATTTATCGTTGCATAATCTCAATATACTAAAATGCTATTTACGTGTTATCGTCCTCTCTTTTCGACCATCGACAATGAGATCTCGGAAACCACAAACTCTAGAAATGTGCCGTTTCTGCCGATTTATTTCAAATTTTGTGTAGATTTTTCCAGCTCTCATTGAAATTTTCAGAAAACGTGTCGTTATTTTTTTTTTCATTCAATGTTTTAAGGGTCGTTTTCACCCCGTAAGATTATCATTGTCACTAGAGTGTTGCTAGTCTATAGGCCTATCCTTGTGTTAGACAACCAGTAAAAGAGCTTCGTATAACGGGTTAACGGACATTTCAGGCGTTTTGTTTTTACTGAGTAGCACAACCTATTTTATGCTAGATAGGAACTTCAGAAGCATGTAAAACCGCAATGAGACGTATTCGGATATGAATTTATATATAAAAAGACATATTTCCATTTGGTATCATCTATTACTTTTCCAAGTTTTCTACAAACTTACCTCAATATCCATAAAGAGATAGATGCTCACATTAGAATAAACGCTGTGTAAATAGCTCAGTTCTAGCTTGTGCTACATTAATCTTATATATATTATAATTTATATTATCTTTATACAGTAATTTATATAGTCTTATAGTATTGTAATTTATCTATCTATCTATATAAATAAAAATGAATCACGTGACCAATCTCGATCAAATTTTCAACGTGTATAAGGCTTGGGCCTGGGATGGTTTTTATAATTTTACTTTGACGGTACAACTTACGGGAGGGAGAGGGGATATATGTAAATGATCGAAAATGTCCGATATCAGAGAGCACTTGAGAAATAGTATTAAAAAAATGACTGACTAACGAAACATATTACTATATTTTCTTATTTTAACCCAACGAAGCGGGTAATTTGACGCCAGTATTATAGGTTTTAATAAAAACTCTAATGAATATGTCAATTACCATTACCACTTGGCGCTACAGCTAGTGATGAGCAAATGCAAGACCAAGACCAAGACCCGGGTGGTCTTGGTCTTGGTCTTGGTCTTGCACATGCGGTCTTGGTCTTGGTCTTGCAGTGGAACCCTCGGTCTTGGTCTTGGTCTTGGTCTTGCACACCTAGTCTTGGTCTTGGTCTTGTTCTTGCACACCCAGTCTTGGTCTTGCTTGCAAGAGTCTTGCAAGTTTTGCTTTTAAGAAATCTATGATTTTCATAAGTAAATTTTACTCTGGATATAAGGGATAATAAATCCTACATTGCGTCAATAGTGAGGGAAATACAATGTATGTTTCTAAATGTAATATAGGGCCTATTTTACCTTCGTGTAAGTGTGATGATACTGTACAACAGCGTTTCCCAACCGGTGTGCCGCGGCACACTGGTGTGCCGTGAATGAGCCGCTGGTGTGCCGCGAGGAAATCGAAACAAATTATTAATTCTATAGGAATCAAATTGCAAGACAAAGCAAAATGTATATTTGTATTTCACGTTATTATGAACCTCTACTATGAATCTACTACTTTATGTTTCATACCGTGTTACCTTTCTGTACATGTTTAATGTTGAAAAAAGTATTTGTTATCATTGTTATGACTGTTATTGATTCTTTATTCCTGCAGACTATTTCGTAACTTGAAATTTTAAAATATCATTCAATCCTATCGACAAAGCAAACATGCATACAAATTAACTACATTTGTGTTTTAAAACTAAAAGAGATTTGTTTGTTCGTTCGTTATTTACTGATCTTTCTTCTTACAAGTAAACCTTACGTTTGGGTAAATCGAGTTGCTGACTGAGACACATATGAGAAAGTAGTACTAAATGTGGTCAGTATTTCAGTGAAGTTGTAGGTGCGAAGCTCCAGGGGTTTAGGAGATACAGCTACCAGAACATCACATGGAAGTGCAGAATAGTCTTCATACAGTTGGAGGTAAAAGCCCTGTAAGACCTCTTGTAACGACAAAAGGTGAATAACAAATATATGGGTATATATTAGGACTAGGGGGAAGTCATATAGTAAGGGTATACCTGACGGCGGCCATCTAGAAATCCGCCATTTTGAATTAAGGTTAAGTTTTTAAAATAGGAATTGGTTCATGTGATACATGATTTAAGGTGGAAATTTAATCAGAAGAACAATGATGACGTTAATTTTGATTTATGCGCAATTGGTAAAAAGTTACAGGGAAATTAAATATTGTTGCAGCGAGAAATAGATGTGAACAGGACACAAGAGAAACAACGAAATGGCGTGCAAGTACAGCATCAAACAACTAACATTGTAACGCCACCATTGTATTTCTGATTAACTTCTAGCCCGAAGTCATCTATTGCATTACTCTATTCCCATTTAATTTTGTGCTGGTTAATGATAAAGCAAAAATGGTTATACCGTTGGATTTATGGAAAAATTTTCTATTAATAAGGTGTCACTGTTATGTGTTTCGTTTAAAACTTTTGTCTGATTCAAAATGTCGGATATGAACATGGCCGTCATCAAGGCAACTCTTACCATAGACCTAATATTTATCCACCTGCTTTTTATTTAATTATTATCATTAACACAAAATTTACAAGGTGGGATAAAGGACTAATACATATGCTGCAACAATATTTAATTTCTCAGTAACTTTTTATCAATTGCGCGTAAATCAAAATTAACGTCATCATTGTTCTTCTGATTTAATTTGCGCCTTAAATCATGTATCAAATGAACCTATTCCTATTTTAAAAACTTAACCTTAATTCAAAATGGCGGATTTCAAGGTGGCCGCCGTCAGGTATACCCTTACTATATGACTTCCCCCTAGTCCTAATATGTACCCATATATTTGTTATTCACCTTTTGTCGTTACAAAAGATCTTACAGGGCTTTTACCTCCCTGTATGAAGACTATTCTGTACTTCCATGTGGTGTTCTGGTAGCTGTATCTCATAAACCCCTGGAGCTTCGCACCTACAACTTCACTGAAATACTGACAACATTTAGTACTACTTTCTCATATGTGTCTCAGTCAGCAACTCGATTCACCCAAACATAAGGTTTACTTGTTAGTGAAAGGTTGGATATAGTTTTCGAAAAACAAAGCTTAGTTTTGAAAACCTGAGTCCAATATTTCATTGGAATTGTTTTCTATTTTTGAATTAGAATGAAAAATAAGCATAATGATTTACCACGGGGAAAAACCAGTGATCGAGCTTTCTTCTCTGTGTGAAGGAGGTCAGTAATCATAGAAAAAAATACCACGGTATGTGTGCCGCGAGAATTCAAGTTACACCCGTAGTGTGCCGCAAGTTGAAAAAGGTTGGGAAACGCTGCTGTACAACATAGGCGATGACCTTTACTTTTTTTTTTTTTCAATGGGTGATCACGCTTCACTACTTATAAGATAAATCACAACATTTCGTAATATTTTTATGTGTTTTAACAGATCCAATACTCCACTGGTTCCCAAACTGGGGAGGCTACCCCTGACAGTGAGACGCATGAAAGAAAACCAAGACGGCACAAATTACTGAAATACCATAAATTGCAAAATTATTTTTACACTCTAAAGGCGTCAGATTTTTTTCTTTCCTACCACGATTAGCTCATCTTTGTATTGAACAATCTCCCAATTAAATATTGAAATTTTGTTTTACTGATTCTAATATGTACTGTATGGGGCAGAAATAAGAACATACGCAAAAACGATGAAACAGTTAGACTTTCGAAATGTGGGCATGGAGAAAAAAGGAGAGAATCAGCTGGGTTGAACGGAAAACGAATGCGAAGGTTTTAGAAATAGTAGCAGTAGGGAAGAAAAGAAAAATTTTAGATGTAATGAAGAGGAGGACATTGGCTGAGGAGGAACTGTATTATGAGGGACGTGCTAGAGGGAGGGGGCGAAGGAGATCGTAGTTGAAGAAAGATATTAAGACAGAAAATTGCTACGTTAAGACGAAAAGACTAGCTGAGGACCACAGTCATCGAAGCTTCTCAGCTGCAGCAAGTGACCTGCCAATAATGGCAGAATAGCTATTATTATGACGATGATGATAAGTTTTGCAATATTGACCAAAAAAGAGAGAACAAATTAAAATAATAATAATTAAACCTCTTAATATTTTAGAATATGAAATGAAATTAAATTTGTGAGTTTTACGTCCTACGATTATGCCGGCTAGGCTAAAGGAGACGAGACAGTGATGATGAAAAATGAATGAAAATGGTGGAAAGAAGAAAGTGGGAGGAAACGGGAGAACCACGAGGAAACCCACGCACATGGTGTAGTCCACCACAAAGTTCACTTGGCGGGGGCTGGGATCGAACGCGGGACACCAAACACCAGAGCTGAACGCTCTACCACTGAGCCACCGCGGCCCCAATATTTTAGAATAATTTGAGTGAAAACTGAAAACGACTCAACTGTCTGTCTTTTTATATATATATATATATATACTCAATTTATATAAATACTTTTGACCTACATTAGAAATACATAACAACGGCATCAAACTTCAAGTTATTTGAAATAAGTACGAAATCGCTCTCAGTTGTGAATATAGATTATTTATTGTTGTATAATGTTATATCGTTGAATCCTAGATATGCCTTATACTTAAGGGGGCTATAAGTTATATTGATAAACAATTATTCAACGTATAAGCATCCACCTATGAAATCAAACTTGCGGTCACATGCGCTAAGTTTTTGTCAATGTCATGAAAATGTTATTTCAATATTAATTTTATAAGTACACATTAAAAATTTCCAACGGATGCTTGAACCTCAGAGCCAAGGCCATATCCATGTAGTCGGCACCTATGGTGTACGGAATTGCCGATGTTCAATGCTACATTTCCCGTTAGTTTTGGAAGAAGAACACCATTCATATGTTTTTGAAATGAAATTAAATATCTACTTTAACGTCCCACGATTATAACACTGAAGCTAAGGGAAACAGTGATGATGAGAAATGGTGGAATGAAGAAAGTACGAAGAAACGGGGAAACCCACGCACAGGGTGTTTGTTCACCAAAAAAGCTCACATAGCGCAAGCTGCGATCGAACCAGGGCCCCATGTACCAGAGGTGAACGTTCTGCCACTGAGCTACCGTGTATATAACATGCTCTAGTTTATTTTTGCTTATCCACTTCTTATGGACACAACTATTCTTCATATGATTTCCCAAAATCCAATCATGGGCCGTCGTGAATGATCAAATGATGACCAAAGTAAATCAGACACTGAAGTTATTATAGCTTGTAACAATTCATAGAATTATGCTGTCGGACGTCTCGTGAACAACCGATTTCCGGCGGTATTTTTACTGGAGCCAAGAAGTTCACGTGAAAGATGTAATGATTTTTCTTCTTCCTTTTTACATTCTATAAAAAATTCAAGTAGTGTTGGTACTTGTGCAAGACTCTTGCGCAAGAGTCTTGGTCTTGGTCTTGGTCTTGCAGGTATGGTCTTGGTCTTGGTCTTGGTCTTGCACCCCTTGGTCTTGGTCTTGGTCTTGCATCGGGATTCCTGGTCTTGGTCTTGGTCTTGGTCTTGGTCTTGCATGCAAGACTCTTGCAAAAACTGCAAGACCAAGACTCTTGCGCTCATCACTAGCTACAGCCCTGGGTGGGCTTTGGCCTCTTCCACTATTTGCCTCCACTCTTCCCGATCTCTGTATTTTTCTTTCAGTCCTCGAACCTTCAATTTTTCCAAATCACTTTCTACCCTGTCCAGCCATCTGGTTTTTGGCCTTCCTTTTCTTTTGCTGGAGTAGAGTCTTTCTTTCATGATTTTGTATGGCATCCTGTCGTTGTCCATTCTTATTACATGCCCTAGCCACCTTAGTCGTTTCGATTTTATAAACCTGACTATATCCTGATTCTTTATTATGTCGTTGATCTCTTCGTTAGTTCTGATTCTCCAGGTTTCTTGTTCTTTAATTGATCCGTAAATTTGCCTTACTATTCTCCTTTCGAAGTTTCTGAGATTTTTCTCAATTTCTTTTGTGAGGGTCGCGGTGGCTCAGTGGTAGAGCGTTCACCTCTGGTGCTTGGGGTCCCGCGTTCGATCCCGGTCCCCGCCAAGTGAACTTTGTGGTGGACAAACACCGTGTGCGTGGGTTTTCTTGGGGTTCTCCCGTTTCCTCCCATTCCACCATTTCATTCCTTACTCATCATCATCGTCTCCTTTAGCCTAACCGGCATAACCGTGGGACGTAAAACTCAAAGATTTCATTTCATTTTCAATTTCTTTTGTCAGTGGCCATGTTTCGGAGCCGTATGTTACTAATGGTCTTATTAACGTTCTAATGAATATGTCGCTAGTCAAAAAAAAAAAAAGTTGAGAATCTTTGCTTTAAACATTGATAGACGCTCTATTATTGTATTTACAATCACGTATAGAAACAATGTTTCAAATGTGAGACTTGATTGCACTAGTATTTTTTACGACACTCAAGAAATGTCTCGTCTCTTCTCGAATTGCATTTTTTTTGTTGTCTCTAATTTTTTAAAAAAAATGTATTTTTCGTCTCGTCTCCGAAACACAATCGAGACGAGACGAGAAATGTATTGTTTCATAAGGCAACACAACATCGAGGTTATATAGACAGAACCCCTGTTTAAAATTAAATCCGAACTACTAGTTGGGTTTTGTAACAGAAGCAGACACTTACACAGGCGAACGAATCCGGAACCATGGAATCAGAAAGGACACATTTTAGTCAGCCACGAAAGGGTGCTTAATATTTTGAAGCAAAACTTTAAATTTCTGTGGTCTGTTGTGTGTAACTGGATATTTTTCTAATACTCATAAGACAAAGACAATCAGAAGAAACTTTTCAGTTAGCAAACCACTTAGTGTCTATATATTGTAATAAACTATGGTTTCTCACCTTAAGATAATCTTAGGTCGGCCAGAAGATTCACGTTCAACTGTATGGATGCGCACGAGACAAGATTTGAGGCTGTCTCGTCTCGAAAATGTGCTGTAAAAGTGATGTCTCGACTCGAAAAGTATATATTTCTCTATTGGAGGAGCTGTGTCTTGACTCGAATTTTCTCAGGTAAATTCTGTCTCGTCTCGTCTCGTGCGCATCCCTAATCAACTGGATGATGCAGAGTTGAAGTATCGATCAGAACGTATATTTTTATGACTACCCTGAATCGCTGTCTATTCTGTTCCTTAAGTTCGCTATCTGTTTAGCAGTCTTATAAAGTTTGATAAATACGGACAAATGTATTTCGGTCGACAATCGAAACCGCGTTGAGGGATGCGCACGAGACGAGTCAAGACAGAATTTTTCTGACAAAATTCGAGTCGAGACACAGCTCTTCCAATAGAGAAATATACATTTTTCGAGTCGAGACATCGCTTTTACAGCATATTTTCGAGACGAGACAGCCTCAAATCTTGTCCCGTGCACATCCCAACTGCACTCACCAAATCCAAGTACGCCGGC
Source organism: Thermobia domestica (assembly GCF_964235325.1). Lineage (NCBI taxonomy): Eukaryota > Metazoa > Arthropoda > Insecta > Zygentoma > Lepismatidae > Thermobia > Thermobia domestica. The sequence continues at coordinate 374,290,280 of NC_137455.1, read as the reverse complement.
TACTCAGTTTGTAATATTCTCATTATTTTCAGCATATTAAAAAGAAAAGTAGTTTAACGCCCAGCATCATGCTCTTAGGCTAAAGGAGCAATGGAGGTAAATTAATAAAAGAAGAATTTGTAAAAGAGATGAACTCTAAGATGACACAATGTTGTCCACCAAAAACTTTCGTAGTTTGGAATCGAACTAGAGACTCCTCACACTAAAGGTGAACTCTCTAGTATTTAGTGAAGTTTCAAAAAAGAAAGAAGAATTAAAAAAGCTATCTAGAGCTAATGTTTATTAACACTTGGTCACTTGCGTGTAAGTTATCTTAGCATTTGATCTAGAAATAGATTTTTTCGCTCGCCCCCATACTAGTGTAAGGATGTCGATAAATGTATTAATGTAGATGCACTGATAATAGATTAATGGTCTAATACATGTGGTAAATTATTACTATATAGCTCTGTCCTTCTCTGTTGTCCAGCTATGGACTGGTTGCTATGGCAACACACACACACACACACATTCACACACTGGGTGCTACAGGTAACAAGTGGCAGCCCTAAGTTCTGTGCTTATTCTTCGTGCGTGTTTATGCGCTAGTGGTTGCTCGCCTTGTCTCGGCGTAAGATCGCGGCTTGCCTTTTCGCTTGTATTTCTCTCCCCTATATATAACATCACTGGGTCAGTGCGTTCTCGTATGAGGAGAGGGAAGCAAAACATTCAAATTGACAAGATCAATGTAAGACACAAAAAGAAAGAAAAAATACGCATTCTTCGTCAGAGAAAATGCTAATAGAGAAATTATGCTGTACATTTTATTTGTCACTTTAATGTGGACATTACATTAAACATCTGAGGTACCGGTATTTAGAAGTGAGTGCTACAGTAATTTATTTTTCAAAGTCAAACTATCGCGCGTACTGAAGCTACAGTGTTATTATCGCAATCTGTTTCTTAGATATTTTTAACTCCTTACATTTGAATGCCAACAGCTGAAGATTCGCTAGTTGAAGTTGGATAGTGTTACATTACAGGTGTTTATTTACACACCATTTACAAACACTAGCTGAACTTGTGTAGTGTTACAAAGAGCATTACCGTACTTCTTAAAGTTGCGTTTTAAAAGCAAAGCTAAAAATGTCCTAACAAAATCGTAGTGTTTTATCAAAGTTAGAAAGTGTTACTTAACATTATATTCGAGTGGCAATCGGCTGAAGATTCACTAAATTATAGTGTAAAGTGAACATTATAAGTTGTATTTCTGAAACTACAGAACTTAAAATAAGAATTCATAAACTGGTGTTATACAAAAAAAATGTAGAAGATATTTATGACCTACATTCTGACAACAATAGTTAAAGATCCGCTGGCTATAGAAAGTTACATAAACTGCAGTTTACAGTGTAATTAAATGACGGCCATTTGAAGATACATTACTGATCGAATAGTGAAGTTATACAAACATTGCAAGTTATCTTCTTTTCAGTGACACTTCGATGTTCAAAAGCAGAACATGTTCTCGAAAGAAAATTGGAAAATAGTTTCGTTCACGGTACACCAATGGGTAAAAATATAGCCCCCTAGCGGGCAACTTGATAACTATCCAATTACAACTTGTATGAACTACAAACTTCGTATTTTATGTTTCATTGTAGCAAGTACATTTAATGCTGTAATTTTCTGAATTATTCTGTAGTCATATTGTACGAAGAGCAATAATCGATTATAGATATAATGAAAAAAAACGTGTACCGGTATAATTCTATATGAATATTAATTTTTACATAAAAATATTTATTTTGAGAGTTTTCTGATAGTCAAAACGTACATTTTAACTAGATAATCCGCATAATGTGTTAACATATTTATAAATATAATTGATAAACTGGCGTCTTTCGAAGTGAAACTAGATCGTGGAAGAAGACACAGAAAAGGACTAACTACATTCTAAATGCAAGTGCTAACGTCACATCTAGTGAGCGGGAGTTGCATTTTATTTTCAATTCCTATTATAAGTGAGTTACAAACAATTTCAGAAAAGCTTCTGAAGTAACATTGTTTATAGTTTTAGACTGTTCTCAACCGTATCTTTTTAGTTTGACTTTATTTATGTTGTGAAGAACGTTTTAGTACCTAAAAAAAAGAACACTAACACGTAACTTGTATGTGAGTGTATGTTTACGCGTATGTGATATGTCAGGGAGTTGTTGGGACATTCAGCAATGGAATGGGAGGAGGAAAGACGACATTGAGGGTCCAATACTGCCTTCTGCTGGTACCACGTAACAGAAGATTCAGCGTAAGGCTGCATCCGATTGGCCAGAGACATCAAATCACGTGACGCGGTCTCTCCTCCTTTCGCGCGTCCTCTTCTACCACCACCCGTTCATCTCGCGGTCTTCGTAAGCCTCGGTTGTCCCCCTTCGCTCGTCGCGTCCGTTGTCAACGTGTGGAGTGTCTGTAGAGCAAGAGAGAGGGAGAGAGAGGGCGCGCATGTTGTGAGTTCGGACATATTTGAGAGGAAAAAATCGCATTCCACTGTTTTCTCGCCGTCTGCTCGAGATCTCACGACAGCTGAATTTCTCAGCCTCTTGTACCATCAGTTCATACACATGTGATCGCTCGCCAAAGAGGGGGAGTGTTCTTTATCTCGACGAACTTTTTTTTTTCTAAATTTACATCCACAAAAGGAAGACACGATAGCAGACACTCAAGTGACTGAGTCTTGTTCGGGACGTGGAAATTAATGCGTGCGACAAGTTAACAGTGAGTGCCCGATACACAAAACATTACTGAATTATTTTGGTCCTGATCTGTTTGGGAAACAATTACAAAATAATAGATTGAAAAGTGATTTTAGTTTAGAGACAAATATGAGATGAAAACAAAGGACAGGCGAGGCCTTCGTTAAGGACAAATGATGAATGTTAGTATGTACGGGATGTGTAACGGTGATTCCGCTGGCTACATTACGGCCCCTCAAGGCTACTCGGCTACCGAACTTCCCACAAGTGAGCATGTGTATTATCCGCCAGGTTCGGCTAATGTGATTGATGGTTATGGGAATCCCAATGTCACAGATGTGTCCACAGTTGGTGGTGGAACACAACAGTATTATACGAACGCTGTACACCACCCTTCCTCGCTAACCCATCAACAGCAAAATCATCACCATCACCATCCGCACGAAGTAACATCGGCTAATACGCAAAATATAATAATTTCGGACAATGGACATAGTTATACTAACCTGGACGCTGGATATAACAGTGGTGTTGCTAATCCTGCGGGATATCATCCTCACCAACATGACCCCACTGGTAGTGCGGGACTTCTACCCCAATCAGTATCAGCCGCAACCCCTCATCCGCCCCCGCCAGTGACTGGCCCACACCCTGCTTATCACTCCAATTACGCCCAGGAGGTGCCGCATCATCAGGAAGTGGTGACTAATGGACTTATTCAAGGTGGACCCACGGGTTACACATTTATCGACACTGCCGCCTCGCAATACCCACATCGAACCCAGCTACCCTCGCCTACAGGTAGTGGTGGAACAGGGGGTAACGGTTTAACCTACGGAACCCCTCACGGACTGGAACACCTTCGAGAAACGTGCCAAGCGAATGGACTTACCATAAGCAGCAGTAACCCGTTCCATCATCACCAGCATCATCACCACCATCATCATCCGGCAGTGCATCTGTTGCAGCAACCGCAAATTTCACCAGCACAGGCCACCGTCCCCACTTACAAATGGATGCAGGTCAAAAGGAACGTACCCAAACCAGGTACGCATCTCGCAGGTAGGCTAGAGATTTTTCCCTAGATTTAAGTGCAATACAAATTACACGATTTGCAATTTGGAAATGAACACGGACTTTGAACATAGCAGATTCTTTTCTTTATTTATTGTTTATTGAACACAGCAGGTGTGCACTTTCTGAGTGTTCAGAAGTATATACACACGATTATAATTCATGAATATTTCTTCTATACGCTAAGTTACACGGTCAGAGTGCTGTCTTATAAGTATTGAATACATCAAATATGTATGTTCTTGGAACCTTAATTTAGACAGTATAATAACAGTGCACTTTCCTTTCATAAGTAGGCCTATTATAGGCCGACCTAATATGTACATCCATATGCTATGATTATTCGAAAATTGTTTGTAACCATGAGAGCATTTTCCTATTCCGAATATGTTAAGAAATTTATGATATTAATATTGATGACCCTGTCTCATTATGCATAAGTTTAAAACAAAAGGGGAGGAGAATAAACAAATACGAAAGGAAATTAGCTTCTCTTGTTTCAAGAGAACACACACAAAAAAAATAGATAATTTAGTACAAGTGCAACATATGTATTTTTCGTATAGAGGAAAGATTCTTGTGTTTCCATACATTTAATAATGCAGAAATTAACTCTATCTGGTGTGCATATTTTTGTGCACTAGAGTCTCCAATTATGAATGCGTATTCTAATTTGGAAAGTTCATAAAAATCATATAAAATTCTAAACACTTAATGTTCTTGAATTCACTTAATTCCATGTCTCGCTGTAAATTCGAATTTTCTCTACGGCTCTTTTAAAATCCGGTTCAAGTGAAAGTCGAACAACAACAGATTTGATCTTATTAACACACCAAGGTTAGTTATATAGACCAATTCTTTCCAGTGGCATATGCGATTTAATATGATACTCAAATAACAAGTATTTTATTTCATCTTGTATAAGGCATTACACTTCTCAACATGTAATAGTAATTTATTTATTTTTCAATATTTATAAAATATATTGATGCTTTAATAGTATTTGAAAGTTAAAGAACATATTAATGTCGATTCGTGGTCGGAAACAAGAAATATTAAATCAGAAATAATTATGTAATTATAACGTCAAAAGAAAAACTATAGTTCCTCAGAGTATAAACACTTCATCCAGTTCCTTACCAGGATGCTTTAATTATTTTTACTAGATAATGGAATCTCTTTCTAAATTGTTTGGTCTTTAAGTAGGCCTATTAGTAATTTTGGAGAGAAAAGTTTTTAAAAGAACATAAATATATTAAATAAAAGAAGGACATTAGGTTACAAATGACTTTAATATTCCAATTAGGCCTACAAAGAGGGAATAATGATACAGGATCATATTTTAAAAGTATCAAAATTTAAAAGAAAATAGTCCTACGAAAATAAAAATTAAAAATAACACTAACCTAATATTACTTCTCTTTTACTAAATTTAGTAAGGCAACCAACACAATTATTTGTTGTAATTTATTTATTTATTTATTTTATTGAATTTCAAACACAATGGGTTAGAACCCATTTACAGTATTCATACATTGTTTGCGCTGTTTTTACAGATACTATACATTATTATAAATTCCTTTAACTGTAATTTTCTTATAAGTTTCTATCTTACAGCTTAGATCAATATGTTTAACTTTTTATTTACACTATTACAAGTTACACTCATTCTCCATGTTTGCGACTTCTGGAGTATATTAGTCCTTGGTTTTCTGGAATAAAATATTTCAAAGTTATCTCGAGGTGGAACATGAATATGAAATAGAGTTCTTCTTTGTTGTAAAGTCTTGATACCAAAATTGGTAGAGTCACTGCTATCTGTCTATGGGTTACTTTGTACGTTAGATGCCTTAAAAATTTTGATTGATATTTTTCCAGTTTGGCAATATTACTTTTGGAGACCGGATTCCAAATAGTACTTGCATATTCCAATTTGGAACCAACATAGACTTCATAAAGTCTTTGAAGTGTTTTAGTTTTTTTGAATTCTCGCTCAGTTCTAAGTATTAATCCAAGATTTCTATAAGCTTCATTAATGTTGTTGCCAATATGACAATCAAATGTTAATTTCGAATCATATTAAGATATCTAAGTCCCTAACAGTTTCCGGGGTTGGTAGTATCGTGTTATAAATTGAATATGAAAAACGTATCGGTACGTTTCGTCTTGTAAATGTCATTACTTTACATTTGTTAACATTTATTTCAAGTAAATTTTTCGTATTTATCGCGAGTCTAGTATAGACTTCTTTTATCCTTCGCGTTGGTGTGATTTATTAATATAGCCTATTCATCCTTTTTTACTTAAAAAATACTATTTTAGTTGCCTAAGTGTGCTTTCCCTTTTAGTATTGTTAATATTGGTGTTTGAAAGCACGAAGGCAGTTCATTACAAGCTGTCGAAATATATTGTATCAAGAACAACATTTTATAATAATCTATTTGTTATGTTTCAAAATTATTTTCACCTAGGGATGCGCACGAGACAAGATTTGAGGCTGTCTCGTCTCCAAAATTTGCTGTAAAAGTGATGTCTCGACTCCAAAAATGTATATTTCTCTATTGGAAGAGGTGAGTCTCAAAGTCGAATTTAGTCAGCAAATTTCTGTCATCTCGTGCACATCCCTATTTCATCCTACCACAGGTATAGTACAACGGTATTGGCCTTAATGGTGTAGATATATCTACTCCTGCTTTCCATTAATTTTGAATTTAGTAAACGTCAAATTAGCAAGCATACATTTTAAGTATGTAAATTAGCCAGCATACATTTTAAGTATGTAAATTATACTATTTCTTGCATTCCTGTCCGAAAAAATGAAATGAAATGAAATCTTTAGTTTTACGTCCCACGGTTATGCCGGTTAAGCTAAAGGAGATTTTGAGAAATGAATGAAACGGTGGAATGAAGAAAGTGGGAGGAAACGGAAGAACCCCGAGAAAACCCACGAGCACGATGTTTGTCCATCACAAAGTCCACACGGCGCGAGCTGGGATCCAACCAGAATCCCGAAGCACTGGAGGTGAACGTTCTACCACTGTGCCACCGCGGCGCCTCATTCCTGTCCGAGGAAGGACTGGTTGTAGAAAACATAAGGAGTATCTTTTCTATAGCTAGCTAGACATACTGAACATAACACCATACTTTATGCTTAATGTTAACTATACGCTTTTTCTTAAGATGGTTACACCTCAAAATAATTTGCACAACCTTAAGGACAAATACATGATATAGCAAAAGATTTTATTATTATTATTATTAGTAGTATTTTTGGTATTTCCCAAATAATTAGCAAATAACTTCTGAACCAGGACATAGAATATATTTTTCTGTAGATACCCATAAAAGTGACGATATTGCCTTACAATAAAGAACGATCTAGTGGCATTTTTTTGAAACTATTTCTTTGATATTTTCCACATTTCATTTTCTTGTTTTAAATTGAAGAAAACAATAAGTAGGCGTACTAAAAGTACTGCCTGAGACAAGTTTATCCTGACTATGAAGTTTTAATAATAATAATAATAATAATAATAATAATAATAATAATAATAATAATAATAATAATAATAATAATAATAATAATAATAGAACTTCTCGTAGTTGAAAATTTACTTTGAAAAATTATCAAGTTTGAATCAAAGCTATAAATTCTGCAGGTGACAAGAAAAACTTCTTTCCGAGTCACACAAACACACAAGAAAAAAAATCATCAGTTACAAACGTTAAAATTATTTTGTGGTTTATCAGAATAATGAGGGCTTCTATTAGTATAGACTCCTTGAATGCCAATTAGCCTAAGTTCAGAATTGAAATTTTCCCAGGAGAAACAAGTTCAACTTCTCAAGAAAAATTCATATTTCTGTTATATTTGCAACTAAAAGTATAATTATGCAGTTAATGGATCATTGATTACAAATATATATATATACAGGACCGGATCCAGGATTTTCTGAGGGGGTGCAAAATTGAATAAAATTTGAATTTTTTTTAAATGCCTTTAAGCATCTGTGGTGTGTATTAGGAATTGACTTAAACTGTTGCTTGCGCAAAAATCTTCTTTCTTTTAAGCCCGAAACGGAAATATGACATGAAATTTTCGGAAGTATTGCTATTTTCACTGCCAGCTTTTCACTTTAGATAGAGTATATTCACAACGGAGGGGGTGCACGTGCTTCGGTGCACCCCCTAAATCCAGCCCTATATCTATATATTAAAAATCCTGGTGTTGAACTTCAAATTTCTCTCCGGGGAAAATTTCAGTTTTGGACTTAAGTGACTCGGCATTCAAGCGGTCTACTTATTGCAAGAAATTACTAAACGGTTATAATAATACTGTATTGCCAACAAGTGACATACTTTTTTTGCTTTATAAATGAAATTTTCTCAAAAACTATGCATTGACCTCGAATATGTGTTATTTTATTCAGGTCAGTGTGGTCTATGCTCAGTGGTAGAGTGCGTATCTCTGCTGCCTGGGGTCCCGGGTTCGATTCCCGGCTAAGTAAATTTGTGCTGGACATGACGTCCGTGGGTTTTCTCGGGAGTACTCTCCTTTTCCTCCCACATTATTATTCCACTAATGCTTTCATCACCATTCACTTGCGTTAATCACCCGTCTCCCTTAGCCGATAATCGTGGGACATTAAACTAAAGAATTTTCTAGGCGGTCTATCGACTGAAATATATCACTCAGTATTTTCTTCAAAGTTTTTGTTTCTTCTAAAAATTGAATAGGTCTCTTGCTCACCGATGTGGAATATGGTCTCTGTACTTCAAACTTATCCCGTTTTAATTCTGTCCTTAGATTTTTTTTTTCTTGTCATTGTCAAACAAAGAGTTTCTTCAGTGGCGTAGTCTTAATAAAACAGAGTTCCTTAAAAAAAAAAAACTTAATATTCAGACCACACTTACTCGACGCATGGTTGCAGACTTGCTGTTTCTACATAAAATAATTTATGTGAAAGTTAACTCCGACTTATTGGTTTCTGTTCTTAATTTTCGTGTAACTTCTCGCCTTACTCGCAGTCATAAGTTACTAACATATGTAACACCCAGACTATCAATTATACAAACATCCTTATACTTCAGACTGACATCATTGTTAATATGGTAGTTTATCGTCAGATGTTGATTGAAAATCATTTTAGAAGCAAGCTAAAGTCTCTGTAAATGAATTAGTTCATACAAAAACAGCTTCAGTCGTCCATATGGCAAACTTTATTTATTTATTTCATAAGGATAACACAACAGACTTAATTCCCTGTTATAGTGTAGTGTACATAACTATCTAACATACACTATTATACCTATATTATTATAAGTTACATACACCAATATACATAGTTTAATTATGCAGAAGTTATTGCCTGACAATTGTTTTGAATTTGTTTACGGATATACTAAATATATCTACTACACGAAATCTAATCATTTCGTTATACGAGGTGCACATTCTCTACACAGGAGGCTTATGTAATATGTTAGTTCTTGCTTTTCTGCAATAGAATGTCCCAGTGTTTGGTGTTCTAGTCTTTCCTGTTGGGACACATAATAATACTTCTGAAACTAATTCTGGACAATCGATTTCACCGTTTAATAATTTATGTAAGAACAACAAATCAAAAATTCATCTCCTTTTTTTCTAATTGGTCTAACATGTCATATTTCATAAACAGATGTTAACTTTGATTATTCTACGCAGAAGGAAGTTGTTCCGCATTTTTTTTCCCCCTCAAAACTAAGTTTGTATGACTGAAACCCTTTTTGCATTATCTGATTAAAATGTGGTACATATTTTTTGTTGTTGTTTCTTATATACTTTGTTACCTTGTTTCAGTGTATATTATACACTTTGAATATTGTTTTAGTTAGTCTAAGCAGAAATTAAGAGTTTACGAGTTAATTATTATTTTCGGCAGTATCTCATTAACAATCCTACGTACTGTCATCTTGTTAGTGTGAAAATAAAGATCTTGTTGATGCTACACTTCAAAATTGGTTTCAGTTTAATAAGCAGCATGGTTTTAGTACACCATCATTTAATTCATTTTTTATGTTTACAAACAAATTCGTTTTTTTTTCTTTTTTTAAATTTATTTTCTTAAAAACCACACCTGAGATTTTTTACGCTCACTTCATACCATTTGTTTAGATTATTGAGATCTGTCGATACGATATGTTTCTCATCTTTGAACAATTTTTTGAGTTATCCCATTAAAACACTAATAACATTCTGGGGAATTTTCTTTTCTTTGTTTTGTTTTAGAATCACTGATTTCTCGCATGTCGAGTCTAATATAATGTTGAAAATTATTCGAGTATATTTGTCATTTGAATTTGTTTGTCTGATGCTATTCGAATATCTGAATATTCATTTTAAATAGATATTCGATTTATTTTTCGTTACCCGAACATTTATCAGTACCGGTAGTTCATGTGTCACTGTTGGCATACTACGTGTGTCACCGTTAAAATAAATTATTCTAAATACTAAATAGCTAATAATAAAAATTGATAAATAAATAAATATGAATAATCTCTTTCAGCAGAATTTAAAAAAAACTATTAATGGCATCAGATTTACATTTTAACGCCATAAAAATTAGCTTTTTTCACATTTTCTCCCTCAAAAACTACGCACAGGAATTTATTTTTAAGGCGTGTCATTTTGTTCAGCACGATCTCATCTATCGATTGATATAAGCGATATGCCTTACTTTTGAACAAATATTATAAAGTTTATCAAAAGTTAAACTTTAAAGAGTTAATCATGATTTTTGGACTGTATCTTATTAAGAACACCCTGTACTATGGCGTCTTCCTATTGCCATCATATGAGAAGCTTGACAAAAACATACTTCAACACCAGTTTCACCGTAATATCATATACATGGGCTGCATTATCCTCCAGCATTATTTTTTTAGGTTTACAAAAAGAAATGCTTTTTTTCTGGACTTAGTCGAAAACTACTCATGACTTTTTACACTTACGCATGTCCTGTTGAGCACAACAAATTTTTCAATTGATATGTGTCTCATCTTAGAATATTTTCCCCACTAAACACTAACAACAGCCTATAATGGAATTTTCACATTTTAATAATGAAATATTCTGATATTTACAGTCAGTTCTTCGGGAAAAAAAGGCATTTGTTATTATATAAGTTAACACGTTATTCTTTATATGCACAGTAGGCCTAGACCCACTATATAGGCCCTATATAAGGTGGAATAAAAGTACATTCGTGTGAGGAGAATTAGTGGGGGGAAAGATCCTAGATAAGTGTCAGACTCAGTAGCGTCATTTCAGATTTGGCTTAGGGGGGCAAGACCCCTTGATATATGTAAAAAATTTTCACTGACTTACTACTATTCTATTGCTAAAATCTATATAAATCTCAAACTCAGGGGGGCAAATGCCCGTCCCTGCTTCCCCTAAATGACGCCCCTCGAATGAGTGGTAACCATTTTCGAATTCGGGTTCTCTCGATTCCAAAATCAAGAATGCTGACAATTACCCCCGACTTGCTTTCTAGGAAATGTAACACATTAAATAATTCATCCCCATATTATTAAATAATATACGTACAGTTGAAATAATCTTCATAATTTGTTTAAATATATAATCTACTTATTTATAGCACATATATCATTTTGAAACATTTCAGAGCATTTTATTATTTATGTTATTCAGACAAATGTGTCAGCGAAGTGTACAAACTTAATCAGAAAAATATATTATATGACATGTATAAATATTTAAACTCTTTTATTTTATGCATTTCGTGACCAATTTTTATTACGATTATTCAAATAAATAGTAATAACAATTGTAAAGTATTATGTTGATATTTTTTTCTGGCTATAGTTCATAATTAAGAATATTCGTGCTAATTTCCTTTATTATAATACATAATAAGGTTTACCCTCTTTATAACTACGGTTTTAATATTTTTTTTCCAATGTTCATTACTTCGGGTAAAAGGAAGTAATGATGATGAATATCGGAAATTAAGAAGAAAAAATTATATCAAAATAAACTAAAACATAATTTACTTCAAAATTTAATAAATTACTAGTATATCACCAGTGGCGTGCGCGATGGGAGTGTCATTTTTTAAACATACTTTTGGGCAATATATTAAGGAAAAATAAAATGGAGCATATTAATATATGATAACCTTTTGCCAGCGACCTCCAATAAGTAATTTCAGATTTGTAATAAGCGTTTTGATTATATTGTTGCTCAAGCACGCACCCAGAAATTTTTGTTGGGGTGGGTCCGATACATTTATGTATTATTGAACCAGTATTATTCTGTACTCGAAAACACGACAAGTAATGGTTAATTATCTACTGCTACATTTTCCAGAAAAAAAATAGTAAATTATTTTATATGAAAACAAAGAGTACAGATGGTGCAAAATGAAATCTTTAGGCTACGTCAGTAATTTATCTGTTAAACAAGTATAGTTGTCTTAAAAGAGTGTACTAACAAATGTCATTCGAGTTATGAAACTTTGGGGGGAGGGTCCGTAGTCACTGACACCCCCCTCCCTCGTAGATGCGCCTTTGTTGTTGCTTATCACTTACAGTAGCATTTGTGTGTAGCTGTCATTTAGAATTGTATTTTAATCTGTTATTTGTGACGTATTTTTGTATCTTTCCTGTTTTTTTTTAATGTTTAATGTTTCCCCAATTTCATTTCTATTACATTTCAATTATAGCCTATTTTAAGCGATTCTTTAAAAGTTTAAAATTTTGTCTAATATTCTTGGCTGTATCTGACAGTGATTATGGACATAAAAATAATATCTCTCAAAACAAGAAATTGAAAATCTATATAAATACAAAAATCTACATTGTCCTTAAAGAATGTGAAAGTGAATAGGGATGCGTACGAAACAAGATTTGTGGCTGTTTCGTCTCGAAAATGTGCTGTAAAAGTGATGTCTCGACTCGAAAAATGTATATTTCTCTATTGGAAGAGCCGTGTCTCGACTCGAATTTTGTCAGGAAAATCCTGTCTCGACTTGTCTCGTGCGCATCCCTAAAAGTGAACACTTGAACCCTCTTGATGTAATTCTGCGTACGCCAGTGATTGTCACAATGATGCCCATATATTTTAATATCAATTTCAATGTAATAGATGTACTTTCGTATATCATCAATCTTCATTTTACGAAAAAAAAAAAAGTTTTGTCAATTTTCTTGAAAACTACATAGTTTTATGTGGATTTACTTACCCTCAAAGCATTTCATTTTTGTCTGTTCAAGGAGATTAATCGATATATGGCGAATTTTTGGACATTTTTTCTTGATTACACGTTAATGGATAATATTGTTGAATTAAAACAATTACAAAGTCCCTTCTTACAGCCCAGAAATCAATTAGTAAATTTTAATTCTGGAGCACTCAAGTTTTTACATTTCGTGAGAGGTTTTGAAATAAATTCTCAGTATGTTTATCCATGCAAGTACACTGGAAAACAATATTCTGTAGTTTAAATTACCAAATATCAATGTAAAATCATTTACCTTTCAATTTTGTAAGTTGATTTTACGTTTCCTTAGATTAAATTACAAAATTTGTTGTTTTTCTACAAATTTACATTAAATTTATAAGAAAATACATTTTCATTGATAAAAATGTAATTTTACACCATTTCATATTAATAATTTTATTTTATAGGTGTATATTGATTGACATAGAGGCTTCTTGGCAAACAGATTGTGTAACGAAATACTTTGGATAGATTATTAATTACCTGTACCTTGGGCAGAAAGTGCTCATACATGTGCACTATACTTAATAGAATGTTAATTTAATATTAACAAAAGAAGAATGTTTTTAATATCTGTAAGAGATATAGATAGTGTTATGTAATTAGTTGCTATGTAGTTGTTTATGGATACCTAATCATCATGTCTGTGTGCATGACAGTTTGAACGAAAATATATTATAAAGTGTATCAACTAATAAACCATTTAGTACCGTTCATCGACTTTATAATTCTTATAGAAAAGGTGAGAATAATAATATGTATAATTATTAAAGGTATTTTTACATGCAAACAATTGCTACCACTCGAAATTCTTATATCATCGATCGAACCAGGTTGACGACTACCCTTGGTGAGTCGTTATAAAAATTTTGGTTTACCTCACCCGGGATTTGCTGTAAATTCATATCCCGAAGCAAAGTAAGGGTGAATTTACTTTTGTAATAAAGTTAATGAATACAAATTTCACAAGACTGAGAAGTGGTAAAATAATTATAAGAAAAATGAACGGTGAGGCAATAGAAAATGAATCCAATGATGGTGATAACGGTGAACATAGTGTAGCACCAGGAATGACATTCGAAGAACGAATCTTGCTAGCCTTACAGCGGCAAGAGCAATGTCGAAAGTACGATTTTGAAGCCATGAAACAAAATTTGGTCGAATTAAAGCAGACGATAGAACATAAGTCTGAAGAATCCAATAAGCAATACGAGGAATTGAAGCAGACAATAGAACAGAAGATAGAACAAAAGTCTGAAGAATCCAACAAGCAATACGAGGAATTAAGTAGACGAATGGAACAGAAGTCAGATGAAACGAAACAGTCAATTGTCCAGGCGATGAATCACATCACCTCGCAGTTCGAGGAAAAGTTAAAAAGAATATCTGAGGATTGTCAGGATAAGCACAACCACCAAATCCAAGAAATCAGTGATGTAAAAAAGGATTTAGAAGTAATAGAATCTTCTGTTCAACAGCAAAAGATTCAGGTCATCAATAATTCTAACAACATACGTGTAAATACGCAATTGATAGCTACTCTACAGGAAGAAATTAGGACGCTACAGGTTAAGGACAACACATACCACAATAATATGGGTAGTGAGCGCTTGGAGTTTCCCCACTCACCAGAGATGACTTCGCCTTCACCTGTGTCTGATGAGGATACTATGTTGGAAGAAATTCATCCGAAGAGTACAGATGGGCGGAAAAGGGATGATGCAACGACGCATCACGTCATGGATAGGAATTGTCACCCAATAAGTACACGGAATGATAAAAGAAAGGTAAAGTTAAGTGTTAAGATGAGTGAAATACGGGCTATGAGTAAATTCAGTGGTAGATGTAATGAAAACGCTACTTCTTTCCTGGAAAAATTTCAGGACGAATGCAATATAATGTGTATAGATAGATCACAATATATGAAATTAATCCCTCATGTATTACTCCCACCATGTTCTTTATGGTTTAAAGCAGTACGTGATCACATCAATACTTATGAGGAATTCAAAGCAGCGCTGATTGCGAATTATGAAAATGACTTTTTGCTTGCAAATCGAGATGCCACCATTAGAAATCAACATTTCAATCCTCGTTTGCACAAATCTGTTGTTGAATTTGTTGTAAACACATACAACGAATTAAAAGTCGTTAATCCCTTGCAATCGGAATCTAGAATAATAGCATCGATTCGAAATTTGCTCCCATTTAAGTTACAACAGATCCTGTTCTCAACACAGTGTATGAGTTTCAACCATTTATTAATGCTTGTCCAATGCTATGAAACCCAATACCATGCTATGAATCAACAAGCAGGAGTAGGTAAAAGTAAAAATAATTCAGATCATTTTGTACCTGTTCGGAATTTAAATATCCGAAGTGTGAATGATACGGAACACAACCTAAGCCGAGTAAATTCTAGCAATCAAAACGAGCAAAATAGGCAAAGTTACGTAGGGAATACGCCTAACCTAATTAATCGTAGCAATCCTTATGTTAGATCATATAATCAAAACAGGTTTAAAAATAGACGGAATGTATGGCGAAATTACAGGAATACAACAAGCTACATGGATAGACGTAATTGGAGGTCAAGAGATGGCACTTCATATCAAAATCAGAATCACGATGAAATACATGTACAACATATTGTGGAACCTAATCATGATTGTGCAGTACAATGTACTTTATTAGAATCATATGCAAGTACGAATGTAAGCTGATTACCGTTAATGAAATTAGGTTAAACCCATATCAGTTATAGATTCTTGTGAACTTTTATTTTCAATTTTATGAGTTAATGTTGATAATGAAAACGACTCTTATGAATACTTGAAGTGCTTAAATATAGTTTTAGATAGACTGGAATGATAATTTTCAAATGATTTTAATTCTTTCTTGTTAATGTGAGGAATTATAATTCGATTCATAATTGATTAAAAGCAAAGATTATTTATATTAGATTGACTTGTGTTGAAAATTTAATTGCCAAAGATTATGTTAAGTATAAGATTCATTCTATTAAGTTAATTATTCAACGACTATCTTGAATGAGATTCTTCTATATTTTGGTGCCTTATTGATCCAATGTTTATTTTAAAATATCACCTAATATAATTATTATATAATGCGCCCTGAATAATGGTAACTCATGTTTTAACTGTACTTGCTTCTTACGATTTTGACTTCGCACCCTTCAAAGATTAAATAAATGGGCGACGACGTTTTAATAATAAAATATAATAATAATGTAATGAATGATAATGAAATAAATATAATTAATGTAATAAAAGATAAGTATTAATGAAATGAAAGATTTGTTATAAATGTATCTATACCTATGATATGTAATGAAGATACATACGAGGGGCGATCAAAATGTGAAAGGCATAAGTAATGTAAGACCATTATTGTAAACGGACCAGTGGTTCTTGAAGATAAAAGCCAAGCTTGCTTATGACTTTTATATTCAGTCCAATTGTCGGGCGACATTTTATGTAACGAAATACTTTGGATAGATTATTAATTACCTGTACCTTGGGCAGAAAGTGCTCATACATGTGCACTATACTTAATAGAATGTTAATTTAATATTAACAAAAGAAGAATGTTTTTAATATCTGTAAGAGATATAGATAGTGTTATGTAATTAGTTGCTATGTAGTTGTTTATGGATACCTAATCATCATGTCTGTGTGCATGACAGTTTGAACGAAAATATATTATAAAGTGTATCAACTAATAAACCATTTAGTACCGTTCATCGACTTTATAATTCTTATAGAAAAGGTGAGAATAATAATATGTATAATTATTAAAGGTATTTTTACATGCAAACAATTGCTACCACTCGAAATTCTTATATCATCGATCGAACCAGGTTGACGACTACCCTTGGTGAGTCGTTATAATTGATACCGTTTCTTGTAAATTCACCTATGATTTTTTTTTTTTTTTACAGTGTACACACTGTGATCTGTAAGACCCTGACCATACATTTTAAATTTACACTGCAAATTAATTGCTGAGCCTAAATACAAAATTCAGTTCCCAGTCTCAGCTTCCGAAAACTTATTCATAATGTTTGCTGTATGATGCTACGAGCTCCATGTATGTTTACATAATGTCCTCTGTAGTGCAGTTGGGTTTATTTGGAGTCGAGCAGCTGTAATACAGTTTCATTTTGCGATTCTCTGCTCTAGAAATACACATGACTTTTCCTACCTTAAGATTCTAATATTTCCAGTCACACTGTTTTATTAGTTCCTTTCAAAATTTTATCTAATACCCTGCAAGTACTCCAGGTTGAACCAGATTTTAATATATAGGCCTACTTTGTGTACCATAAAAGTTAATATGTATTTACAGGGTTAATATAGATGTAATATTTTATTATAAATCATACGGCCTATAACTTACAAACACTTACAGTGCAGTTTATACCATATATTTAATTGAGCTTCGAAGACAAAACAAATAAGCATAATCAACTTTAACCTTAGACAACAACGATATAAGATCACATTCTAGGCCTATACAATGTTACAAATGAAACGGACATTTTCAACATATTTATCAGATAATGTCATAAATTATCCACGAATAACGTTAATTATTTCAAATTACGAAAATATTTTGAGTAAATTCTTATGCAACTTTTAACAAGATTCCTTACCAAGTCTGAAAAAAATAATGTAAAATAATCCATTATTTATGTCACCATCTGGCAGACGTGTCGCATATTAATGACCCTACTGTACTAAACGTTCTTTGATTTATTGTTAAACAATCTAGCCCTGTGTTAAAATGCAACTCTTGTAAAAAAAAAAAAAATAAATAAATAAAATAAAAAATAAAAATTACAAATTTGTCAGATTCTTATTATTATAATTTATTCTCAGAAATGCGACTAGTCTACAATTTCTGCTCTCAAGATTGTTAATTAGGATTCTATCTCCCAAACATTTAATTTGATTACTAACTCGTTTCATGAATGTAGCTATTGTAATGATTTATAAAATGTCCAGATTATAAAATGTAAAGATGCTCTCAAAAAGTGTATGCTTTATTCCTTAATGTTTGGAGAAACCAATTTAATAGAAAATCATTCTGATACACAGAATAAGTACAAAAAATTTTGTATCCAGTTTCCAGATATAAAAAGTTTCGAAAGGCCTAAAGCATGGGTTAATTTCTCATGTGATGATTCGAGAGGCTCTCGATAAAATATCTTAAGGCGATTAGAGTATCTTAAATCGTCAAGCTCATCGCTGTAATTAAACTTTGTAAATTAGGGCTACATATTAAATTAGTATTGATTATATGAAGCATATAGGGGGAAATATACAGAAATAAGTCACTAATGTCAACAAAATAACTCATAGGCCTATACCATGAATCCATGATAATATTAACATTTTTATTGCAAAGTACGTAACTATGTATGTAAAAAATCCAAGACTGAAACCAATAAATTTTAGTTTTAACTGAGAGATTTGGTACACATTGATTGTATCCTAACTATATGTAAAACTGCATGAACTGACATAAAATAACAGGTAGATACTTCCGGTTGACGTGGAAAGTTGAAATATGGCATGATTATAGCTTTTCGAGACAAACCCACAGGAAAAGTGCCAAAAGTGAATCTTTTTAATTTTTAGGGGGTCTAAAGAGGGAGTGAAGGAATTTTCCCATGTTATTTTCGGGGACTATAATCTCATGTTTTAGGTACTTGGAATTAAAATAAAAACCTGACATTCGGTTTGCTTGTACGTTTTCTATACGATTATTTAATAAAATCACTAAAAATAAAAAAAAAAAATCCAACTTTAGAGTGGTTTTATGTGGAACTGAAAAATCTTTCTCGTATTATTTATAAGGAAGATCTTCTACAGCCCAAAATGTTCAGACCTTCTGCAGGATTAGAATGATGAAATTTGGCACGATTGTAGCCTTCCGGGACTGACCCACAGCAAAATTGCCAAAAATGAATATTTTTAGTTCTTCCAAAGGGCGAATGAAGAAATTTCCATGTTATTTAAATGGGCATTTTCTTGGAATATGCTACAAAATTTTATTTTATTTATTTATTTATTTATTTTTTTTAATAGTTGAAATAGGAAAAGAAACTGGAAATTCGGTATAATTATGGATTTAAGCGGTATGAGGCCGTAGGCCGAGCAAACGCAGGGGTCTGTGGGCGAATCCCCCAGCTAGCCAAAGGCTATTGTATATATGTATATATTAGTCTGTATTATTATGGAATAAATATTAAAGTCTAGATACAAGCTAACACTTTGTATTTAAGAACTAATACGAGCACCCGTAAACACGGTAAACATCATTATATATTTTCTTTTATAGTGACATCTTTCTCTACGCGTAATTTGAAAGACTAAAAGTTTTTGAGAGCCCAGCACACTAATTCCGTCAAAATATTAGCATTTTGAAATTAATATAAACGGATTAGTTTACATGGAAAGCAATGTAACAATATATCTCACAAACTTTTGTTTTGTATTAAAATTTGGTTTGTTGCGAGGGCAGTGTCATCTCAAGTAGAAATAATTTAAAGTAATAATATTCTAGTTGGTGTATATTTGTATACGACGCTCTATTACGGTAGATTTTTAAGAGCACTACACGCACTGTACAATGTTCTACGCGTACATACATACGTGTATGTTCATGTTACAGAATTGCATACCCAAATAGGAAGTTTTGAAATTCTTAGTATTTTTTTTTAAAAAAAGAAAAATAGCATTATTAACAAAGTTGCAATAATAATAATAATAATATTCGCTTTTTCCTGACCAATTTTAGCTTTGCTTTTACTATTATTATTATTATAGATATTTTAGATAATTAGATACTTGATAATTTTTACAGCGTTGACAAGGAATTATTTCTGCTTAACTGACATTTATCTACATTGTGTTTTATACCTAATACTCTTTTTCTTATTTTTTATTATTATTATTATTATTATTATTATTATTATTATTATTATTATTATTATTATTATTATTATTATTAGTAGTAGTAGTAGTAGTAGTAGTAGTAGTAGTAGTAGTAGTAGTAGTAGTAGTAGTAGTAGTAGTAGTAGTATTCCATCGCAATGTAATGCTCTTGATACCACAAGCTGTATTTTTGCCAAACGTTGTTAGCGCCACTAAAATAAAGATTATTATTATTATTATTTCGAGAAATAATCCAAATTTAGATTCTGTTTACACAGAAATGTTATTATATGCAATATTACTACTAGTATTTCAGCTTCAATTGTCGAAAATAATTTTTTAAACTAAAATTTATAAGATAAAGTATGTATTGAGAATACGTAGGTCTATACCCTATAATTTACTCGATGACGGATCTAGCCTGGGGCTGGGGGCCTAGGCCCGCCAGTTTTTTGAGTGACAAAAATAATTTAAGCTATTATTTATATATTTTTGAAAGTTTATAGTAAACTCATGATAGGACTATAGGGTCGTATCATAGTCTGGGTACTGCTTGGCCCCTCCAGTTTTTACCTTCAAGATCCGCCACTGCAGATATACTTACTATAGCCTATTAATTGACTAATCTCACACAGAAGTTCACTTGAGAATAATAATAATAATAATAATAATAATAATAATAATAATAATAATAATAATAATAATAATAATAATAATTCCTAATATTGAAAATGGTAATAAAATTATGAGATAAACATTTCAGTATTTAACCTTTATAAAAAGACAGATCATATGGGAAGGGAATAATATTTAGTTTCCGGGGGTGGGGATTTCCCAAAGTTTGCACACTGCAATCTATGTATTAGTCTAATCAACTCATCTTGACGAAATAAAATGATTGGTCACCCACTTCCAGTACACGTTATCTAACTTCCTTTTCGGTAGGCCTAGTGAGATAGGCTATTTCCAGCGATTGTACGCATGCAGCTAAAAATATTCACCAATCAACTTGTCTTGACGAAAGAAAGTGATTTGGTATAGCGGTCATCCACTTCCAGCATACGATATATTCCATTTACTGTACTTCGTCCAATCGCTAGAAATACCCTCACCACCGGGAAGTAATTTAGCTGCCGTGCAACGGAAAAGGGTAAACGGAATGGTCCAATTCCAATACTAGTTGCCTTTTTTTCTTCCAAGACAAGTTCATTCATCTCGTTTATATGCTGTATGTTTTCAAACGCTGAAAATTCTCCACTTTCGGAATGTACTCGTAAATTAGGTACCATGTACTGGACGTGGGTGACCGGTACTGTCCAACTATGGTACTGATTGCTTCTGTTCGTCAAGATGTGTTGATTGATATACTATAGATTCCGTGTATACAATCAATGGAAATACCACACTGGTGGCAACTAATTTATTGCCAATAAAACTTCATGTGAATTAGTTATCAAAGGCTATACTTGAAAATCTCAAAATAGGCATAGATCATAAATAAATACCATATAAACTGTATTAATTCTAAAAGCTTATGTAAATGATTCATTATAAAATATTTCTGGTAGTGTTCAATTGTTTTTAAAATAACTAGTATATAACATTATCTTGTGTTAATAACGATATACAGTATAATTAAGGAAATTTTAACTAGCGCTATTTTAAAAATATGTATACTGAAATTAGCATCAGCTTAAAAAAAATAATTTGCTACAAAAGGGTAGTCTGTAAAACTAGGTATTCACAAGTGGCGCCGATTTCTGTGTAACTTACGAGTAGGGAAGAGGCTCAGGTGGGCAGGTCATGTAGTCAGAATGGAAGAAAGTAGGAACGCTTTCAAAGTTTTACCTGGAAATCCAACCGGAAAAGGACCACTAGGAAGACCTAGACGCAGATGGGAGGACACTATTAAGATGGATCTCGCAGAAATAGGAATACAAAATAGAAACTGGATCCAGTTGGTTAAGGACAGGAGTCAATGGAGAGCTTTAATGAGGACTGCATTGAACCCCCGGTTTTCATAGGTCATAGAGTTAGTTATTTTCCTAAACAGTGTGACAAACATCTTGGTATTTGAAGGCGGCGCTCCAAGTTCCCTTTAAATGCTCCTAGCAAATGAGAGGCCAGTGGTATTGTCACGTTTATTTTGTACACATCCACGTCTATCCCCTGTCACCTGATCGCGCTGTAGTTTGTCTCCTTAGCCATAGCCACACCCCTTTACCACTTGGCAACGTTGCGCCAGAGCTTGCGTTTTATTCGTTCAGCTGAAATGCCAAGATGTTTGTCACAGGCTTTAGTTATTTAGTTACGGGAAACCCGTTCAGACGTGTGTGTTTCACTGAGATATCCAAGCAAATATATCCAGATCCTGCAGAACCAAGCAAACTTTTGGGACAAGGCTCGCTCCCTTCTCTCCTAGGATCGCTGCCTACGGTCTCCACTTGAAAAACGTTTGAAAAACGCTGTCCCAGAAGCTCACAATAAGTAAACACAGAACATAAAATTCGAACCCTAAATATTCTAACGCTCGACTTTTTTTTTTTGTATTTTCCACTTAAAGAAAGAAAAAAAACAGTTGAAAATGCTCGAAGAACATTGCTAGAATGAACTTAAAAAGAATTTAGTTTTTTTCGAAATTTAGATCTATATGAAATTGTATATGGTAAAGACGGGGCAAACGGACATGCTAAGCAGTTATCTGTTACTTGTATGAATACGAATGACCGAAGAGAACTCAAGATGTTTCTTACAAACCAATAAGCTTTCTACAAAGTAAAGGTATAACAAAGAAATCAGTTTGTCAATTAGTCAAGGATATATTGAACAATTAGTATATAAGGGTGCAAGATGTCCATATGCCCCATGGGGTGGGGCAGAAGGACAAAAATTGTGTGGCAAACGGACAGTTACAGTTAGAGTTAGAGTTCACAAACCATTAACACTCTTACAATGAATACATAGAAAGTAAGCATCACGACCGTTTGGATCGCATTCTACATGGAACCAGAAAAAAATAATGCTTAACATTTTCATGAGTTAAACTTCTAGCTCTAGCATAGGACAATGATTGCGCTACACACACACTAAGTGTTTTGTGACGCTGTAGGAAACCACGCACTCAATCTTTACCAGCCATTTTTACATCATTGTTGAATGTGTTTGTATTTGTTTGCAACAGCAAAGTTGTACGCCAACTTTCGAAATTCGTAATTCGTAAAGTTAACCCAAATCCCATTTCATCCATGGCGAGAATGTTCTATGATTTCCAAATTTTCGGATGCGATGACATAACGCATCGTCGTACTTTATTACAAGGGACATTGAAAGTTGTCGCTGCAGTTGACAGACTGTCTACTTTAGCCTAGCCGGAATAGTCATGGAACGTAAAACTTAAAGATTTCATTTCATTTTCATTTCATTTGCAGTTGACAGAGCCATCTTGTCTTCGCGTATCGGTCTAAGAGCAGCGGCCATGGACGCATCTTCCCATTTGCATCTGTCTGTTGTGCGAGATCGATGACGTACCATCTCTGTTAAAAATGGTAGTACTAATAAGAAATCCGCCTTAAGTAATATCACACACAGAAATATAGTTTTCCTACTTCATATTAAGCATTTAGGTCACTGTCCATTTGCCCCGCTAATTGCGTGCCCGTCTGCCCCGCATACACATTGGTTTCAAATATTTCTGACCCTACTCAATAGAGGGGGTACGTAACGTTCATTTACTCTAGTGGCGCGTGTGTCTATCCATGCTATTGTCTGCTGCTGTTCTCGCAAATGTTTAGCATCTTTCCTTCCTTGTCAAATACTTAATTTCTGAAGTCAAGTTTTTAGAAATCACGTTTTGGGACACTTACTTCTGTGTGATTGTTGCCGATTTCCTCACAATAGTGCTGTAAACACACGATATTCAGTGAATTCCACTCCTGCATATTTGAAACCAGTGTATTAGGGGATCTATTGAATTAGCTATATTGAGCTGTCACTTTTTATCATCATATATATATATATATATATATATATATATATATATATATATATATATATATATATATATATATATATATATATATATATATATACTGATAATAAAGATATGACTAGTGGTCACTGTTTCGTACCAAAATGTTCACCATCCTCTTAGGTATTGATCAACACCAATATGATCTCTCTATGACTTAGGTTCCCGAGATAAGCTTCCTTAAGTCTCTGGAAATCGGAACTGTTTTGTTCAATACCTCGGGAACGGTAAGAGTGACGCGAAAAATTCCATCACTTCTTTGAGATAGTTTTTGATACCCTTTCGAATGGAGGGCTCAAAATTGAAAAAATCGCAAATGACAGAGAGACACAGAGACATAGAGAATTCAGTTAAGGAACTTTTTTTTTAAGTTCCTTGAAAAGGTACATTAAGATTTTTATATCTATTTACACATTATGTATAGAAAAATAAAATCATTTGTAAAAGATAATAAATGAGTCAGTCACCTCTGCTTATTTCAGATTTAAAGCTATAAATTTTATGATTATCAGTGCAAGAATAAGAAAGCTGTCCAGATAGATCTATTAATTTTCCATTAATCACAGATATCAAATAATTAGAGATTAAATGAAAGTAACATATTATATTTTAATACCGCACACATGAGAAGTTATGATCAAGAAAAACGTAAGCTGTAAATTACTTAATTTCTGATTTCCTTCCCCTCATATGATTATCATATCGTAAAATTTTATTCTGTAAATATTTTGAATTAGGAATACGATTTGTTACGGAAGGAGTTTAATTTATCAAAACACTTTTAGTGGGGCCACGGTGGCTCAGTGGTAGAGTGCTTACTTCTGGTGCGTGGGGTCCCTGGTTCGATCTCCGGCCTAGTAAGTTTGTGGTGGACAACATCGTGTCTGTGGGTTTTCTCGAGGTACTCCCACTTTCTCATTCCACCAATTCTTTCATCATCATTCACTTGCTTTAATCATCGTCTCTTTTATCCTAAAAGGACAAAATCGTGGGATGTTAAACTCAAAGATTTCATTTCAAAATATGTTTGTCCTGTCCGTGTGTCTGTCCGTTCGCGAAGCAATCTCTAAAACTACTTGATCAATCAGTTAGGAATCGAGTTCGTTTTCCAACCCAATATTCAAAGCGGAAGTGGTAGAAACCAACCATTTCCGGTTTAGATTGTGATCACTATAGAGTAAAAACGGTAATAGATACAGAGAAGCGGTTTCCTGCAGTTAATTGAGCTTGCCTGAGTACTCCTCCCCATGCCTACTATAGTCAAGTTGAATTTCTTGCTCTTGTGACGGAATAGGGTATGAGTCTCATAAGCCTATTTATCATTATAGTGAATGTCACAAATTAATAGTGAAAATTAGTAGGTGCATTATTAACTATTTGTAAGATTTTTTAAATCATAGGATTTTTTAAAAAGAGGAACTGTAATTGAAGATGTGAGTGCACATTAGCCCAGGCCCGTATCCAGGGTGGTCTAGGGGGGCCGGGCCCCCCCTAAATTTTGGCTGGCCCCCAAAAATTTTCATGGTAGGCTTGCAAATGAACTATAATATGGTAATATGGTTGGATCGCCCCCCCCCCCAACTTCAGCCTGGCCCCCTCTAAATTTTTGGGCTGGCTACGGGCCTGCATTAGCCACAACAGTGTTAAGCATTATTTTCTCAACAGCCAGCCATATCAGATGGAAACACATTATTCCTTTTTTCTCTCTCTCTCGTTTTCCCCAAACGAATACGCCACCACTTCAGTAGATACTGTTTATTGCAGAGGTTTTCAAACTTTTTTGCATTTGAATCTGCCTTCAATCACCAAAATCTGAACGCGTTTCCCCTGTCAAAAATGAAATGTGTCACAACATAAATACATGTATCCCTAAAAGAAAGACTATCATTATCATAAACTATGTTTCATTTATTAATCAGTAATGGAAGTATCTCATCAACACAAGTGATCTACATTGTAACACTGACTACACCTTTTAATGTTATTAGCCGTGTTAATAATTATTAATTGTGATAAGTCAGATATTTATGTGAAAATTGAAAAATACGAGCAGAGAGGGAATTTAAATAATAAAAACCGGCAAACTTAAATATTTAGCAAAGTCAACGGAATAGTCCACTATGTATTATTAAAGAAGAAGGGTGCAGACGTTAGCATGTGTGCTGCATTATAAATGTGCTCTTTTGTAGGATTCTTTTTTTAAAAAGTCCTCGCGCCTCCCCAGGGAGGCGTGCCCTACGGTTTGGAAACCCCTGGTTTATTGTATTATTTGCTACTGTACTTATTATGTAGTCTATTACATTCTCATAATAAATATCTTTAAGTATATAATTATACTTCAGAGAAATATGACTCATAAAGTTTTATATTCCGGGTGAAATACTTTAGTTTTACACGGCTGTCACAGATATCAAGTTTGAGTTCCACTTATTTAAAACGTCAATGTGTTACCCATTGCCAAAAATTTGATTATAACTAACTCTTAGGTGCCATCTAATATTTGAAGTAAATAATACGTTCAGCTGTTAATTATAGTTAATTATTTTGCGTTGTTCATTGGGCAGAGCAATTTATTCTGCTCTAGTATTGTTATTTGAGATTTATCAGGGGGACCAACATAATCCATTGACATAAAACTTCCACGTTTCTATATATATGAATGGCGAGGAATATGTAGTCATAAGTTGTTGCGAGAGAAGTTGTACGGAGTCAGTAGTGAGAGAATTACTGGATGTCATAAATGAATAGATGGTACGTAGAATTCATAGCAGACCACACCAATGTGCACGATGAACACCATAGTGACTGTCCACAGCTCGTTGGGATATCTTTGACCATCCTTCCAACAACCTTGATCCCGCTCCCAGCTACCTGTTCCTCCAGTTGAAGCGATTTCTGGCCGGACAACATTTCGACAGCGGACCTCAGTTCTAGATGGTTCTGAGATTCTGGTTCCAGTTTTTGGCTGCAGAATTCTTTGGCACAACTTATACAATACCTGGTGCCACGTTACTTTATCAATGCTTCAACAAGGATGGTGCATAGCCCTATGTTGTAAAGTAGGTTATGTGTCAGTAACTCCACAATAATCAAATCATTTTCTGCTGACGTTCGTCTTTCATTTTGTAGTCCTTCGGAATTGCTTTCTGCATGAACCTCGTATAAATCCCGGAATTGAATTTACATGAAGTAAAGGACACACACACACACAAAAAAAAAAAAAAAAAAAAAAAAAAAATTGAAGAGTTTTAGTAAAATGAAATCATTAAAATTACAGCTCTTTTCAACTGAAACATAAGAATAATTTCTCTGGATCTACTACATGTTGTATTTTCATTTCATTTTCTACTGTTGTCGTCTTACTTAAGCTGCTGATAATTTATTTGTAATTCCTGTCAGCCTTTATTTCTCTTTCGTATCTGTCTGATATATTATTTTCTTCGATTTATTTAATCTCTCGCCCTTGATTTACAGCATTACCAGCACATGACATACTTAATTCTTCATTAATCAATTAACATACATGATAATTGTCATTCATGTTTGCTGCTACGTTATTTAAGAAATCAATTTCTCTATAAAGCTATATTTACAAAAGCAATTATTACTTTTCATTTATGTTTCCAAAGCGAAATACTATTAGTGACGGTGTACATGTACAACTGAGCAGAAGATGTATTATTATTATTATTATTATTATTATTATTATTATTATTATTATTATTATTATTATTATTATTATTATTATTATTATTATTATTATTAACTTATTATTAGACTATTATTATTACATTTTATTTCTAATTTTATTGTAAAATGAAGGAATGGGACTAAAATCTTTAGGTGATCTTCCGCGGTGAGTCAGTGGTAGAGCGTTCACCTCGGGTGCATGGGGTCCTTGGTTCGATTCCCAGCTCGCGCCAAGTTAACTTTGTGATGGACAAACACCGTGTGTGGGGGTTTTCTCAGGGTTTTCTTACTTTCTCCATTCCGCCATTTCATTTATTTATCTTCATCACCGTCTCGTTTAACCTAACCGTCATGATCGTGGGACGTAAAACTTAAAATTTCATTTCAAACCCCGCTAATCTGAAATTTCTCATAAATCGAACCGAACATAGATATAGAAACACATAAAACCGGCGTCATTTTGATCACATAAACTAGTTTATGATCTTTATTCGAAAGGCGCAACTTAAATTCATACGTCTGAATAAATAATTTCGGATAATTCAAACATTTACATAGATATTAGAACACGTATCGATACCGAGTGACTTCGGGTTGATAAGTTTGCATTGTAAATATTTAACTGTTTTTTTAAAAATGTTAAAATTTTATTTTTGTAAAGACACAAAATTCTCAAATTTTAATTAAGATTATTATTTGTTGACAATTTATATGCAGTAGAGCGTACACTAAATGGAGATATTATCATTGAAATATCAGTGTCATCTGTAGAGTAGTAAACAAATTATCCGCTTTTTGTTTAATCTGAAAGTGTTATAGACCTATTCATACCTACTCAAGCCAATGGCCCGCCAACTGACATGGAAGTCTGAAAAAGTAGTAACTTAATCTGCTTAAATAACTATTAAATATCCATAAACGATTATTTATTATCAGTTTGTCTCTTTTATTTGAATAGAACTTTGTATATTATTTTTTCATTTGGAATGTTTTGCAGAGCACATAAAATAAAATTGAAGGACTTTTTGAAATGAAAAGTCCTTTATGTATTGCGTTTCTTACAAAATTACCTTCAAATTTTTATTTAAACCAATGGGAAAAAATGCTTACAATATTGAAATTTTAGGACTGTTATTGTTATAATTGTAAACAACATCTCTTATATTGGTTATTGTGAAGGGGGCATCTTTCAACTTTCACTGTTTTAAATAGCTCTGATAATATCGTGTAAATGAGGAATGTATGAAAAGCTAATTGTTAAAGAACTTCCGTAAACGGGGGTGATCTGATACAGTGGGGTGAAATGAGATGAAAACAATAGTTTACATATTCCGTACATGTTTTATATTTTGCTGATACTATTCTGGCAACGCTGCGCCTTATTTACGTTTCCCGGGCTTAGCGAAGTGAATTGTGTTCGATGTTTCCTCCCGCCATTTGGCTAAACAGACAAGCTGCTGAAATTTACATATGCTTGTTGTTTTTCTTTTATAGTCCCGGAAACCAGGCCCGTATCCACGGGGGCTAGGGGGGCCGGGTCCCCCCCTAAATTTTGGGGCTGGCTACGGGCCTGCTGGAAACGCCTAAAATTTAATATACTTCGGAAGTCCTGCCGAGATTATATAGTTTTCTGTACAGGTAAGTTATAATGTTTTGTAACTTTTTTTTTAAAAAAAATATTAAATCTGATATTTCAATGAGTATGTTGATAGCAGGCTGTGACGTAATTTTGCACACTTTTTGGGGTGATGTGATACACTGTCTCACATGCTGTCACTATACTGTTTCACGCAGTAAACCCATTTTCTTCATTGTCATAGGGTACCAGATCAAGTTCAAGCGTGCCCAGAAAATTTCCGAAGTGACTTCCGAAAATCAGGAAGCATCCCATTGAACCTCAATGAAATCCTGAAGCAGCTACCTAATCATGGTGGAGATACGAATACAGTAGATTCAATGAATAGGGGTCTACAAGTTGGATTCAACTTCTGCTCGAGTGCAGATATGGAATTAAACAACAGGAAGAGGAGCTACCAAAAGACAGAAATTGCATGTTGAGTCCGGAAGAGCGTTCCTGGAACCGATACCGGCACCTCTATAGATGATAAATCAAATTACGATGATCCATCGAGCCATGCTAGCGTTAGCGTATCATAGACAGAAGCAGGAGATACTACTCCCTGAGTGTTCCTTATCTTCATCCTAGGAAGGACGACTATACCCTTGTTAAATTGAAGGATTCGAAAAAAGGCAAGGAGAAACATTATGCCTCACAAGTTGTGGTAATTGCCGAAAATTCTACTCGAACCACCAGAAGCGTGGAAGTAAAATTTATGGTACTCTACAGAGCACACAAAGACATTTGTATGGCCCAACATTGAACAGAGAAGCGTCGTATATCCAAACGACGTTGTATCTAAGCTTCCAGTGCCGACACCATTACGCTACGGACGTTTGGCCCTTAATATGGTGCCATATTTTTGTTTTACTAATAACTTTTACTATCCTTTTTTCTTCACTTTCCTTTTCTTCAAGACACCTACCATACTTTTTCTTTGCTGTTGATAAATTCCCAAAAAGATTGGTACCGGTAGTGTTATGTAGTTATTAGGATATTTTTTAATGTTTCATGAAATAAAAGTATAAATATACCATATAGGACTAATATTGCACTTTTAAATATATATAAATTATATCTCACGTATAACCGGAATACAGTTTGGAACATTTCAATACGTTTGCAATGTTCTAGTATGCCTCAGCAGCAGTAGCGTACGCAGTAATTTATTTCGGGGTGGTTCAAACTCAATATGAGGGTATTTTATATTAAAATCCCTAAAATTAGGCTAAATTTACAAAAAAAAGTCGAAATTTCGGGGGGTCCGGACCCCCAGGACCCACCCCTATGCGTATGTCCCTGCTCTGTAGACCCCTTTCCTTCTTTGATGTGATATATACCTATAAATAACTCTTCTGTCTCACATCCCCCCTTTTGGTGGGGTGAAGGCGATACACCATGTTTTTTTTTAATTCTAAGCTGCAAAGTAGAAGTGCCAATGAACATCAGACTAGTCGTTGTGACAGTTTACAATATGATCTATCGAAGCCGTACAAAAAGTTCTGGAATATAGTTTGATAAGGCATTAATATACCGTCTTGAACTTTATAGCTCTATCAGATCACCCCCGTTTACGGTTCCTTCTAACTTAAGAAATATATGCGCAAATGTTACTTACAATATTTCGTCATAATTAGAGCTAGGAGTTTTAGGTGCTGCATTTTATTATTATTATTATTATTATTATTATTATTATTATTATTATTATTATTATTATTATTAAAATCCTCAAATTACCTTGTCCTGCAAAGAAAACAATAAATAAATATACCTAACTGTGTTTTGATTGTATCTTTCCATGTTTTTATTGTACTTTTGTTCAATAGTCTACAAGCACCTTTTCTCTATGTCTATCGCCGTACGGAAAAGGAAACTTGGAATTTCGGCAATTCTCTTCTTTTTAGGGGCCTTTATCTTCGGAGAGTCCCATATGTGTTCGCGCACTTCATATAGATGTTTAGTATTCCAAATCTTTCACTTATATTTGTTAATACGGCCATTGACATGCAACGTTGCCTCGTCGAAAAACAGAACAAATGGATTGATTCTTATTGTTTCCGCTAACACTTCTGTGTTGACTAACGTTAACAACGTCTATCATATCTGTGAAATATTAAAAGTTTTTTATTGTATTATTAAAGTATCAAAAACTTTTGTATAAGTATGTACAGAAACTCAAAGACCTATAAACATGGTTTATTGTTAAAATATAGAAACTTTCAAATGCATAAACAACTCCAAAATAGTCTACAAGGATGTGTGACGTCCTAGTTGTTTATGTATTATAAACCAGAGAAAGTATTTCTCAAATACATATAAATACTTCCCAAAATTTCCAGTCGAGAGAGAGAGAGAGAGAGAGAACAGTAGAATGAAAGAAGACGGGAAGGACTACTCGCTTAAGTCGATGTCTACGAGAAATGAGAATTTGCTTAGTACGAAGACTTGTGTGTAATTTAACCTTTTTTATAGTTGAAGTTTGTCTTGTTTGAGAATGTATTTTCAATTATTCTCATGAAGGTCTCCTGATAGGCCTACCAAACACCAGATCCTTCAGATTTTGGTAATTTTAAAATGTTGATTCTTTATTAGTCTTTTGAGACAGCAGACATTCTTATAGTGCACTAAATTAATAAATTACTAAAGTATGTATTTCCTTATTGAATATGTCTGCAACAGTTGTAATGATTTCTTTTTCTTAATCAGTCATTTTATGATCAAATAAATGTGTATCAATTTGAATTTCATTTATAGACATTTGAAACCTTAATTAACATACAATATGTAAATCAAAACCACTATACTACCTAATCAGATAAGAATCCATTCATTTAACTATCTAGCAACTTTCAAAATACAATCTATTAAACGATACACTTCTGGCATTTTCGCGGGCGATTTTATCGCGTCTGTAAGTGCTTGCACAATTTGGATGTGGCATGGTTTTGAGCTCATCGAGAAAAACAATTTCAAGTATTTCTGTTTCACATTCTAACTGAGAAAGTAACTTTTGCGAGCTATTAAAGATGGCTTCTTGCACCCTACGATGTTGTAGTCAGTTTCTGACACTCCTGGGTCGTCCACTGTTACCTTTGTAATTATTGACTATAGTAGAACTAATGTGCTCAAATTTCTCATACATTCGCCAATCCTTGGAGTATCTTTGTTAACTCATATTCTAAATTTGTTTCTCACTAATATAGGTGATGGATGCAATTTCATCCATGTCGCAATATTCCTTTCTTTCCTCAAGACATAATGCTGTGGACGTCGTTTATCTTAAAAGAAAATATTCCGCATTAGTGGTAACATTTCTTTAGCTGGACCTTGTATAATTAATCTATAGAGACACATTGGTTACTGTTAAGAATCAAGCGAAGAAGATTTCCTGCAAAAGCTTACAGAAAATACCTATATATTTACCTTGTATATCAGATAGTGAGATAATTAATCTACAAACGCAGACTGTTTACTTTCTATTTAAAAAAATATATCTATTGGATTTTAAAAAATCGAGGAAAAAAACGTGTAAGTTGAGAATAGTTCAACGTACACATTGAGGTTACACAATAGTACTTTTGGGAAAAACGAACCTCTTAATGCATTACACAAATTCATTCAGTTTGCGGTTTTGTCATTTTACCAGATATGCTTCCGGCAGATCTCTTTCGTATCGCTTAGTAAAATGTACCAAGCGGACATGATAACTCTCTTTTGCTCCCCTATGTGTGGATTCCACTGGTGATAATACGAGGGTCACTACGATAGTTCTGAGCTACGCATTGTTGTGGCGCAATATTTGAATTCCAACAATTCCGTTCGGTAGTGGTATCCAGAGCGAAGAAGCGAAGCAAATTTCAACTCGCCTCGCTTATCGGCGTGGCCGTATCGCCTTCACTTGTTTGTTGATGTGAGCAGTATTCGGCTGTCTAGAATGGAGCTCGAAAGGGAACTTTTTCGGGCAATGATCCTTTGCGATTCCAAAGTGGTTTGAACGAGATACAAAGCCTTGACCGTTTGCTGGGGGCATTTGAGGACCTTGTTCCTTCACGTGCTGCAATTTTTCGGTGGTTTGGTAAATTCAGAAGAGGCGGGACATCGCTTAAAGATGAAGGGAGAGCTGGACGTCCGGCAACAGCTGTGTCAGATGAAAACATTGCCGCTGTGGAATAAATGATTCGAGAAAATCCTCGAACAACTTTCAAGGACATTGAATCTACAGTGAACATTGGATCGCCAGCAGTAACAAAAATTCTTCATGATCATCTTCGGCTCAGGAAGGGTTCATCTCGTTGGGTGCCTCACACTTTGACTGAACAGCAGAAGCGCATGCGTGTGGAATGGTGTGAAGAAATGCTTGCAAGATTTGATGGAGGTAATTCTCGACGCGTCTCTGACATTGTTACTGGTTATGAGACTTGGATCTATCAATTTGACCGTGAAAATAAACGCCAGTCTACAGTTTGGATCTTTCCAGACGAAAATCCACCCACGAAAGTGAAGCGACCGCGAAGTGTGGGGAAGAAGATGGTCGCAACTTTCTTCTCCAAATCTGGCCATGTTGCAACTGTTCCACTTAAAGAACAAAGGACTGTTACTGCTCAGTGGTACTCCGCTGTTTGCCTAACAAAAGTGTTCCAGAAGCTTCGGGAACGGCGTTCAAGAACTGGATTGCGTGGGATCCTGCTTCATCATGACTACGCGTCCACACACACGGTCAACATCACAATTAAGTTTTTAGAATCTACGGTGGTCAAACTTATGACTCATCCGCCGTATAGCCCTGACGTGGCCCCGTGTGATTTTTTTCTGTTTCCCAGGATCAAAGATCGCATGCGTGGGAAGAGATTTTGCAGCCCTGAAGAAGCTGTAGTGGCTTACGAGAATGAACTTTCAACACTTGAAGAAAAAGACTGGCAACACTGCTTCCAAAAGTGGTTTCCGAGGATGCAAAAGTGTGTACAGTGTAATGGTGAATATTTGGAGAAAATGTAAATGTTAAATTGATTTTAAGTATGTAAGTTATTTCACACCTCAAAACTTGACCCTCGTAATCCCAGCAAACTTATTTTCCGAATGTCCAAATACTACTGTGTTATCATTCAGATACTACGTTCGTATACTTGCCCATATCTCCATTTCATATATTTATGTACAAATATTCTTTGCATGCATTTAAGAAGGATTGTGTCGTATTGCTTGAGGACTTATGGGCAGTTTAACAATGGACCCAGACCCTTCATAGTTCTGCTATTCTAAACCGATATACTTTGGTGGAAAGGTTCCTTTTCTTGCTTCCGTTGTTAGAAAGTATCTAATAAACACAAGAGCCACCTTTATTTCATTTTATTGGATGTACCAGTAATATATCTACACATCTTAGATCGAAAGATAACAATGTAGGCCTATATGCTGTGATATGGCGCCATCTATCAATATTGAAGAGTACTGTTAATTAATATTTCTTAGCAGAGCTGTAGCTACGGGGGCAAGCGGAGCCATCATACCGGGCGCTCATGGCAAGAGAGCGCCGAACGAGCAAACAAAGAAAAATTGTTGCAAAGAGTAAATTACGCGGTACCCTGTAAGAGTATTGGAGCCCTATAAAATCAATATTGTTGTCGTTTTGCAATATTGTTGTCGTTAGTAAAAATTTTCTTGTGAGCTTCGCTCGCAACCTAAAAGTTGCAATAAGAGTTACAAGTTTTTACTTATTACTTACAAAACGTTATTATACCTACATGATTACTTAATGATATACAAGATGCCGAGTAATGACTTATAGTGTACGCAAGTGCGACGGTCAAAATCTGGAATACGTGTTCGGCGTTTTAATGGTGATGAGTTGTCTTAGTTAATCCCAATTTTCTACCCACTCTGATTAATAACGACGGTGAGAATGAAGGTATGAAAATGAGGAGTGAAGAGACACAGGTAAGATACAGGTTTGCACGGGAATATTAAAAATGAAGGTAAAAAAAGAAATAATAATCACAAACGTGCATATACACACGTTGTATATATATATATATATATATATATATATATATATATATATATATATATATATATATATATATATATATATATATATATCTGCTGTTGAACAGTAAATAAATAAAAGATCTTATATTTGTGGTTTAACCATTAAATTAATTATATATTAGTGTATTTTATTGTGTTGATTAATAATAAGTAACCTTAAATTTAGAAATATTATTCATTAAGAAATTAAGTAATTAGTATAATTTCAAAGATATGTAGCAACCAAGCTATATTTTGAATTTTAAACACAAACATTAAAAAAACAAACATATTCTTCAGTTTCATCGATCAATATTGCGAAATTCGCAAAAAAGGCTCCTGAATTTCCGTTACATTTCACAAAATTTTTATGTAAATGAATCGAAATTAAAATGTTATTTGTGTGATCACATACAGAATAAAATTTAAAGAGTTTACAACTATTATTCTATTGTAAATTAATGCTGCTACCCACAGAGGCAGATCCAGCCCGGGGCCGGGAAGCCTGCCCCCCCCCTTCCAGTTTTTTGAGGGACAGAAATAATTGAAGGTATTACCTATATATTTTTGAATGTGTATAGTAAACTCATGATATAACTATCATAGTCTGGGTTCTGGTTGGCTCCTGCCAGTTTTTACCTTCTAGCTACGCCTCTGATCAGACATTTTGGAGTATTTCAAAAGCAATAGTTTCTAATGTATTGAAATTTAATTTCTTATCGATAGTTTGAAACACTAAATAGTTGTAAATTTCCATAACTATTCTCCAAGTGGACCTGTATACCAACCAAAGGTAGTTTTGTCAAGTTTAGATCTAACAAAAAGTTCAAAATAAGCCTCTTGAAAGCAGCTCTTATTTGTAAAAGAATACATAATGATCGTTTTTGGCTGTTGCAATGGTCTGACCAATCAGCTTTATTAAACATTTAGCGTATTATAACAAAAGCTGCTATCCGGATAGATAATAATAGTAACACGACACAGGGAAAAGTTTGGTGAGATCCGTGTAGAGGCACCAAATTCTATTCCGCCCCGGGTGCCGAAATCTCTAGTTACGCCTTCGAAGAGAAGCAAATGAAATATGTGTATAGGATAAGGATAGACACCTTTAAAGTTACCGTTACCCGTTAAAATTATAACGGATTCACTCCATTAACGAATTCGTTCGAAATA
Organism: Thermobia domestica; assembly: GCF_964235325.1. Taxonomy (NCBI): domain Eukaryota; kingdom Metazoa; phylum Arthropoda; class Insecta; order Zygentoma; family Lepismatidae; genus Thermobia; species Thermobia domestica. The sequence goes on along the minus strand of NC_137455.1, from coordinate 374,253,693 downwards.
ATTACTTTAGCTATCTATTGCAGAAAACAGAATTTAAGCATTCACTTTCGTTCAAGAGATGTGTGGAGTAACGGACGAACGGACACAATCTTAATACTGTTACTGTGTGATCCTAATAATGTAGTCGTAAACGTAAAATTATATAACATCCAAAAAAGATGTTCTAGAAATCTGCAATGAGGATAGAGCACATACATCAAAGTGGTGATAAGGTAGTCATGACCAGGACAAGATCCTTCAAACTGAAACTGTCCCAGTCGAAACAGGAAGTGCGGTAATTTTCCATTGATGCCTATCTGTGCATAGGTCGAAGTCGTGCTAAATACGTTATAAATGCTTAGGTACATATTAACTCTCAGTTTTTCAGTCAATATTAGAATTTTAGAAAATGTGTATACGTAGTTTAACCACGTTAAAGGAATAAAGGTTTGTGCTTAAAAATTGACTCTAAACTTAATAGACTTGCTTAAACTAACAAGAAGACAAAATGGAAATATTATTTTGATTTTAGTAGAATCCTAGCTGAAAATCCTCTTTCTTCCGTTATTAACTTAAAGAAAACTGAAAAATTACAAGACATTTAAAGAGATTTCAGACTTGTCGTTTCTGTGACGCCATCTCCGATGCACTAGGGGCCATCTGTTATTTTTATTTCTTTTTACTTTTTTCTTTAGTTCAACGTTTTACATTATAAACCGAAGCTAAGAGGATAGTAATGATAAAATCGGTGATATAGTGGAATGAGGAAAGTGTGAGGAAACGGCAGAACTCCGAGAAAACCTACGCACATGGTGTTTGCCCACCACAAAGTTCATTTGACGCCGGCTGGGATAGAACCAGGGACTTCACCCACCAGAGGTTAAAGCTCAACCACTGAGCCACTGCGGGCCCCATCTACTTTTCCAGTTGAGAATCATAATACGTATATATTTTTTATTTCTAAATATTTGTCAAGCTTTTATGGGAGACTGATCTCTGTCCAGTTAAATACAAAAAGAATAAATTATAAAGTTTATATTTAAATATCTTTTAATATAATCTAAGGTGAAGAAGGCATGATTTTAAGAAGAAAATGATAGGCAAAGACAATACTATATTAAAAATTCTTTATATAAATTGGTTACACTAAGCCTGTGAGTTTTGTTGGTCAGAGGCAAACACTAAATTTCATAGAGCTTTGAGCACCGTTTGCATAACTTTATGTCATTGACATTCGACAAATTCTCTCGTTATAATTGCAGATTCTCTTGTGATTTTCAGCAAATTTCCTTGAAAATAAAATAAAACGCAAATTAGTACTAGCGCACAGAGTGGATCTCGTAGGAAAATCAGATTTGGTTCTCCTATCTGGTTCGATCGGCTAGAAAGATACCGTTTTCACTGATCGATTTCAAATTTTATGTAGATTATTCAGTTTTAATTGAATATTTTTAAAAAGTAGCTTTTATTTCTTTATTACATTTTTAGAGGTACTGGAAGTATTGAAATTTTAAAAAGGGCGTTCAAACTGGGACTGTACCAGTAAAAAGAAACATCCTACGAGATATACATTCCAACACCACACATTTGTATAGGGAGTTAGTATATATTACCGACTTTTGTTTCATGGCCAAATGATAATGAAAAACAAAGGATAACCACTTCTCCAGTCTAAGATGAATCTTTATTGTTTAGAGTATTTTGCCCAATGAACACTTTATACCACTGATATTATAATTAATTTGTGTGTAATATATTTGCTTATTACATACTACATGCAAGAAGAAAGAAAACACTGATCATACATGAATTAGAAACTCCAACCGCAAGTAGGCTCAAATTTTGCAAACGGTGTAAGATATTGAAAAAAAAAATAATCGAAAAAAATCTTCCTTGATGATACGCTTTGCCGATTTTTGTCAAGACGTCTTTTACTTGTATCTGTAAAGGGACATGTACAGATGTTATGAGGAATGACACAGATTCATGCTCATATGTGAATGACGCGCTGTGTAGGGAGCGCAGGTTCAGCTAGTATACTGAAAAAAAGTTACGAATCTTCGGAGAAAATAACCCTTCCTTGCAATTAAAATTTCAACTGCTCTTCTGGAAAGTTATTGGCATAAAGTCCCTATAAAAACTTGGTCCAAAATAAAAAATGATCGTTGTTCTAACATTAATCAGTATTTTAATATTGTCCAAAATCAATCGTATACTAAATTTTAAACAGATTCAACACATTTTTTGAAAAGAAAAAACTGGAATGTGTCACCTAAAGCGGTTCTGCCTCCCTTAATCCAGACATCTATCCAGGCAAAGATCCGCATGAGAGAATCAGTCCCTGAAACTTTAATTAACGAAAAATTTGAGATCTCTAAAGCAGGTATGATTTTCCTTTCAAGAAAAATTAAGCAAGGTCGTACTCTGAGGAAAAGTGGACAATTGGAATTTAGAACCATTGAGAAATTTTCAGAGTAAATATTGCTACTGTAGTGGACAAAACATGTAGGATGTAAGTAGATATTATGGAAAAATTAAATTAAATTATTTCGGTTTAACGTCCCACGTTTATGCGCTTTGGCACATTGGCTCAGAGGTAGGGCTCTTACTTCAGATGCGTGAGGTTCGATCTCCGGTCAAGTAAGTTTGTAGTGAAAAATCGTGTCCGTAGATTTTCTCGGGATACTCCCTTTTCCTTCCATTTTCACATTCCTCCAATTCTTTCATCATCATTTACTTGCCTTAATCAAGCGTGTCTCTTAGCCTAAAGGGCATAATTGGGGGACGTTAAACTGAAAGATTTCAGTTCATTTCATTTTTTTCATGTGCACCACTGCATCTGGCCTGTAGCCAGCCCAAAAATGTAGGGGGGGCTGAAGTTAGGGGGAGCCCGATGCAACCATATTATAGTTCATTTACCAGTCTACCGTAAAAAGTTTAGGGGACAGCCAAAATTTAGGGGGGGCGGCCCCCTAGACCCCCCTGGATACGGGCCTGGTCTGCACACAAGCATATATTGAATATTTAAGGAGACTAAGGGGTTCCACCCAGAACCGTAAAATATATTTTAGAGTTCGACCTTATTAACTAAATTTAGTAGATTATCACCAAGTTTTCTTGTCAGCTCACCCCGAACATGTCGAATTATATACCGAGCACATACCACACCGCCGTTATTTTTAAGATTCAAAGGGGAAAAACGACAGAACTCGAACATGTGCTTCCATAAAATTGAAGACACAAAAGAAAAAACAACTAATTATACTCTGGGGAAGAAAATAGTGGTTTTAATTTACTATGTATATACATTTTATAGTAATTCTGTAAGACCTCTATGTGACGTTGTACGGGGAATAAATGCGTCAGTGAAAGGAAAAAGGTTCCAAAATGAGAAATGAATATTATTTTCAACAGCATACAACATGAAATGTTATAAAAAGTAATTTTTATGATTCCATCAATTTAAGCCACACCTTTTCCGTGATCAAAGACTTGTGTTAGTTACAAGTTTGCTTTATAGTCGGTGCTTAAATTGTAAAGAAAGAAATTGTATTTAAATTAGATAACATGTTTCTTATATTTACTTTAAATTTTCCAGAAAGCTTCTCCATAAAACAGCGGCTATAAATTATTCATTACTTCTTTCAAATCAGCAAAGAACTTCTTGTTTCCTTACTTGTATTTCCTTGTAATCAGGAGTTAACAATTTCGTTACTGTTATAAAATAAAATTATCGTCCGAATGTTGTCCAAAGTATCTGAGTCAGTGATTTTTTACGTTCCCAACGCATTTAAGCGATAATTACAAGTGGTGTGGTGTTACCGTTCTGTGGATACCATGTGAATATCTGTAAGTGCGCATTAATCCTGGAAACGCAACTTCCTGTAGTATTCCTATGAGACTTTTCTGGGTTCATTGCAGTATTATCTCAGGATGATTTTTGGACGTTGAAAATTGTCTCGCGATAGGCACGTTCCACTTGAAATCCTATGAAAATCTGAATATTTCCATTATTCTTAAAGTTTCTTCTGCAAGTCTGAATATGTACCGGGACAGGTGTGGGACATGTAGGAAATCCAAATAACATGGGACGCTCCCCGCCATTCAAGGGGGCGAACTTCAAGATAAAACTTTTATACAATATATGATACACCACGAACATAACTGTATATAAATGAAGCTTGAAATAGGTTCTTCAAATCCCAAAAACAAACAAAAATATCTTAAATGAAACGAAAATGTCATCTGAGAACATTTATATACATAAAAGTCTACTTTAAAGTTGTGTCATATATTAATTTCCTCCTCAATTTCCTAATGCTTTCAGTTGTGTTAAATACCGTCCCCTCAATTTCCTAATGCTCTAAGTTGTGTTAAATATTGTCCCCTCGCCCTCAATTTATTAATGCTTTAAGTTGTGTCAAATATTGTTCCCTCAATTTAACTTGTGAAACATGGAGTGGGCGGCATCATACCATTTCAAATAAATAAATAAATAAATAAGTAAAATAAGGCGCTGCTGATGGCCCATCATCTGAACAACATAATTATTTCCCTAAGATGAAGCTTCTGGGCCTTACTTCAGCAAAATACCAACTACGGTCGCTATATATAATAAAAATGTGCATTAAAGTTTTAAAATTCTGCGTGAGCCGAATTTCATACTTCATAGTGTGTAGGTGAGACCAACTTCATATTTGTCAAGCGTGATCCAAAGATTAATGTTTACCCCCCCCCCACTCCCCAAGTTACGGCACTGGAATCAAGTTACTCAAGTTTTTCGATCAACTGTTATTGTATTTCATTTATTATTCAGTTTTCTACATTCTTCGTGTTCAGTAATTGTGTTTCTCATTCTGTATTTATCTGGAGATTAGTTTTGGAGGGGAAGGCACGGTATTTCACTGATAGAGAGCGTACCCCTGGTACTTGGGGTCCCTGGTTCGATTTCCAAGCAACCATGTTTGAGGTGGACAACATCGTGTCAGTGGTTTTATCGAGACATTCCCGTTTTATTTTTGGTTTTAACTTTTTTTTAAAAAAAAGAATATTATACATTGGTCTAACATGTGGTTTCCCAACCTGCGATCGGGACTCCTAGTGGGATCGTGATAGAAATGCATGGTGTCTTGAAATACAGTGAGAAAGATAAGTGTAATAAGGATCTAGCAGCGGAAATAATATTTTTAAAAGATTATTTCGGATTTCTTATTTTCATATATATATATATATATATATATATTTCCACGGGAAACCGTAGTCAAGTGATTACAGTGTTAGACTCACGTCCACGTGGTCCCGGGTTCCATTCCTGGCCGATGCTTCCCCAATTTTCGACGTTCACCCAGCGTCGTGAGGCTAACTGGGGAGTCCATGAATAAAAGACGTGACGACCACTAGGACTAGAAAGCTCCTGATACTCTTTTAGAGACAGGGCAATGCAGCGCGCTGATCACATGTTCGTAGCTAGAGTGGACTTAGTTCAGCCAATCATTGACAGATGGCGTCGGAGCGGCAGAGGCCCACAAAAAGGGCATTTACGCCAAGTGGTGGTGGTGGTTTGGTTTCTTTATTTTCATATTTATTACCAAATTGCTACTCTCACTCTCACAGATTACGGTATTCGAGTAAGATATATACACATATACAGCCAGTGGCGTATTTATGACTTTGTTTCGGAGGGTTTTTAGTAACTTTAGTAAACTTAAATAAAATTTCGGGGAGCTTAAGCCCGGAAGCTTCTTATTAAATACACCACTGTATACAACTGTAAGCAATAAACAGGAAAAAAATTAAAAATGTTACTTAGGCTATACGGGTTGCATGCACGGGGATGTGATAAAAAAGGGGGGGCTCGTGATAAGAATTAGGTTGACAAAGTCTGGTTTAACAAAGTTTTTGTAGGATTCCTCTTTGTTCCCTGTGCGCACCTTTAAATCAAAGACTGACATATTACTTAAAAAAAAGTTATTTAAGGAAAACGAAACTAAAACACGTTCAAAAGAGCATGGCTTGCGCTCTTGTTAAAATAATTTTTTTCTGCAAATTCCTCTAGTTTCCGTGCAATCTATGATACGAACAAAGACCAACTTCCAATAACTGCATGATTTTTTTTTTTTTTTTTTTGAGAAAAAGTGACTTTACCAAGACAGATTATACCGTTTTAGACTAATAGATATTATTTTATAACCCAGTTCCGAAAGTTTCTTACGGAAATATAACAATTTTGTTGCTCAGAGAAAGTAAATTAGGTCAGGAAATTATTTTTAATTTCACCAGATTTTTTTTTAAAAAAAGTACAACCCTTTTACGTAAAATTAATTCCTTTTGATTATTATTATTATTATTATTATTATTATTATTATTATTATTATTCCTCTGTCTCGGTTTAAACCGGGTTCAACTTAATAATCTGACAGCCGTCTCTGGCAGGTCCAGATTATTTGAAGAGTTCTTCTTCTCCAAAGAACGTTCTGACCAAACTAGACAGGTGTCTAGTATCACTGATTTTTGTAGGTTTACTCGTATTAGGAGATGTGCGCAGACCCGTATCCAGGGGGGTCTGGGGGGCCGCCTCCTAGATTTTTGCTGGCCCGTCTAAAATTTTCACGGTATTCTTGCAAATGAACTATAATATGGTTGGATGGCGTATCATGTTGTTTTGGTTTCTTGTGAACTACTTCTTAAATAATAATTGTATTTAGTTTGTAATAAACAAAATAGTTTTAACATACAGTTATTAAAACTAAATGCTAATATTATTTAGAAAGTAGTTCGCAGGAAACCAAAACAACATGATATGTAACCAAATGTATTTGAGAGCGTACCTCTAGTCGCTGCCTTAACTTAGATTTTAGGGATGTTGTTATTCTGGCAACACTGTAATTTCAATGGATGGCAACACTGAAAATTCTTCAGGTTTATATTTTCTGTTGTAGAATAACTTTATCTATGATTGTGATAAGTTGCATTTCATTATCTCCTTTCACTTTTGAATAAATAAGCAAAAGAAAAATGGTAATTTTTTATTATTATTTTTGGTAAGGCAGGCTCTTAAGTCACAAATATAGCCACTTTCATTTTTATTTGAGTTGAGTTGATTTTGAGTTTAACGTCCCTTTCAGCAGCGAGGCTATACGAGACGGGACCTACTGATTAACGTGGAATACGAACCACATGAGCTTCCGATTCATTTTTGTTTATATAGATTATTATTATTATTATTATTATTATTATTATTATTATTAGTAGTAGTAGTAGTAGTAGTAGTAGTAGTAGTAGTAGTAGTAGTAGTAGTAGTAGAAGTAGTAAAGGACAGAGAAGGAGGCCCATATTGCTCCCTAGAATTATGTTTTGTCTCAATGTTGCCTTACCAATTTCCACCAAATATAGTAAATCAATTTTCATTTCTGATTTTACTCCAGAATTTTACAAATCTTTCAATTTAACGTCCCACGATAATGCTTTGTTAAGCTAAAGGAGACGATGATTAAGGCAAGTGAATGACGAAGGAAGATTTGGTGAAATGAAAATGTAGAAGGAGACGGGTGTCCCCCGACAAAACCCACGGACACGGTGTTCTTCACCACAAACATACTTGGCCGGGCATTGAACCAGGGACCCAACACACCAGAAGTAAGCGCTCTATCACTGAGCCATCTTGACTTTCTCCAGAATTTTCTAGGGGCCGTGGTGGCTCAGTGGTAGAGCGTTCACTTCTGGGGCAAGGGATTCTTGGTTCCATCCCAGCTCGCGCCAAGTGAACTTTGTGATGCACAAACACCGTGTGCATGGATTTTCTCGAGGTTCTCCCAGTTTCTTCATTCCACCATTTCATTCATTTCTCATCATCACAGTCTCCTTTAACCTAGCCGGCCTAATCGTGGGACGTAAAACTTAAGGATTTCATTTCCACTTTTCCAGAATTTTACAATCTACTCTTTCCGTTGCCACCTTTAAACCCTTTTCCTGTAGTCAGCACTGGAACAGTAGAAAACAATACTGGAGCTAAAATGATGATAATAATGATGGTGAACAACTTGTAAACAGGAGAGAGAGAGAGAGAGAGAGCATCAGAAGCTACCACAAAAAGGGAGGTTCGAGGAGAGGCAAACTTAAAAACGCCGTTGACATAAGATTTTAACGTGGAGGTTGACCAAATATGACCTTTGCCGCTTATCGTATATGAAAAAGACAGAAAAGAATGCCTCGTTGAAATATAAACTTTAAACCGGCCTCGGATAGGTAAAAAAAAAAAAAAAAAAAAAGACAGCGGCATTTCAAACGAGGGGACACAAAAATTAAAGGCAAGAGACAGAGAAAAAAAAATCAAATATTTGTTTTCGAATCGCTTACAAGTAAGGTCATTTACCCACTAGCATCTTCTGAATTGCAACACAAATATATGCAGAAACTTCGTTCTTAGAGGGGTTACGAGAGAACACAAGGCCTAAGCATTATGTGATGCTTACGCTGCTCATGTCGTTTCTTTTACCAGACAAATGTAAAAGACATTGCTACTTGAACTCAATGGTACTACTCCCTGGATGGCGACTTATAAAATCTCTTCCTTCTGCAGGGAGAAACAACAAAAGCTATTGTTTGTAATAATACATTGGTGAAATGTATTTTGAAATAATAAACTACGAATATTTTGAGAGCTTATTAACAAATGCGGTGTCTTCTTTGCATTAAGAGTCTTCATCCCGGCGAAATTAAACTACCGCTAATTTTACAGTAATTATGTGGTATCTTCAAATAGATAAAAGCTAATCGAAATGTGGAACAAGAGCGCCATAGACAATATTATTTTACATGAGAAACCGTTATCACGACTCATTTATCTGCTTTCGATTTCGAGCCATTTTGAAAATAGGCATTTATTTTCGCGTTTCTAAACAGCTGAAAATGGAAAGCCACTAGGTAACTTGTGATAACGGTACCTCATGCAAAATAATAATGTCTAAGGCCCTCTTGTTCCATATTTCAATTATCTTTTATCTATTTGAAGATATCACATAATTACTGTAAAATTAGCGGCATTTTAATTTCGCCGGGACACAAAGACGCTTTTGTGAAAGTATTGTTGTTTCCAACTGAATACATAACACATATTACCTAGCGGTAGTTTGTAAAACCCGTGACAAACAGAATGTACCAAAAATTCTGACTAGTATGCAATCTTTTAAAAAAGAAAATCTTAGAGATCTCAAACAAGACACAAATCGGAAAAGAATCACCAAAACATCATTGATTAATTAGTCTATGGGTATAATGTCATATCCAGGAATACCCACAGGTGGAGATACATCAGGGTCGTATTTAAGTGTTTTATGCCCTTGGGTCCAAAAAAAAAATTTGGACACTTCACTCACTTCTTCACATTCATATAGGCCTAAATAATGCGTCCGCGCCTGCTTACATTGAGCCACGAGCTACGGGTAGATTTCCCAATTTTTGAAAATGGAAATATCGGACACCCTCCTGGAGTACGTAGATATAGATCTACTCTTAAGATTGTGACATTATGGCTCGTCAAAAATATAAACAACCTGAAAATGGTTACTTTACATAAAATTGATTCGGAGTTCGAATTTAATAACTTCATTTACTTTTGAAGCATTAATTAAACTTACTTATTCCAGTTTTCGTTGAGTCGACACATGTAATTTTTGCAGCCTACCATCAATAATACATCGTATTTAAAACCTATATATATATATTTTAGCGTGGTACATATTTTTTTAGCGTAATACATGGCAAAGGTTTATAAAGGCAGAAATATTAAATTGAAATGTAATTTTTGGTGTAATACATTGCAAAGGTTTATAAAGGCAGAAATATTAAATTGAAATGTAATTTTTGGCGTAGTACATTGCAAAGGTTTATAAAGGCAGAAATATTAAATTGAAATGTAATTTTTGGCGTAATACATTGCAAAGGTTTATAAAGGCAGAAATATTAAATTGAAATGTAATTTTTGGTGTAATACATTGCAAAGGTTTATAAAGGCAGAAATATTAAATTGAAATGTAATTTTTGGCGTAATACATTGCAAAGATTTATAAAGGCAGAAATATTAAATTGAAATGTAATTTTTGGCGTAATACATTGCAAAGGTTTATAAAGGCAGAAATATTAAATTGAAATGTAATTTTTGGCGTAATACATTGCAAAGGTTTATAAAGGCAGAAATATTAAATTGAAATGTAATTTTTGGCGTAATACATTGCAAAGGTTTATAAAGGCAGAAATATTAAATTGAAATGTAATTTTTGGCGTAATACATTGCAAAGGTTTATAAAGGCAGAAATATTAAATTGAAATGTAATTTTTGGCGTAGTACATTACAAAAGTTTTTAAAGGCAGAAATGTCAAATTATTGCATTAGGTCTATATTTAGTGTAGCACAAGTGATTTTTAAGTGCAAAAGATATTAAATTTATATGCAGTTCAAAGCTTAGGCCTGAATTTGAATATTTTTAACGTAAAATTGTTTTAACTGAATCGTAGTTATAGGTGTGACGTTAGAAACGGCTTTTAAAGGCAGAAATGCTCGATTTAAGTGTAGTTTTCAAAGTCGTTCGTTACGAATTGCTTTTACAGACAGAAATATTAAATTGAAATGTAATTTAAAGTATAATAAGTTTAAATGAATTTTAAAAGGTGTAGCATATTACAAATGCCTTTCAAAGGCAAACAGTATCATTGATCTTTATGATCAGTACATATTCTCGAAAATTCATTTTAGACTAGTATGTTTACTCGATGAATAAACATCGTTGAAATCTGTTGTATTCGAACTTAATGATAGGCATAGAATAGTTTCTCAGAGTTCTCACAGAATAATCCAATTGCACAAAATATAATTACTAAAAATACTAATTTTTATTATTAAGGAAAAATAATACTTATTATTCTCATCAACCAATACAAAACATTTCAACACCCACTTAAATACCGTATTTTAAAACTTATTTGCAATTAGAATAATGACTAGATATCAATGAATCTTGCATCTCTTGGTACATAACGTTGCATAATGTTCAGGAATGCTGTTACTGGCCAACTTTCGTAAAACAAGTAATTTAATTACTTTTCTGCAGCGCAAAATCGGGTTTCAAATTTGTGCATCTAATTGGGAATGACTCTCTATTTCCTGTAGCCCCTTCGAAACGTCTAGATGGTGCAAAAATTTTGAGGGGAAATCCGTAACAGCCTGCATGTTACTTGTCCTATGCGTGTTGCTGTGGCGAATGCGTGCGGATGTGTGTTGAATCAAACACGTAAAATCATGGCTGGTTGTGCGTAGATCAAATCTTTCAATCATGCAATCATTTATATAGGCTATATGAAACCTTATAAAACAGCTGAAGTTACCAACATGTGATGCTGAGGTAAGGAACTACATCATGTAGGAAAAGCATGGTTGTATTTGGTTATCTATTGCACTGTTGGTAAACATTATTTATTCCATTTCAGGGTACTGTCAAGCTATGATGCCAAATATTGACCGTAAATTCTGAGATTTAGTACCGTTTCAATTGACTACAGCAAACTATAATTTATCACGATTGTTTCATAAAGCATTAATATTTATGCTAAATAAATTAAACAAATATAATTACTTCATAACGGGGAGGCACAGTGGTAGAGCGCTTCTGCACGGCGCACGGGGTCCCTGCTTCGATTCCCGGCCAAATAAGTTTGTGGTGGACAACATCGTACTCGTGGAATTTCTCGGAGTACTCCCGTTTCCTCCCACTTTCTCATTCCACCAATTCTTTCATCATTATTTACTTGCTTTAATCATCGTATCGCTTAGCCTAACATGCATAAGAGCTCACTCGTGGCTAAGCGGTTAGCGTACGCGCCTTCGGCGTGGGAGACCCGGGTTCTATTTCCGGCAGGAGCTCATGTGGTTCGGATTCCACGTTAATCAGTAGGTCCACGTATCATATAGCCTCGCTGCTGAACAGGACGCTAAACTAAAATCAACTCAAAATCAACCTAACAGGCATAATCTTGGGATGTTAAACTCAAATATTGCATTTTATACTTCATAACGGAATAAGAGACTAAATATTTAAGGGTATTTTAAAGGTTGTCCAGATTAAGTACAAAAAAACTCAAACTAATAATTAAAATTATATTGCTCTGTTATTGTTTAAAATGATACGGTTATACACCGTTCATTTTCGCTAACTATTCTTTCAGTGGCGGACCTAGAAGGTAGAATTTAGGGGGGTGGCAGCCAGAACTCAGACTACGACAGGTATATCACGAGTTTACTATAAATTTCAGAAATATATAAATAATAGCTTGAATTATTTTTGTCATTCAAAAAATTGGGGGGACCTCATCAGGCTAGATACGCCACTAGACCTACGTTCTTTGCTGTAATATTAATTCTTTCCCCAGCAAATTTCTATGTAGTAACAAGTTTAGCTGGTAAATGTGACAAAAGTTTGATATTTTATCGTGTCTAGTCGACAAGATAATTTGACCTACCGAATTATTAAATTGTATCACAGTTCTTGTTTTCAGTGTAGTAGTTGGTTCTTAAATAACAAAAATATTACACTGTAATGAAGTTTTCGGTTTAGCACATTGCTTTCAAAGGTAGAAATTTCAATGTAGTTTGTAGATATTACACTGTGAATGGCTTTCAAAAGCAGAAATAATAAATTGATCACCAATTTACATAGTAGCTCGTAACGAATGGGTTATAAGACCCTAAATATTAAATTGAAACATATTTTTTCAGTGTAGTGTATTACGGTCTTTACAGGCGAAAGTAATAATAATAATAATAATAATAATAATAATAATAATAATAATAATAATAATAATAATAATAATAATAATAATAATAATAATAATAGATGTACATTTTAAAGTATTGCACAGAACCAAAAAAAAAAATAAATTGAAACATAGCTACAGCTATAGCATATTACAAAAGGCTTTTAAACGCACAAATGTTAACTTGAACAGAAGTTTTCGGTGTAGTACATTACAAATTGCTTTTAAAGCCAGAAATTCTAACATAGTTTTCAGTGTAGTATTACGAATAGCCTTTGAAGGCAGAAATACTAGTTAATAATAATAGTAATAATAATTAATAATGATAATAGATTTATCACACACTTAATGTCATTCAAAGGCAAAACTTTAAATTGAAACGTTGTTACAGGTGTAGCATATTACAAATTACTTTTAAAACCAAAAACAATATCGTTTTCCTTAATGTCAATAACTTCTCATAAATGAATGGTTCATTAGTGTGTGTACTCTTTCAATTAGGAAATGGACATCTTCGAAGTCTGTTGTAGTTGAACTAAGTGTAAACGTAATTCCTCAGAACTCTCAAGTTCAAATTCACAAAAGGATAATTATTGCTACTATGAGATAATGCACACACAGAAAATTTATCATATACAATGAATTTGTAATGCGCACATGGGAAATTTCTTTTGTACAAGTTTATCTTATAAAATGAGTTTCCATCACACACACATGGAACATTTATTTTAAAAATGGTTTATCTTACATATTGATTATGTACTACGCACATGAAACATTTATTTTACACAAATTTATCTTATATAATGGGTTTGTACTACGCACATGGAAAATTTATCTTACACAATGAGTTTGTAATGCACATATAGGAAATTTATTTTTACATACAAGTTTATCTGATTTAAGCGGTAAAGCGTTAATCTTTGGCGAGTCAGGTTCTTGGTTCGATTCCAGCTTCCACCCAAGCTTTTTGGCAGCCAAACACGTGTCCGTGAGTATTCTCGGGATTCTTCCGTTTCCTCCCACTTCTCTCATTCCACCATTATCATCAATCTCATTATCGCCGTCTCCCCCTAGCCTCGGAGCAAACTCGTAGGACGTTAAACTTTTAAAAAAGTACCTTACGTCAGTGGTCGCCTAACTTATAAAGCTTCTGTACTGTTTTTAAATTCTACTGTGAGCTACTAACTAAAAGAACTACCAACTTTAAAAAAATCTTACATTTGTGGTTACTCAGCTCAGTAGAGGGATCAAGGTTAGCCAACTTGAGCGTTAATACGAGCTACGGAAAATGTCCTGGCGAGCTACTATAAATATAACGCATTGACTTGATACCTAATCTTCCATTCCAAGCGCTGCTATCGGCTGAAGGAATTCCACTCCCTTTCGCTAAGGCTCTCTCGCTTAACAACAGCTGAACCCTTACTGGTTCAACGCGTGGATGTGTAGCGGGTGAGCTTTAGTTCACATTTTTGGCACGGCTTAAGACATTTTGGCAGCACTATAGCAGCTCGCGATCGACGGTTTGGAGATCACTGCCTTACACAATGATAAGCGGTGAATTTCCTTTGAGTTGCAAAGGGAAATCACTTTATTATTTTAAAATGAAATAAAGATTTTTGATGTCTTTTGGAAGCCATTGTTGTAAGCCAACTGCAAAGTCGTTAGCACAAAACAATTTTTGTATTTTAATATTCGAATCTAATGCGCCACTGATTATAAAGAGTACTCTAGTTTTAGGGGGCAAAATTTTATCCGAAATAATGTGTATAACGTTGTAACGAACACGGTAATCTGTTTGTCCACAAAAGTTGTTTTAAATATCATTATGTTCATTCAACATGGCGATCAGGAGATGGCTACCGTTGAACTAAATGTTTGCTTTATATTTATAAAATATGTTTGATCTCACTTTTTACAATATGATAAAACAAAATGAAACTTTAAATTTGAAAGACAAGGAAAATATTTAATTTGTTAATCGCCTTAAAATATATTAAATAATAATTATTATGATAATAGTTCAACATTACACAGAAAACATATTTCAATTGGTTCATATTTCTATTAACTACATATGTTGCAGTTAATATATATTAATATATTTTAATATATTTTTGAACCAACTCGGCGAAACATGTAGCAAATCAGTAGGCGGTCACTTAAAATTAATACCGATGTGAATTATAAAAAATAAAGATGGCTATGTAACTCAGTATTATATCCATTTGGTTCACATTTACTTTAGGAGGTCCACACGAATACACACGAAAAAAGTTGTGCTTTTAAAGGATTCGACTGTATATACTTTTACTGTTGGTATACTTAACGAGAGAATGTCTTTCGTAAGTTCAAATGCAGTAGTAAAGAGATTTAGGACGTAGTAAAAGAGATTTAGCCACTTAGGCGAGTAACACAATCTTCAGAACACAAAGAAAAATATTTTTTGTTTTAATTCGCATGAGAACTGCACTACTTGGATCAGCAATTTTTTTTTAGTTCTTGTTTATTGAACGATATTCATGCGCCACCACTCTATTTTTTTAAAAAATCTTCCTTTAGTTGTCTTATTGCATTAAATGTTACACACTATTGATATCGGCCCTTTAACTAATTTTTTTTAAATGTTTTGGTATTTCTAGTTTAGTACTGATACAGTCGTGCTGATCGGGACATATCTCCGGTCCTATTCAATGTGAGTAAAGTACAAAATTGATTCAACTGCGGACTTTCGGATTAAACATATTTTCACTTACAACCAGGCACGTACGAAAGAATTATTTTCGGGGGTGGGATGTTAAATTCAATATGAGAATAAATTACATCGAAATTTGTAAAAATCCCCCCTGAAATTGGACTCGATTTACAGAAAATTTGGGATTTCGAAGGGGGTCCCGATATCCGAGATCCATCCATTCCATACGTTCCTGCTTTTGTACATGCATTTTTTTTTTTTTTTTTTAGAACTACATTCAGGATTTAGTAACAGATTTACCTTGGACTAATTCAGGCCCGTAGCCAGCCCAAAAATTTAGAGGGGGCCCGACCCAATCATATTATACTTCATCACCATATTATAGTTCATTTGCAAGCCTACCGTGAAATATTATGGGGCCAGCCAAGGTTTAGGGGGGGCCCGGCCCCCTTGCCCCCCGTGGATATGGGCCTGGACTAATTATATTGAATTTGCAAATATCTTTTGAGACTTATATTGAACCTGAAGTATAGACCTAATACCTTACTTGAATAGATGATGACAGCAAACCTAAGGATCTGTATTCACTATTATAACCGCTTTCTTGAAACAATTTATTCTAATTGTTTGGGATAAGTAAGCAGTACAGATTTTGAAGTAGTCTATCGAATGTTGTGTATCTTTTTGAATCAAAAGATCCAATATATTTCAAACAAAAATGTTCTTGTACACCTTATATCTGGAGAACTACATACAGTGTAGCCAAACCCAAACTATCACTTAACAAAGTATGATGTGCTTATTCCGTGGAAAGTACGAAAACTCGATTTAGGGGCCGTTCAAAATTTTGTGGCCCCTGATCCAAAAACTAGTTATTGGCCAAGATAGCAATGTTTTGATCCATTTTTGCTTTTTCTAAAATTCTTGTTTCTCTGTATAGGTTTATTTCTTTTATTTTTCTTATGTTTGTATTTCTTTAAATTTTGATTTATGTAGTGTTATTTTTAGTTCATATTTTTTTTTAAATCATACTGGATGTCATAGCCAAGATTGTAGTAACAAATAATAAATACCGTGCAATTTCTACTAGGAAATGTGCCTTGACTTTTTTTTAGTTTTGTTTTTGTTTTGATAGTTTGACAATAGTTTTGTTTCTGTTTTGATATAATTCTCTGACGAATGTCATGGTCTGCTTTTCTTACTGATGATAAAAAATACTGCGGATGATTTTGTTCTGTTAATTAGTAGCGTACGTAGAATTTCATCAAAGGGAGTTCAAGCTCCCAGATTCATATTATTTTACGATTTTTCTATGGGGTTTTAGTATCTTATTACAATAAATACTTAATTTTTAGTTCAAGGGGATTAAAACTTGGACCTTGCGTACACCACTATCTGCTAAAGGTGTTCCTTTACTCCCCTTTCCTCTCAGAAATTACTCGATGTGGTTCATACCTTTAAGCGAGTAACTTAGATTCAAATCAACAAAGTTTATATGTAAATTTTCGAACTTATTCGAAATATGTAATAATTCTTGCACAGAACTTGCTATCCTATTCCTGCTGTACTTGTCTTAGTGGTCTTACATGACTAGACTTGAGGCACGAAACTCAAAAGCAAGAGATGAGCATGTTTCAAACAGAATATTAATTTAGGCGTTTGTCAAAATCCTCAATCGGGAGATGGTCCTGTGAGTTAGGCCTATATCGTAGCTAAAACATAGTAACATCTATAAAAGCTACTAATATTCTATCAAAAAGCACCCAATAAGACGAAAATTAAAGATGTTCTCAATAGTAGATGAGTAATGTTCAATAGTTGAGCATTTAAAAATTAAATTGTGCGAGACCCAGGTTCGATTCCCGGAGGTAGCTGTGGTTCGGATCCCACGTTAAGCTGTAGGTCCACATCTCATATAGCCTTTCTGCTGAAAGGGACGCTAAATTCAAATCCAAACCTAAACATAAAAAAATTAAATTTCTAAGTCACATTATTATTATTATTATTATTATTATTATTATTATTATTATTATTATTATTATTATTATTATTATTATTATTATTATTATTAAAGAAATGGTATGTTAACATCCGTATATGTGTGAGAAATTAATAAAAGATAACCTACCGAGCTTCTACAGAGCTTCTGCAGGGTTGCATTGAAAAGTAGTTCATCAACAGACTCCAGAAAACAAAGTTTAACTTTCCAAACAATATAAACAATAAATTATTATTTTCGTAAAATTGCAACGAAATACTGGCATATTTTATATCATGAAGTCTTCGTCAAATTAGTCAAGTCTAACAAGATATACGGTTGATAAGTTAATTCACCGTTATTGATATTAATATTAATAATGTTGTTAATAATTTAATTATATTGATCGAGCTTAAACTTGAATGCAATTTAATTGAGACAACTTGACAGTAATTAGTAGCTATGCCAAAATGTTCACCGAACCATGCGGCTTCAGTGCCATTGTTAACCCTGGGGGTCTAAAATCAAGTAAGTTATATGATTCCACAGCTATATGAGGAATTGAACAATAGAGAACAAAGGAACGTTTATTTATTGAAAAGTGTGGTAATTTTCAGAGAAAATGGCCTAATACATATTCTTGTAGTACTTTAGTTTATTTAGAAACCAATTACCATAATAAAGTTAAATAATAATAATAATAATCTTTATTTCAGTGCCCCCAACAGCTTTTGGCAAAAATACAGCACGTGGTGTCAGAGCACTAGTATTGCAATGGAATAATAATACTAATGATAATAATAGGAATAATAGTAAATAATAAAACAGTAAAAAGAGGAGCACTAATATAAAACACAATGTAGATCACGCATGTGCAAGTTGGAACATGGTGTGGGCCAATCACATAGCACTTACTGACGTCGAGGGCCGTACGAAACAGTGCACATTTTTCACAAGAATTGAAGAGTCATATTCAATTTATAAAATCGTTCGCCGTACACTAGTATCACAGCAACATAAAGACTGTTATAACGGTAACCAAAGTATTTACTTGCTAAAGAAAAGTAAAAAAAATATATATATATATTTATTTTCCATTTTTGTGCAACACAAGACCAGTCTGCCAATGTTTGCTGGTGCACCCTACAATGGATGTTCCAACGCGGAGGATATTTTCAAGGTGGATATCAGTTATTCAAGCAGAACTTTCAGCTCAGATTAAGAGATTATGTAAGAAATTCATTTTCACTAACGACTCGGGCGGGCCGGATTAAAGAGCTCAACGGGCTGGAGACGGCCCGAGGGCCACCTGTTGCACATAGCTGATGTAGATAATAGTCAATTAAGCAGAAATAATTCCTTGTCAACACTTTAAAAATTATAAAGCTCTCAATCCATCTAAAACAAGGAATAGCTAAGAACAGCAGTCTTAAAATTACATTCATCTTAATGTTTCTGAACGGCATTGCTTAAAACCTATCAGTCAAATCTCATAAAACTTTCACTTGCTTAATACAGGAAGTCTAAAAGAATGTGTCAATATATATATATATTCTTTTTTAAATGACATTTCCAATTCAAAGGGACTAAAATTGTAATATTTCTTATGCTATGATTTGGTACTTTAAAGCCTATATTTAAAACCAGTATTCCCTGATATAAATATTATCAAGTATTTTTTGCATACATACTTTGTCATGTTTTTCTTCTATTCGTAAGACTCTCCAAACTCCAATAATCATTCCAATATTCATAGCTATGTGAATAATAGCTCACTTACATCTTTAAAAAAGGAGTCGAATAAAACATTTTTGCACTGATTCTATTTTGTTTGTCAAAGTTTCAGAGATCTTCTTCCAAATTACCGAACCGAATTCCAGTTCTTGTCTTACAAGTAACTTATGTAAATATACATATGTTTTATTTCTTTGAAATATAGGTCACTATTTAAAAAATAAAACCTATATCCTTCTAGTATGTTGTTACAATTTATAAGGTAAGAAAACTTTAACTGACCATCAAATGAAATACCTAAGTCTTTAATAGTGCTTACTTTTTCTATTTGTACACCATTGACCTCATATTTACTGACATAATTTTGAGTTTTATTGGTGTATGTCATAAATTTTGTTTTCTTACCAGTAATTTTTAGAAAATTGTTTCTACACAACGCATTTACTGCTTTTAAGTCTTGTTGTAGTAAATAATTATCAAACTAATTGTTGACTAATCTAAACAACTTTATATCGTGAGCATATAGCAGAATGTTGGAGTATTTGATCTTTTCCGTGAGATCATTTAAAAATAAAGAAAATAAGAGGGGCCTCAAGGGCGACCCTTGCGGTATTCCATTTTTTTACATAGCCTGTACGAGAATGTACAAATCCAATAATAATAATAATAATAATAATAATAATAATAATAATAATAATAATAATAATAATAATAATAATTGAATATAATAAGCATAGATGTGCGTATTTCCGAAGGTATTACGACATGAATATTTTAAAGAACGTCATATTATATAATTACAAAGAAGCAAAATGATTTATTATTATGCTTCTATTTTATTACTTTTATTTTTCGTGATTCTTTTTTGAATGAAATTATGCTCCTTTAAATATTGAATGAATATAAGTTAGGAATATTTACGTTTGCTCTAATGTATCACTTAATAAATCTTTCTCATATCAAGAAAATGACTTCTCAATTCTCACTTTAATATTTTCCACTTGTCTCGTTGTAGCTTAACATGTTTCTATATACTTTATAGAGGTTTCAGTTACGTTCTGGCTACATTGCAGAACATTACAGTACAGTTAAAGCTGTATTAGTCAGTGCTAACAGCTAGATATAGCAGGGTGAAAATACGTCTGTGTACACAGTTCTTCTCTGCATATGTAAACATGGCTCAGACTCCAACAGAGTTCATCTCCCGTTCCGGATATCACCGCCTCTTTTGCCGCATATGGTATGGAAAAAGATGACCATTATATACACCGTCACTCACTGAAATTTTTTTGCTCCTATGTAGTAATATCAACATGTTATGCATGTATGTTACTAGAAGCGGAATAAGGAGAGAGGGCAAGCGGGGAAAGAGATGGTAAGAAAGCTTTTGGTTGGCTATTCACACGATCACTGTCTAATGCAATGCGCTCTTGACCATTAACAAAAAAAAAAGAATATAAAAGAACTTCATGATGATGATGATACTTGGGTAAATAACATGTGGTCGGTGAAATGTATAAAAGTGAAAGTAAATACTTTTATTCATATATATATATATATATATATATATATATATATATATATATATATATATATATATATATATATATATACTCTCTTATGTTTAACTTTAGGTACACAGTATTTGTACAAAATTAATGCAAGTTAAGAAGGTTATATTTTAATTTAAAATCCAGAAGAAATTTAGACAACACAGAGTGAAAGAGTTGCTGTAAGTAAATCCCGCACTAGAAAGTCCGCTGACCTGCTAAGGTTAATGGATAAACGTAGAATTATCCACTTTTGAAAAAGAATGACAAAGATTTTTTTAAAATAATTTTCTTTGGATGGTAAAATTTTGCTTGGATACTTAATGTTTTTCCTTTATTTTTTTTATTTCTTTCTTGGTACATCATTTAAAAACTATTTTACTTATCTCTCGATTAACAGCATTAACGCACAAGAGAGGTTAGAACAATATATTTAAGTACAGTTTTATTTTCTTAATTTTTTCCTCTCTGTCTTGTATATTAAAATAAGAAATAAAAAGTTTCTGAATATTTTGATCGTTCTGCTACTTGCTTTTTTACTTTTGGATCAAAAGATCCAATATATTTCAGGCAAAAATTTTCTTTTAGGCCTTATATCTGAAGAACTGCATATAGTGTAACCAAATCTCAAACTATCATTTAACTCACATGTCAGTGTGATGTGCTTATTCCGTAGAAAAATATGGGAACTCGATTTAGGGGCCGTTCAAATTTTGTGTTCCCTGGTCCAAAAACTAATTAATAGCCAAGATCACAAAGTTTTGATGCATTATTTTGGATCATTCCTAAAATTTTTGTTCTAATATTTATTTCAGAAGTTAAATTTCTTAATTCTTAAAATATTGATTTTTTTTTTTTGTATTTTGAACTAAAAACAGTACTTTTAGATCGCTAACATTAGATAACTATTCTAAACATAAAATTATATTATTAAAATTCCGTGAAGGTGGGCAGCGTTTATTTGTAGTATAACGACTCTATAGAAAAGCGTCGTCAACCTGGTCCGTCTGGTAAAATATATGTTACGAAGCGATAATAACTTTTTCTTTATGCAAGAATCAACGCAAAGATTCAAAGATCATTAGTCTCACCTTTATTGCTTGATATGTCTTAAATATTCTTTTTAAGACCGTAAAATACATAAATTCACTTGACTAGGTCAACACATACCATGTACATAGCCACAACTATATCCCATAATAATCTCTTACACATATTAAAAACATTCTTCTTTTCTGTTAATTTAAAATGAACATTCTACTAAGTATATTACATATTTATGAGCACTTTTTGCCCACGGTACAGGTAAATATCATACAAACCAAAGTATTTCGTTATAGAAAATGTCGCCCGATAAAGGGACTGAATATAAAAGTCATGAGTATGCTTGGCTTTTATATTCAAGAACCACTGGTCTGATTAGATTAATGTTCGTACATTACATATATTCCTTATATTTCGATCACACCTCATATATTTTTTTTTGTTAACTCTCATATATATATAAAATATTGGTTATTATCATTCACATAAATACATTTACAATAAATCTTTGATTTCATTAATATTTCTCTTTTATTACATTATTATTTATTCTTTATCATTAAAAACATCGTCGCTTAGAAATATAATTAACGAGGGTGAAACATAAATTATCAAGATTACTAGTTTCGATCATTATTACAAACGATGATGTGACACATAATATTTATTCTTTTCGGGCGCATTGTATAACAAATAAGCTTGATGTTGCAATTGTAATGTATACATAGTAGCACTAAGATGTCATAAATAAAGAAGAATTTCATTCACGGTAGTTATTGACAATTAAACACAAATCAATCTAATATAAATAATTTTTGCTTTTAATTAATTATAAATCGAATTATGATTCTTCACATTAACAAGAAAGAATAAAAATCATTTGAAAATTAATTTTCCAGTCTACCTAAAACTCTATTTAAGCAATTCAAGTATTTTTAAGAATCGTTTTCATTATTGATATTAACACATAAACTTTAAAACGAAAATTCACAAGAATCTATAACTAACATGAATTTAACCTAATTTCGTTAACGGTAATCATGTTACATTCGCACTGGCATATGAATCTAATAAAGTGCATTGTACCGCACAATCGTGATTAGGTTCTACATTAGGTTGTACATGTCTTTCATCGTGATTCTGATTTTGATATGAAGTCCCATCTCTTGATCTCCAATTGCGTCTATCCACGTAGTTCGCTGTATTTCTGGAGTTTCGCTCAGTACTTCGATTATTTTTATATCTACTACTGTTGAGTGATCTGACATTATAATTACCATGATTAGTTAGGTTAGGTGGATTTCCTACATAACCTTGTCTATTTTGTTCATTTGGATTGCTAGAGTATACTCGTCTTAGGTTCGGTTCATTATTATTCACACTTCTGATATTCAAATTCCGAACAGGGACCAAATGATCTGAATTATTCTTACTTTTACCCATTCCTGATTGTGTTAAATTGATAGCATGGTATTGAGTTTCGTAGCATTGTACAAGCATTAATAAATGACTGAAACTCATACACTGTGTGGAAAATAAGATCTGTTGTAATTTAAATGGAAGCAAATTGCGAATCGATGCTATTATTCTTGACTCTGATTGCAATGGATTGACAACCTTTAATTCATTATAGACATTTATAACAAACTCTACAATAGATTTGTGCAATCGAGGATTGAAATGTTGATTTCTAAGAGTGGCATCTCTGTTTGCCAGCAAAAAGTCATTTTCGTAATTCGCGATCAATGCCGCTTTAAATTCCTCAAATGTACTAATGTGATCACGTATTGCCTTAAACCATAAGGAACAAGGTGGGAGTAATACATGGGGTATTAATTTCATGTATTGTGATCGGTCGATAGACATTATACTGCATTCGTCTTGGAACTTCTCTAAGAAAGAACTAGCATTTTCATTGCACTTACCACTAAATTTACTCATGGCTTTGATTTCGCTCATCTTGACACTTAGCTTTACCTTTCTTTTCTCACTCCTTGTTCGTGTGGTGTGATTGTTCCGGTCCGTAGCGTGCTGTGTCATTATACCATTTATATTTCGTTCATCAGTGATCTTCGGACAATTTTCCTCTAATATAATATCCTCCTCAGATTCCGGCGAAGGTGTATTTATATACGGTGATTGGGGAAACTCGAAGCGATCACTGCCCAGATTATTGCGATAAATGGTGTCTCTAGCCTGTAACGTTTTAATTTCTTCCTGCATAGTAGCCAACTGGATCTTTTGATGTTTAACGGAAGATTCTATCAACGTTAAATCCTTTTTTACAGCACATATTTCATGATTTTGATGATCGTGCTTTTCTTGACACTCATCGGCTAACCTTTTTAACTTCTCTTCAAACTGCGAGGATATGTCGTTCATCACCTGGACGATTGTTTGTTTCGTATCGTCTGATTTCAGTTCCATCCGTCCTATTCGTTTACTTAATTCTTCATACTGCTTGCTAGCTTCATTAAATTTCAGTTCTATCTTCTGTTCCATGGTCTGGTTAGCTTCATAGAACTTCTGTTCCATGTTCTGGTTAGCTTCATAGAACTTCTGTTCCATGTTTGTGTTAGATTCATTGAGCTTCTGTTCCATGGTTTGTTTTATCTCAGTCGTCATTTGCATAATTTGTCGCTGCACAGCTAACAAAAGTCGATCCTCAGATGACAAACTTGGTGTTGCACTAATTTCACCTGGATTACTGGTATTAGATTCCTGTTGCACTATTTCACTATCCATTTTTCTTTTGATGACCTTACCGCTTCGTAATACGGTTAAGTTCGTATTCATAAATGATAAAATCCAAGTAAATTCAGCCCTACTTTCCTACTTCGGGAACTGAATTTTCAAAAGATCCCGGGTTTCGTAAACCAAATTTTTATAACGACTCTATAGAAAAGCGTCGTCAACCTGGTCCGACTGGTAAAATATATGTTACGAAGCGATAATAACTTTTTCTTTATGCAAGAATCAACGCAAAGATTCAAAGATCATTAGTCTCACCTTTATTGCTTGATATGTCTTAAATATTCTTTTTAAGACCGTAAAATACATAAATTCACTTGACTAGGTCAACACATACCATGTACATAGCCACAACTATATCCCATAATAATCTCTTACACATATTAAAAACATTCTTCTTTTCTGTTAATTTAAAATGAACATTCTACTAAGTATATTACATATTTATGAGCACTTTTTGCCCACGGTACAGGTAAATATCATACAAACCAAAGTATTTCGTTATAGTAGGATATAACTTTGTATTTGGTCCTAAGATCAACTAATTATGCCGGAAATTAACAATGAGTAAAATGTTATTATACACAATACAGTCTCTGACTATAACTGACTTCCTTCACGCAAAAGATAACAAACAATAAATAATAATAACAAACTCTCAAATAATGAAAAACTTCCTTTTAATCGTTGTAAACGAGCAGTCTTAAATAAATAATAACAAACTTTATTAACCCTAATAGTATTTTAGATAAATAATAACAAATTTATTATTATTGATGATAACACAATCTCAAATAAATAATAACAAACCCGTCATTAATCATAATACAATTTAAGAAAGTAGCTAAGTCGTGATTAACCACAATAGTTTTAGATAAACAATAGTAAATTTATTACTAATAATGAAATCTCAGGTAAAAAATTGTTATTAATCTTAACGCAATGTTAGATTAATAATAACAAAGTATTAATTATAAGAAAGCGACAAATAAATAATAACGAACTCGTTATATATTGTAATACTACCTTAGCTAAAAAAACATTATTTATCATAATAAAGTTAGATAAAGAATAATAACAAACTCATTATTAATGAAAATCTTAGATACACAATAACAAATTTGTCATAAATAAGTCTCAGGTAAACAACAACGAACTAATTATTAACCATAATACAATCTTAAATAATGAATGATAATAAAGGCTTAAATAAATAAAAGCACAACTTTAACAAAGGAACAAAATATATTTCTGGAAAGGTTATAGTGAAAAAAATTATCCCAGTCCTAATGAAAAACTGAAGTTTTATATATAACATTATTTCATTTTTAAATGTATATGTAACTTAATTGCTCAATGAATTCAAGAACCTTCAACCAACGAAGTTAGTCAACATATAATGTCATTAAAGTAGTATCTCAAACACCATTATGTGTGGTACTTTACAAGTAATGTTATTACGTCTATCCGGTCATTTATCTTGGTTTTTCTTTTACGAAAGCAAGGTACATTTAAAGGTCATACATATTGTTATTTCTTTCCAAATATACCTTACGGTTTATAACGACTCACTAAGAGTAGTCGTTAACCTGGTTCGGCCAAGTAAGATATACAAATCCTGAGTGGTAGTATTTCTTTGCATATAAAGATTAGCTTCAATAATTATATACTATGATTCTCACCTTTTCAATTAGAATTATAAAGTCGGTGAACGTTATCAAAATGGTTTATTAGTTGATATACTTTATAATATCTTTTCCTTAAAACTGTCAAGCACACAAACTTGCTGACTAGGTATCCATAAACATTTACATAGCAACAACTATCCCATAATACTAATTTACATATCTTAAAAACATTCTTCTTTTTTTTTAAATTAAATTAACATTCTATTAAGTATAGTGCACATGTATGAGCACTTTCTGCCCAAGGTACAGGTAATTATTAACCTATCCAAAGTATTTCGTTATAGGTTAAGTGACATATCTAAAGAATGTATTCAAATTGTAAAATCTTATATTAAATTGTAGTATTTATATGCAAGGTATAATGTTACCAATTAATTTTATTGGAAAAAAGCAGTGGTTAACAAGTTATTATCCACAATTGA
Organism: Thermobia domestica; assembly: GCF_964235325.1. Taxonomy (NCBI): domain Eukaryota; kingdom Metazoa; phylum Arthropoda; class Insecta; order Zygentoma; family Lepismatidae; genus Thermobia; species Thermobia domestica. The sequence goes on along the minus strand of NC_137455.1, from coordinate 374,227,048 downwards.
GTGCAAGATAAACTGTAACATCCTTTACCCATAATACGATCTTAGACAAGCAATGGCAAATTCGTTACTACTCATAATACAGTATAAGAAAACAATCCAGCTACTCATTTTAGGAGAACGATAACAAACAATATCATCTTAGACAAATAATACCTCACTGGTTATTAATTATAACCTAAACTCAGTATTAATTATAATATGATCTTGTTCAAACTACAACAAATTTATTATTGATTATAATATAATCTTAGACAAACAATAACAAACTCGTTACAGATCATAATCTTAGGCGAATGTTACCATACTCGTTATTAATCATAATATTGTATAATCTGAGACATACAAAACAAACTCGATATTAATAATAATATCATCTTAGACAAACAATACCAAACTCAATATTAATCATAACATACTCTTAGATAAACAATAACGAATTCGTTTCCAATCATAATATCATATGAAAAGGAGTAAAGAAACTTGCTGGTAATCATAGTACAGTATCAGATTTTTTAAAAAATAACAAACTCATTATCATTCATAGTAAATCTCAAACAAACAATAATTAATTCGTATTTAATTATACTCGGTCACTGATAAAAGAGCTGCCTTAAAATCGTTTTATATTAAAATTTATTCTAATACAGATATAATACAGTACATATTTTCAATATCAACTGTAGTCATTTTCCTCATGGCTATGGAAAATGACTTTATAACCGCCAATTTGACACTGATGTCTTGTAATTTTGCTGAAAAGGTTACAGTGCAGTTTCTTAAGACTAATTATAATTATTCAATAATTATTGAATAACAACTAAATTACATAGATCTGAGTTTTTTTTTCCTACGAAAGAGGAATTATTGTTTTATTTCTAGTGGATGTATCGACAATGTTGGCTAAAAAGGAAGTTGCATCTTAAATACAAAAATGTATGCCGTAACCATGCATGTAAATGAACTGCAAATCGTGACGTGATATACTCTGCCATTAGTCAAGCTTACTATAAATTAAGATCACATACATAGCTGTTAATGAAAAACTTTCTAATAATGAAAGTTATGTTTTAGAATACTTCAGTAAGGACAGGCATGAAAAAGAGTTGTCACGACTGAGAACCAGGACAAAATATGAGTCAGTGGGACACCAGAATAAGAAACTTTAAACTCTGACTATCGTTGTCTAAACAGGACGTATGGTAACCCGGGTGTATGGTGAAAATTAAGTGCTTTTTAATGCTAAAACTCTTAAACAGTTACACCATCCTTTCGATTGAAAGATATGTTAGGTATTAGGAAATTTTACAAAATTCTTAGGTGGGTATTTCGGTGATGTGGAACTAAATGACCAAACATTTGACACATCCCAACAAGAAAGGGTTGATCGCTGAGTCAGTTAGAATTATGGCTTAGTAGACCATAACAAGTCATCACACAGAAAAATTAAGGAAAGCAATCGTAAGAAATTTTTCGTTCTCGAATTTAGTTCAATTTGTTGTAAGTAGGTGCTAATGGAATGTCCTGTTAGTTTATATTTCATTTCATTTCATTTCATTTATTTGCCAGATTCATTAATTACAAAACATGAGAAATTCTAATGTATGTACTACAGTTGTCAAAATAAAAAAAATAGATACAGTATTGTCAAGTACCAGAGGTATACATCATATTGTACTATGCATCTTTCTAAAGTACAAAACTATAAAATATGGTATATTAAGTTTATAAACACAAACATTTATATCGTAATTAGGCAATCGTTTGTATTGCACCAGGCATATATTCACGAGTAAGTGTCTGTTACTAATTCTTCATTTAATGACTCATTTAGATATTCCTTAATATTATACTAGCACTTTACAATAACTTCTTACGGAAAATGGAAACATTAGTCATATTTTTCGAGCGCATAGGAAGGAAGTTTATTACACAATCTAACACAATTCATATACACAGTTTTGCTTATGTTGCATCGCAAATACTTTTGATGCATCACACATATGTCATTACCTTGTCCTACATTATGGCTATTAACTTTTTTGTTAAAGGTAAAAAGATGCCGGTTTTCCACAGTAAAAAGAATAGATTTATATAAATGTATAAGCTGGGAAGTGTTAAAATTTTTGCTTCTTTGAAAGCTTTTTTACATGGTGACTTCGTGGGTAATCCGAAAATTATTCTAATCGCTTTCTTTTGCAATCGGGAAGTGCTTAAACTATTTTTCAGCTTTTCCCCAGTGTATTATACCGAAACTAATTAATGAATTAAACTTGGAGTAGTAAAAGCTAAGAAGTGCTTCTCTCGACACTTCCTGCAATTGCAGAATCCCACACATCACGCCGCTGCTGTGGAACTATATACACAATTTTATTTAATGTTTTTTCTCTGTATTTTTTAGACTTCCACACTATGCTATGCGTATGTATTGGAAGTCTTATACAACATTTATATCCGTTTGTTTGTCTGTCAACTTGTATCAGAGCAAAAACTGTTAAGAGTCTTCATCCCGGCGAAATTAAAATACCGCTAATTTTACAGTAATTATGTGATATCTTCAAATAGATAATTGAAATATGGAACAAGAGCGCCCTAGACAATATTATTTTGCGTGAGGTACCGTTATCACAAGTCACCTAGTGGCTTTCCGTTTTCAGCTGTTTAGAAACGCGAAAATAAATGTCGATTTTTAAAATGGCTCGAAATCAAAATCAGATAAGTGAGTCGTGATAACGGTATCACATGTAAAATAATATTGTCTAGGGCGCTCTTGTTCCACATTTCTATTATCTTTTATCTATTTGAAGATATCACATAATTACTGTAAAATTAGCGGTATTTTAATTTCGCCGGGATGAAGACTCTTAAGAGATATCGAGAAGCGCTTTTTTGGAATTGATTCTGCTTCTCAATAGAAGGTTCCATCTCATCTGTTAACGCTCTATTCAAACTTTTACCAATTCTGGTTTAAATAGAGAAGATGGCACCTATTCATAGAATGCTAAATCCATTCCAAAAAATAATTTTAAAAAACGTTTCTCGCTATCTTTTCTTAAGGGATATGATGTAGTCTATACTCAACTAATATTTTTATTTTATAGTCCAGTATATTCATCTTAAATTTACGAAGAAACGAGCGTATACGGAACTATAAGTAAACCCTATATTTTTGAAAACGGTTGAGTATATACTTACCAGAAAGTTCTAGCATCACACCACGGTTCTTATATATATGCTTTATGTGGATCAATATACGTTATGTGAACCTGAAAGTTGAAGTAGATTTTCAATCACTTTCAGTTTTAGTAGAAAGTAAAGGATGGGGATAAAATATATATACACAGAGAAAAAAACACGTAGATGGCGTACGTAAAAATGTAAATTACATGTGTAAATCCTGTAGTTTTCGGATTTAACGCACAGCAAACGTATAACTGAAAAAGTATATTTTATACATAGTTTCCGTATAAGTATTATGAATAAACGTATTTTCCGTACGAATGAAAGAACTATATATAAATGGTCAGGATCTCACATACAGATAGACGGATGTGACATATAGTTGACGTATAACATACGTTTATGTATGAAAAATACGGAAGACTGTTAGATATCAGACATCCTGCAACGGCATGATGTAACAGCTAAGCGGGAAAACTATGTAGCATATGGATAGCATATGACCCGTATTGATTTCCGTAGTAAACATAAAGATTCCGCAATATATCGCTGTCGGAATAACGGACTTTTCTCAGTTTCTACTTAAGATGGTTAATGGGCTGCAGGAAACCGCTTCTCGCTATCTATTACCGTTTTCTGGTCTATAATGGTGAATGTAAAACCAGAAATGGTTCATTTCTACCACTATCGGTTTGAATATTGATCCGTCGTCGAACTTGGTTCCTAGCACTCGAACTTCTACATCTTGGCCAAAATTGATGGTGATCCATAAGGTAGTTCTTGAATTTCTTTGTCTCTTGCACTGACGGACACACGGGCAGACAGTTGAGTTGAGTTGATTTTGAGTTTAACGTCCCGTTCAGCAGGAAGGCTATATGAGACGTGGACCTACTGATTAACGTGGAGTCCGAACCACATGAACTCTCGCTGGGAATCGAACCCAGGTCTCTCGCGCCAGCGGAAAAATGTGGTAAATATATAAAGGATTTTTTATTTTAAAAAAGCCCTTAATAATACTTTCCATTAAATGTATTAAAAGTCAATCTCAATTTAATTTATTTTCCTTCGGGTGTTCATACACGCTGTCATCTCCACAACTGTAGTACATTGCTTTGAGAAGTTCACATCGGCAAGCTGTCAAGTGATCAATGTTAAATCATACGATAGAACAGCCCTTTTATGTATTCAAAGTCTCTCTAAGGCAGCCCTTGTACCGAAGCGTTCAATCAACCCTTTATCAGTGTTCCTGGTGTTACGAACTCTTTCTCCACCTTTTCAAAAGGGTTAACAACAACAATGGCGAAGTTTTAAAAATCATAAAATGAAAAGTCAGCTTTCATTGCGGAGTAACCAGTGAGCTTGTGAGTTTGTTGCGGTCATGTCGGACCACCCAACTGATACAAGACATGGTATATGTCGCTCCTTTTGCCTTCTGAGGCCTCTTTTGTAATGGTCCATTAGCTACCAAGCAGCCCATTTGCATCCCTCCATAGTGCTTTAGCTGCTGGTGGTGCTTGGCCAACCCTCTCGGCTCAACGAGTTGAAAAAAGCCAAGCCAGAGCAAACCCTCCTCGTCAATCATGTTGGTGGAGAGAACCCTTTTTACAACCCTTGTTAATGAAGTCCCTGTCTGCTGGTCTTATCCTCTTTCATTCTCTCTCTCTCTCTTTCTGTCGTTCGCTCATTTCCCTTTTACCTGGTAAATAGTGCGATACTGAAGGCGATACTAAATCCACGCAGTACTTTGATTTCACTGTTTAGTACCTGCTTTGGAGCAGATCTATTCAAGGTGGTTGAGTAATCATAAATTCTATTTCTTCCTATATAACTTATAGAAAAGTAGGAAATATAAATTGAAAGTTTCGATATTTTTTATTCTGTATTGAATATTGTTCGATATTTCGACATTATGATATTGAATATTTTATACTTCGGTAGTTCCTATATCGACCTATTTATATATTTTCCTATATTGATCTCGTTTCTATATATTTTTCTTTCGATTTTCTATATCTAAATCCGGATATTGCTCAGCCTGGGCTGCAGGTTGTGGCAACTTCTGGTAAAGGTTATTTACATAGCCCAAGAATTTGTATTGGAAAAAGGAATAGGTATATGGAATTAATTATCTGTGATGTCATCCGTAATTATTCAATTTCTGTATGCGTGATATACCTAATCGTAATACTGAGTCCGTTCCTTTACTCTACGTTCTTTTTTTCTGGCATATTTGCAACCCTTTAGCCACAAAGAAAATTACAGAGCCATAAAAGACAAACACTTTATTCACCTCCTGAATATCATCATGAGGAGGTCGGTGGAATTATAATCTTCAGTTAGTGAACCTGGAAAGACCAAACGACTGTCTTTTATTACCCCCATCAAACAAATAATGGGGTAATGAGAGTTGAGGTGATTTTGAGTTTAACGTACCGTTCAGCAGCGAGGCTATATGAGACATGGACCTACTGATTAACGTGGAATCCGAACCACATGAGCTTCCGCCGGGAATCGAACCCGGGTCTCCCACGCCAAAGGCGCGTACGCTAACCGCTTAGCCACAAAGGAGAATGAGAATGAGAAACACGCATTTTCTGGCAAGCTCATTTATCAGAGAAAAACTGGAGCAATTCCACTTCGAAGTATCACTAATTGTATACAAATTTATGCAATCAATTTTTTAGAAACATTTATAACTAATTTGAAAAAAAATCTTCACAAAAAGATTGACTTTAGGTACCTAAAGTTTTTGGTAGACACTTTTTGAAAGACAGAAAAGAAGGTAAAGAAGTTGCCCAAAAGCATTAAAGTTTTTTTAGGCTTGTCCCAGAAAGATACAGTAATCTGCGGATTTTTTTCATTTGTTCTAATGATAAACCAAACTACCAGCCATTTTGTTTCTTATCATCCTTGTCTCTTATTACCCCATCTTCCTCTAGTATTTAAGTTTTTAAAAAAAGAAAAAAAAAAGAAATTACCATTGTTGAGCAATATGGTGCACTTTATGACAAATGTTTCCAGTAGTTACCATTTATTGAGCAATACGTTGCATTTTGTGACAAATGTTTAAATAAATTATCATTTATTGAGCAGTACGTTACACTTTGTGACAAGTGTTTCAAGAAGTTAGCATTTTGAAAGAAAACAAAGTAAACGAAGATAAGGATGCAATGTAATAGTTGGAGAGGAGTCGCTAAAATTAATTCTCTTTAACGAGGACGATTTACGAAACATCATCTACTAATTGAAATCCAGATTATTTTCTTCAATAAAGTAACTTCCAATAAACCTTTTGTTATTGTTAATTATTCCATATCGGACTCCCGAAGAAAACTCATCGAAACAACTTATTGACCGTGCCAATAGCGACTACTCTCAATCATGACTCCGTTTTCTTTCATTTAGAAATAGGAAAGGAAGAGAAGAAAGTAGAAGGGTAAAAGAAGGAGGTAGGTAAAGAAGAAAGAAAAGAAATAGGGTATTTTAATGAGAAACAGATTACTGGATAATTCCGGAAATATAGTAAAAGGTCGGGAAAGTCGTTGAAAGATGAATCATTCTAAATGTTATTAACAACTAATCAATTTTGGAATGCTTCGGAATAGACACATGTTCCCTCATACCACCCAGACCTAGCTCCAGGCACCACGATCATGGGGTTGCCCAGACCTAGACCTGGAAATGAGAAAAGTGAAATTTAATTCTTTGTAATGTTATTTCGACCAGTGACTGATAACTATCCAGCATCTGAACTCTGTCCTCTAGGATCGACCACACATATGAATTAGCCAAGAGGGAAAAAAAAAAATAACAAGCTTATTAACTCAATATAAATTTATGTATCGCATCAATAAAAGTCTCAACTTCCTGGAAGAAAGATGTCGTATTTAGGCTTATCCTGCTAATTTTGCTTCACTCCTCGAGCCGATTTAAACCGTTAGTGACGGTCCTTCATGACCTAGGTTATTTACCTTAACACATATATAAAATATGACACATATATTACAGATGTTAATATGACAAATGATATCACTAAAATTACTTAAATTAAATCTATCATGCATTCACACGCTCACTCACTCAGGACAGTGTATATATGTTTAAAGGAAACCAACTAACTACAAGGGTACAAATAGTTTATTACATTCATAGTGAAAAAGAAAGACAAACATATAATTATGAAGAAAATATTAAAAGCACAAGTTCTTGGTTATATATTAATAGAGTACATAGTATTATATTTTAGTAATTTTTTTATATATTCAATCATATTGACAAATGAAAAAGAAAGAAAAAAAATAATAATTACATGTATCATATCTTAGGCATGCTAAAGCAAAATGATGATTTGCGACATACGCAAATAAAAAAAAACACTTATTTCACTTAAAAATAAAAAAAATTGGACAAAGAGGAAAGAAAAAAAAACTTTTTGGTGTATTAGAACTTATATGAGTCTCTACCTCACGTCGAGATATTAAAATATTAATAATTTCGAGCGTCCAAATCACAACTCAAGCACTAGTCGTAGTGTCCAAAACGTTTCGCTCCATTTAACTTAATTTGTGTTTATACATATATATATATCTATATATATATATCTAGTGGTTTACCAAAAAAAAACATTCATCGACTATATTTGGTTTATAACTCTTAACAGATTGTATCTGCAATCGCACACTGCTACGTTTATATCCATCTAGGGATTTCGAGAAAATCACTTTCACTAGAGGAAGTTCCTCCTCTTAGACGGTCTATTTCCAAATTTATCAATCGAATAATTTCAAGTTATTTATCCAACACTGGGACACTTCACGAGACCTTTCATTAGGATCACTTTCGTATATGTTTATACATGGTTCGGATTTTAAAAAAAATGATCTTCCACAGGTGTACGGAGTATGATGGTTCAAATTGAGGATAAAAAAAAAAAAAACTGGTCAAGTCACAGGATACATATGAAGGTGAGACGGATTCAAGGTACACTTTCCACAATGGTTTTAGGTTAATTGCTCAGGGATAATATTTGTTATGATGTGGGTTACGTTTAGACCTGCCGATATTTTTTCAATGCATGCCATTATATAATTACAGAGGTTATCACTTACATTGATTCAGAAGAAAAGGAAAATTACTTAAGTGCACGGCGGTATTCTTAACAAAATCTACATTCTTAAATTCGTCGGAAGACTTCTGGTAAACTATAGCAACCAATACACGTCTAGGGGGACAGACACGAGCGCTCTTACATATATTCATAATACATTTAATATCATACTTTTACTTTAACATCATATTCACATACTAATTACACATATATTTCGAAGTATTTATTTCTCTCTCTATATATATATATTTATAATAAATGCGCACACATTTAAATTAATCATCCCCAACAATAAAATTTTACAAGGTTGCAACATTGTCCAAGAAAACAAATGACTTCCAACATTACATTTGGAAACAAATTAAATTTTATCTGATACCGCGCGTCTATAAATTTTTAACTTTTATATAATCAATTCGTGTTTAAATCATGAAGGAAAAAAAAAGAAAAAAAAACTTTGTAAGGCAGGCACGTAACACAGAGTATTTCTAAAGATATAACTAGATAAATCAAAATACAATTTCTGGGCCCAGATTAACTACAAAGTAATCGAAAACCAAAACAGAAAGGAAAGTGACCAACGGATTAAAAAAAAAACTTAAGAGGGACGACGGTGAAAGAACGTAATCGAAGTGTCGTCAACTACGAAGTCTTTGTTCATTTCGGCGATAGGTCAAAATGTGATGGAGGACCCAATCATTATCTACTTTATCCATGAATCGTGTCTTGCAACGTCTCAGCTGGTAATTTCAGATCAGAGTTGTACGTTAAATAAATCGTAAGTAACAAGTTCAAAATCTTGGGGGGGGGGAAGGTTGAAAAAAAATAAAAAAAACTTGAAGAAATGAAGACAGAGAGAGAGATAGAGAAGAAGGAAGACGAAGAATAGGGGCGCCAAAGACTTAAGTGAGAAATAACTAACGCTACAAAGTTAGAAGTCGAATTTCGCTCTCAACAAAATCCATAGCCAAAATATTCTTAACATGCCAAAAGGGTGGTCTACTCAAATACGTAGACTCAAGGAGCGCCCTGCTGCCAAGGATGCAAGTTCTGTGTCCATCAGATCCCAATCCCACAAGAGTTTGCTTGTAAGATTGAAATCCGATCCCCGTATCCGGCCCAGACCAGCAGGATAAAAGGAGAGGGGGAAAGGGACCAGGTAACTGCGTCCCCAATTTTGAAATCTCTAAGTAAAAAAAAATATTCGACCCCTTAGAAAACTAAGAAGGTTCGGGGACAGTAATGAAACTAGAATAGAAGTATTATCTAAGATATCCCTAACTAATGATTTGCCGAAATAATAAAAAAATTAAATAAACTGAATTTTGGATCGGTGATTTCTATGCCAAACCTCACCGATAGCTACCCTGCGAAGACACGCCACAGTCTGGGATGTCGTTAATTTCCCTCGTCTAATTAAACTAAGAAAAGAAATGAAAATACTTAAAGGGACTAGGGGTCGACATCCGGGTACGCGAATAAATTTCAATAACTAATTGTTTTGATTCTGTACCCTATCAGAGCTGTCGCCTCCATGAACATTGTAAACTAGCTCGAGTAGGTAACGTGCAGGAAAAAAAAATCTCACGGAGCAGGGTATTCTATTTTTAAAAAACCGACCAGAAAATATAATTCACTACAGCCCTGTTGTATAACTGCTACTGTCTTTTCATAATTTATTATTCGATATGTCTAGTCTGCGATTATATGATGCTACCCATTCTATCAGATGGTATTACTATGGTTGATTATTACTATAACACATTAAACTACAAAGTATTACCATAGTCCGACTATATATCGCCCTCCGGTCCGCGTGATATTATGGTGCAGGGGTCAGAACCTGAGATGTTTGTAGTTACACGTATCTATTCAATATCTATATATCAACACGCGGCGAAGTATTCACTGGGCTACAATATATTTAACTATATGGGTGTCCTATATTCTATATTCATTTACTACAATATTCATATACTTATTAATATTCATATTCACATTAATATTCATTTGCCACGACGCTATATTCTACAAACACCCTGTTTCCTCTATCTACGCCCAGCCTATTTACACATTTCATCATAATACTTTAAAATCTATAATCACTACAAACATTTCCCATTCTGATCACCGCACGACAACCTCACTCGAACCCAAGACTCTTTCATCCCAAACACATAATACTATGTAATACTCGGTAGCTTTATTAAGAAGAAAGAAAAAAAATCCTACGTATGTTCACTGAAAATAGAATTATCTGCGATAATGTTTAATGTTTACGAAATTTCTGCAGCAACAATTGACTTCTGCAGCCACGAAGAAAAATGAACATCTAATATAATTCCAAAGCGAAGAACTAGCATCATATCGCCCGACTTCTGTTAAAAATTTACGTATTGTTTATTTATTTAAATATCTCGATTTCTAGACTATGCAGAATGTTGAAACTTTCAGAATATATTAAGTTTGGATCACTTGACCTAACTGTACATTCATATGGGCTGTGAATTATACCTTCTAGGTTTTATTTCAGAAAGAAAGGTCAATTTCATGAAAACTAAATCACTAAGCACCTCGACGGAAGAATGGCGGTTAGTACTGACTTTTGACACTAGGGCTAGCGACGATATAATCAACCCTTGGACAACTGAATGTGACCTTGTACACGGAATCATTATACTATATTACGTTCACTATTAAATATCGTGTATGAGTTCACTTAATGACGGAATAATAAAGAATTTATCGCATAGTAAATACTACACTGTCCAACACACTCTTTCATCACTTAACTACCACTATCACTGATACTACATTACAAATATACACATACTACTCGAACTACAAGACACATCATGCCAATACACACCAATCATCACTATCATTAATACATGTTATACTAATAAATATACACAGAAAACATTCATATTTTACCATGTTAAATCGGCTCTATGAAAGGAAAGGGGAAGAAAGGAAACAGGGCCAACTGGCCCTGTATTTACTAAATCACATTCTTAATGCAAACTGTTTAATCAATGCCCCGAGGGGACATATCGGAGTATTAGCTAACAATAGGACCCCTGCCCTGAAGGGGCAGGAACCCGGAAACAAACTAAACGTTCAACCCATCCCACTGGAAGCCGTACTCCCAATTTGGGAGTCAGATAGGAGCCCTTACTGATAATTCACACGTGCATTGTGATTACTATTATAACTACCACAAAATTAAATACCGCCATGTATGCTAAAAAAAAAAATCACGTACTAACTACACAGACAGATTACTGAACGGACAGGTCTGACCGAACCTACACTGATTCAGGAGGGGCAAAAGGGAAATTTAACTATTCGATTCACTGAACTGCAAACTGGGTTTGGAAAAGGAGATTAAATGCACACACTATCCTAAATTCTGTCCATATCGATCGGTGGATGAAAACATGGCGTCATTATCTTGCATTTACTATTTCAGATTTTTTAGACCAGTTTTACTATGTAATTTAAGAGTTCATGGCTCCCAAGACTTCCAGTGATCTTTTGGACGTTAATAAAGTCCCAATATTACCTTGTTTGCAGTTTTTCTCACTCCGTTGCGACCTTTTAAGCTCGACGATCAAATCCAGTGTCTTCAATAACACTTTTCGGCGTGGAATGGAATAATTGCGCCCTAATATCATAGCGTGGGTTTATCAGCCAATCAAAACTAAGCATTTTGGCGGTGGGGCTTTGAAACGAATAAAATTTGGTAAAATCTAGATTAAACTAGTTTTTAGAAGGACCTAGGTATCTAAAAGAGAGGTGAAGGGTGGTCCTGAAAATTCTGTCGAATTTTAGATTGGTTATTTGATCTGGAAAGTTCCGTCCAATAGTGGATCTATATTTTCGGATAGCACTGACACCGTAAGAATTGTAATAATCCATTTACATATACATATACAAGACTTATAACTAATTTAAAATATAAATAAAGATATTGATTCCCAAAACTATAATTCCCAATAATTTTTTACAGTTTCCCATGTTAATTTGAAATAGAATAACAAATAAAATTACGAATTATATGAACAGCCAGAAATTTTTTGTTAAACGTCAGGTACAGTCGGCGCAAAAATTTCGGGCACCCTCCTATTAAAAACATAATATCATTAGACTGTAATGGCATATTACAGTTCCCCGGCGTCGTTAAAAAAAATTTTGTTTGAATAACAAAATTTTGTTGAATAGAATTAACATGTATTAATACCAATAAACTAACTACTCACTCATACACTCATACACTCAAATGAGACAGTGTAACATTCACTTTGGGTATTGAGATAGAAGTTCCCGTTTTTTGTCCTCAGTACAGTTGAAAAGCTTAAGATTCTGGAAATTGTGAGTTCCGATACTTTCACCTTTTAGATTGTGTAATACAGCGCAATTTTTCAATAATTTAACTGCTAAAAACGGGCCGGTATAGACTTTCATCCATTTTGCTGACTCATGCTTTATAAGTGAGGATAAGTTATGCAGTTTCAACATCACTAATTGCCCTTCTTGCAGATTTATAGCGTTTGACGACTGTTTAGCATGACTTTTTAATTTTACCTCTACTTCAGCGTATCGGAAACGGTTATCTACGGAATCTAACTCTTTGGGCCATGGGAACACTTTCCTATAGCTATCAATGGCAGAATAACTAAGAAAGCGTTCCGCAGGCGTACAGCCAATACTGGAACAGTATGAATTGTTCAGAAGGTCCTGAATTTTAACTAAGTACTTGTGCCAAGTAGTTTGATCTTCATAACACCATAATCTAACTAACCTATTGAGTTCTTTATGGCTACGTTCCGTAACGCCGTTAGCCTGCGGGGAACAACTGGAAGTTTTCTTATGTTTAATTTTATATTTGTTACAAAAGTCCTGCCATAACTTAGATTGGAACTGTGGTCCTTTATCGGATAAGAATTCCTGTGGGTAAGGCAATAGATGAAAGTATCGTCTCTCTAATACTGTGATTATTTCCTTAGTATGAGCCTTTTTCAGTGGAAGGAAAGTAACGAAACGAGAATAAATATCTGTTAGAGATAAAATATAATAATATCCCTGACTGGGTGGCAATTTCCCAATAAGGTCCACCCCCAGAGTCTCATGGGGTACGGTGGCTTGAATATGATATTCCTGCTTAGCTATAGCACGGTTTGTAAACTTTGTTTCGGCACATTCTATGCAATTTCGTATGAAGTTTTTAATCGTGGTTTTTTGATTCTTCCAATAAAATATAGCTCGACAAAAACGATAACACTTTTGAACTCCAAAGTGACCGGTAGAATGGACAACACTGATAATTTGAGGTATACAACTCTGCGGTATCACTAGGAGCCATTTCTGAATACGCAAAGGTTTAATATAAATTAACCCACAGTACATTGTTACTCTGTCCAGATTACGGTTGTTTTCATATTGCTTCAACAGGTTCTTACATAATTCATCTGTTATTTGATTTTCTCGAATAAAGTCTAGATTAATATCGGCATCCTGCGTTTTGGTTAAAAAATGAACATAATGTGTTTCGGGCTCAAGCAATACCTCAGGTGGGTATCTACTAATTGTGTCGGCTACAAAATTTTCTCTGCCTGGACAGTGTTGAAAAATTAAGTCGAATTTCTGCAGTTTCAATAGAATGCGGGTGGTTCGTGGCTCAAGGTTCTTTTGGGTGAATGCATGTGTGACTGCCGCGTTATCTGTATGGACATAAGTAGTACGACCCATGATATACTGCTCAAAATGTTCACAGAGGAACAGGACCGACAGGAGTTCCAGCTGAGATATTGAAAGAGACAACTCATAGGGTTTCACCCGTCGACTGGCATATCCAATGACGTTAGGATTATCTTTATCTGACGGATATTGTGCAAGTAGGCCAGCCAAATTTTCCATGCACGCATCACTATGGATGTGAAAAGGCAAGGAGAAATCTGGCTGACTTAATGCAGGTGGATTACTAAGAAGAGTTCTCAGTTTATTGAACGTTTCCAAGGCTTCGTTATTCAGAACGAATTTCTGATCCTTTTTCAGGAGTTGATACAGATTAGCAGTGAGACCAGAAAAGTTTGGGATGAATTTTCGCCTCCATCCTGTAAGCCCTAAAAACTTCTGTAATGCTTTCTTGGATTTCGGTACTGGAAAACAACGAATTGGCTCATTGAGTCGAGGGTCAACCCTTATTGTTCTGCCACTAATTATATGTCCTAAAAATTTGATCTCCCGTGCAAAGAACTTACATTTTTTGAAATTTAATGAAAAATTTGCTTGTTTAAAGATTTCGAAAGTTCTCTCTAAATGAGCCAAATGCTCTTCTTCAGTAGTTGATTTTACTAGTACATCGTCTAAGTACAAAATAACAAAAGAATGGGTTGAGTCATTAAAAAATTTTGTCATTACTGATTGAAATACAGCAGGACTACTTTTCAGCCCCTGTGGCAGAACAGTAAGGCAATATTGTCTTCCCTTGTACACAAAACTGGTGCATTGGTAAGAGTCTGGGTGTAAACTGATCCCATAATATGCACTTGACGCGTCAAACGACGAAAACCACATTGCCTGCGAAACACGGTGTAGTAACTCATTGATAGGTTCTACCTGCACTTGTGGAGATATAATTTTTGAGTTGGTAGCCCTCAGATCTAAAACTGGACGTACACCGCCAGAGGCCTTCCGGACGACATGAATAGGATTTCGATATGGAGACATTTGTTCTATTGCTATCCCCAACCGTAACCATTTATTCAACTCTGCTTCAAACTCAGGTTGTATAGCCTGGGGAACGGAATAACATGGTCCAACAACTGGCTCTTCATCCTTCAACTGTATTTTATAGGGAGGCGCGTTAACGCGGCGTGGGTACTCAGAGAAAAGAGAACGGTACTTTATTAATAATTTCCGAAGACCTGATTTAATCGGTGATGGTAAGTCATCCCGAGTGGCAATATATGAATCAATCTCTTGTTCCGAGACATTGCATTCGGTGCCCAGGAGTGGATCCAGCTGATCTCCCCTGTTAACCCCTCCCTTGTGGAGAGGTGTCACTGCACAGGCAGCTTGACAATTTAAACTGGGGTCAAGCATGGGTTGATCCACCACCGGCCATCCTGATTCACCGATCGCAATCTCTTCTACTGGTAATTTCACTAGCATTATGTTTGGTCGATCCGTAGGAACGACAACAGTGTTTCCTAAACCATCTTTCATTCTAATCTCTTTCTTTTCCCGGTCAATGATACAATGGAATTTGTCCAGAAACGGACATCCCAGTATTAGGTCCGTTCGCAAATATTTTATGACGAAGATGGCTATTTCGAATATATGATTTTGTATGTTTAGGTTAAAATTTTGAACGCCCTGAACCGAAAAACTTTCTTTTCCAGCGAAAGCGCCAAGTGTAAGGCCCGTGTATGGTCTCAATTTAGCGGATGGAAACCGTTGCTTTAATTTTTTCCACACCTCCCAGTCCATTAGGCAGAGCTCCGAGCCACTATCTACTGTAGCGACAAGTTCAACGCCGCCGATACTTCCTCGTAGGCTGGGAGAGGTAGAAAAATAGCGTTCTTCATTTGAAGCAAAGGGTTCCTCATCTATAACAAATTTTATAATAAATTGTAACGAGTCCCGAAATGATAAATTTTGTGTCCACAAATTAGATTTACATTCCTGGTCAGTCTGATTTTTCAAAATAATGGGGTGTATTTTCCCGCAACTATCCTCCCCCATTTCATCAGGTAGTTGCGGAATTAGTTTGTCGATTTAACAGCGGTCTCGCGACTATCAATCCCTCGAGTGGCTAAAATTCCATTTCCGCCATTAGTTGGTATTTGCGAAGGGGCAGAATTCTGAGATCTACTTGCACAGTTATTGTTAACATTGCCGTTTTGACCAGTACCGTTTTCTCTTCTCCGGTACGCCCCGTTAAAGTTCCTCCTATTATCGTCCCTATTCGGGTTCGATTCCCCCATTGTGTGGTCATAGGGGCGATAACCCCGGCGATTGTTAAACATCGGTCGGTTACGGAACAGACGTCGACCGTTATATTGATTGCTTTCTGAGCCACTCCCACTCGGATAGCGAGATCCAGCTTGGGTGTAACTCAGAAAGTCCGTTTGGCAACTAGCCGTTGCCTTGCTTTTCACGGGTTTCACAACTTTTGCTTGTCGGGCGAAATACCTCTTTGGTGGGCCTCCAGTTTCTTTCCCACACAGGGCAGCTAGGCGTGACGTAACTTCTCGCACCGTTTGGCATAAGTGGGAAGCAATAGCCCGCGACTCATCTGGTGGAAGAGCGTTCACTATTATGTCCACTAGCTCGGCTTGCGATGGATTTTCTGCAATCTGATAGTACAGTTCGATGATCTTCCAAGCATAGTCCAAAAGGGACCCATACTTGGCTCGATCATATCTTAAAGATTGGAGGTTGCGTTTCTGAAGCCTCTCTATATGTTCGTTGCAGTATTCTTCCTTAAAAAGGATCAGAAAATCATCAAACGTATGAATTCTATATTTAATAGCAGCAAACCACGCGCCTGATGCTGCAATTAAAAGTTTTTCAACTATTTGTAAACGTTCTCTATCGGTCAGCCGATACATTTCTAAACACTGCTGCAATCTACGCAGAAAAACACGAGGCTGTCCATTGGTAATATTCCCGTCAAAAGTGGGAAAACGTTCGATGTCCCTCAGCGAAACCTTGGAACCCATACTAACATAAGCAGGGGAATAGTTACTGGGAATTAACATATTCTCCTGCACAATCGGAGTCGTCACCGGATTTACCACCGACGACGTAGTAGCGGTGTTATAACTACCCATGTAAGTGAAAGGGATTCTGTTGGTCGTATTGAGTATGTTGGGCTCCATCCCCGGACCAATCGCACCCATGAACAACGACTCAGAATGGCACCCATCTCCTCTTCCCGGCAACACGCTATGTGATTGTATACCTCCATGTAAGGAGGGAGCACTCACGCTAGTGACCGTAGTCGTCACAACACTCGACTGATTCGGCACACTATTGGAATTGAACCACGACTTGGGTTCTGACTGATGCATGGGGTAGTGCGTCGCAATATCCCGTGCATCAACTGACGTTAAATTTTCTTTTCCTGCGCCACGGGTAGTTGTAGCGGGTAATATTCCTGAGGAATCGCTACCGGGGAAAGGATAGGTTACCTCTGATTTTTCGCGACTAGATTTTGTCATTTCTTTTCGAATATTTACTATGTCGTTCTGAATTTTCGAAATTTTCTGGTCAGTTACTTCCAGTTCGGTTTTCAATGATAAGTCTGACAAGGTTGACTTTAAACTATCAATTTCGGCCTGCTGTGTTTCTAGTTTATTGTCGATTTTATGTAATTTTGTATCCATTTCTTCAATTTCAGAATTTACATGCTCTAATTTACCCTCAGTCTCCTGCTGAAATTGCTTTAGGGACTGTTGAGCCTCGCATCTGACCAAATCGATGTCAGTAGACGTTTGCTCTCTCAATTTGTTTATTGAGGAAGCAAAGTCCAAACATATGTTGTCTATTTTGTGAGTTAATACTTCGAATCGAGATTCGGTTTCTCGGTTCGAGGCATCTATTTTTTCATTCATTTCCCGGCTATTCTTATTCATTTCGCGTCTCATTTCCAGACTATTCTTATCTATTTTTTCATTTATTTCGCGTCTCATTTCCCGGTTATTTTCATTCATTTCTTGTAGCATTTGTTGCAATGAAAGGAGGAGAGCGTCATTATTAGATGACACAGTCTTCCTTTGCATTTCTTTGGGTTTATCACCAATTGGATCCCCATCTTTTTCATCATCATCGAGGTCAGATATCTCCACTGGAGATATTTGGCCTCGGTTCTTCGGGGTACTATACCCTCGCTCACCGTCCGAATCGGGATGTTCATTTTCTTTTTCAGAGGATAAACTCATGGGTTCACGCGACTGGTGGAGCTTCCTCTCACATTCTTTGCAGTATTTAACTATTTCACCAGCCCGGACCTTTTCTGCATTTTCAGCAGTATCCTCTAAATTAATACAACTGAAATGAATCCATTTCAGCCCACATTCGTGACACCTCACTAGCCTACGAGAGAGGCGAGCTCTTTTCTCACTACTTTCTAAAGTACATTGCGTACATGAGACTTCCGCGTTCTCGTGTGATACTACTTCCCTATTGGTTGCCATAGTTTCCATATAAAAAGACACAATATAAACACATGCAATTATATCCTTATAAACTAACAATACTTATTATTCAGGTACTGTTCATAAATTAAGGGACTCCTATCTAATTCCCTCCTTGGGTCAACTTCCAGCATTTTCAAATTTTAGAAGTCACTTTAGCAAATTCCTTCATTTCCCCCTTTCTACAGAGAGAGACAAAGATAGCAGAACAGCCAATGACTATAATTATTTAATCTCACTGTAACTTTTTAATTATGCACCTTTTGTGGCCAAGTCAATATGTGCTCGATCCTAAACAGTGTTTAATAAATAATTTCAGATTCGTTACCAGGGAAAACAATTGTTTCCATGGTAACTGTCCGATGTCAACGGTCGCCAAAATTGAAAGAAGAACGTTAATTTTAACGAAGATAAAAAAGCTAATGTAGAGGTTGGAGAGGAGTCGCTAAAATTAATTCTCTTTAACGAGGACGATTTACGAAACATCATCTACTAATTGAAATCCAGATTATTTTCTTCAATAAAGTAACTTCCAATAAACCTTTTGTTATTGTTAATTATTCCATATCGGACTCCCGAAGAAAACTCATCGAAACAACTTATTGACCGTGCCAATAGCGACTACTCTCAATCATGACTCCGTTTTCTTTCATTTAGAAATAGGAAAGGAAGAGAAGAAAGTAGAAGGGTAAAAGAAGGAGGTAGGTAAAGAAGAAAGAAAAGAAATAGGGTATTTTAATGAGAAACAGATTACTGGATAATTCCGGAAATATAGTAAAAGGTCGGGAAAGTCGTTGAAAGATGAATCATTCTAAATGTTATTAACAACTAATCAATTTTGGAATGCTTCGGAATAGACACATGTTCCCTCATACCACCCAGACCTAGCTCCAGGCACCACGATCATGGGGTTGCCCAGACCTAGACCTGGAAATGAGAAAAGTGAAATTTAATTCTTTGTAATGTTATTTCGACCAGTGACTGATAACTATCCAGCATCTGAACTCTGTCCTCTAGGATCGACCACACATATGAATTAGCCAAGAGGGAAAAAAAACAAGCTTATTAACTCAATATAAATTTATGTATCGCATCAATAAAAGTCTCAACTTCCTGGAAGAAAGATGTCGTATTTAGGCTTATCCTGCTAATTTTGCTTCACTCCTCGAGCCGATTTAAACCGTTAGTGACGGTCCTTCATGACCTAGGTTATTTACCTTAACACATATATTAAAACATGACACATATATTACAGATGTTAATATGACAAATGATATCACTAAAATTACTTAAATTAAATCTATCATGCATTCACACGCTCACTCACTCAGGACAGTGTATATATGTTTAAAGGAAACCAACTAACTACAAGGGTACAAATAGTTTATTACATTCATAGTGAAAAAGAAAGACAAACATATAATTATGAAGAAAATATTAAAAGCACAAGTTCTTGGTTATATATTAATAGAGTACATAGTATTATATTTTAGTAATTTTTTTATATATTCAATCATATTGACAAATGAAAAAGAAAGAAAAAAAAATAATAATTACATGTATCATACCTTAGGCATGCTAAAGCAAAATGATGATTTGCGACATACGCAAATAAAAAAAAACACTTATTTCACTTAAAAATAAAAAAAATTGGACAAAGAGGAAAGAAAAAAAAACTTTTTGGTGTATTAGAACTTATATGAGTCTCTACCTCACGTCGAGATATTAAAATATTAATAATTTCGAGCGTCCAAATCACAACTCAAGCACTAGTCGTAGTGTCCAAAACGTTTCGCTCCATTTAACTTAATTTGTGTTTATACATATATATATATATCTATATATATATATCTAGTGGTTTACCAAAAAAAAACATTCATCGACTATATTTGGTTTATAACTCTTAACAGATTGTATCTGCAATCGCACACTGCTACGTTTATATCCATCTAGGGATTTCGAGAAAATAACTTTCACTAGAGGAAGTTTCTCCTCTTAGACGGTCTATTTCCAAATTTATCAATCGAATAATTTCAAGTTATTTATCCAACACTGGGACACTTCACGAGACCTTTCATTAGGATCACTTTCGTATATGTTTATACATGGTTCGGATTTTAAAAAAAATGATCTTCCACAGGTGTACGGAGTATGATGGTTCAAATTGAGGATAAAAAAAAAACTGGTCAAGTCACAGGATACATATGAAGGTGAGACGGATTCAAGGTACACTTTCCACAATGGTTTTAGGTTAATTGCTCAGGGATAATATTTGTTATGATGTGGGTTACGTTTAGACCTGCCGATATTTTTTCAATGCATGCCATTATATAATTACAGAGGTTATCACTTACATTGATTCAGAAGAAAAGGAAAATTACTTAAGTGCACGGCGGTATTCTTAACAAAATCTACATTCTTAAATTCGTCGGAAGACTTCTGGTAAACTATAGCAACCAATACACGTCTAGGGGGACAGACACGAGCGCTCTTACATATATTCATAATACATTTAATATCATACTTTTACTTTAACATCATATTCACATACTAATTACACATATATTTCGAAGTATTTATTTCTCTCTCTATATATATATATATTTATAATAAATGCGCACACATTTAAATTAATCATCCCCAACAATAAAATTTTACAAGGTTGCAACATTGTCCAAGAAAACAAATGACTTCCAACATTACATTTGGAAACAAATTAAATTTTATCTGATACCGCGCGTCTATAAATTTTTAACTTTTATATAATCAATTCGTGTTTAAATCATGAAGGAAAAAAAAGAAAAAAAAACTTTGTAAGGCAGGCACGTAACACAGAGTATTTCTAAAGATATAACTAGATAAATCAAAATACAATTTCTGGGCCCAGATTAACTACAAAGTAATCGAAAACCAAAACAGAAAGGAAAGTGACCAACGGATTAAAAAAAAACTTAAGAGGGACGACGGTGAAAGAACGTAATCGAAGTGTCGTCAACTACGAAGTCTTTGTTCATTTCGGCGATAGGTCAAAATGTGATGGAGGACCCAATCATTATCTACTTTATCCATGAATCGTGTCTTGCAACGTCTCAGCTGGTAATTTCAGATCAGAGTTGTACGTTAAATAAATCGTAAGTAACAAGTTCAAAATCTTGGGGGGGGGAAGGTTGAAAAAAAATAAAAAAAAACTTGAAGAAATGAAGACAGAGAGAGAGATAGAGAAGAAGGAAGACGAAGAATAGGGGCGCCAAAGACTTAAGTGAGAAATAACTAACGCTACAAAGTTAGAAGTCGAATTTCGCTCTCAACAAAATCCATAGCCAAAATATTCTTAACATGCCAAAAGGGTGGTCTACTCAAATACGTAGACTCAAGGAGCGCCCTGCTGCCAAGGATGCAAGTTCTGTGTCCATCAGATCCCAATCCCACAAGAGTTTGCTTGTAAGATTGAAATCCGATCCCCGTATCCGGCCCAGACCAGCAGGATAAAAGGAGAGGGGAAAAGGGACCAGGTAACTGCGTCCCCAATTTTGAAATCTCTAAGTAAAAAAAAAATATTCGACCCCTTAGAAAACTAAGAAGGTTCGGGGACAGTAATGAAACTAGAATAGAAGTATTATCTAAGATATCCCTAACTAATGATTTGCCGAAATAATAAAAAAATTAAATAAACTGAATTTTGGATCGGTGATTTCTATGCCAAACCTCACCGATAGCTACCCTGCGCAGACACGCCACAGTCTGGGATGTCGTTAATTTCCCTCGTCTAATTAAACTAAGAAAAGAAATGAAAATACTTAAAGGGACTAGGGGTCGACATCCGGATACGCGAATAAATTTCAATAACTAATTGTTTTGATTCTGTACCCTATCAGAGCTGTCGCCTCCATGAACATTGTAAACTAGCTCGAGTAGGTAACGTGGAGGAAAAAAAAAATCTCACGGAGCAGGGTATTCTATTTTTAAAAAACCGACCAGAAAATATAATTCACTACAGCCCTGTTGTATAACTGCTACTGTCTTTTCATAATTTATTATTCGATATGTCTAGTCTGCGATTATATGATGCTACCCATTCTATCAGATGGTATTACTATGGTTGATTATTACTATAACACATTAAACTACAAAGTATTACCATAGTCCGACTATATATCGCCCTCCGGTCCGCGTGATATTATGGTGCAGGGGTCAGAACCTGAGATGTTTGTAGTTACACGTATCTATTCAATATCTATATATCAACACGCGGCGAAGTATTCACTGGGCTACAATATATTTAACTATATGGGTGTCCTATATTCTATATTCATTTACTACAATATTCATATACTTATTAATATTCATATTCACATTAATATTCATTTGCCACGACGCTATATTCTACAAACACCCTGTTTCCTCTATCTACGCCCAGCCTATTTACACATTTCATCATAATACTTTAAAATCTATAATCACTACAAACATTTCCCATTCTGATCACCGCACGACAACCTCACTCGAACCCAAGACTCTTTCATCCCAAACACATAATACTATGTAATACTCGGTAGCTTTATTAAGAAGAAAGAAAAAAAATCCTACGTATGTTCACTGAAAATAGAATTATCTGCGATAATGTTTAATGTTTACGAAATTTCTGCAGCAACAATTGACTTCTGCAGCCACGAAGAAAAATGAACATCTAATATAATTCCAAAGCGAAGAACTAGCATCATATCGCCCGACTTCTGTTAAAAATTTACGTATTGTTTATTTATTTAAATATCTCGATTTCTAGACTATGCAGAATGTTGAAACTTTCAGAATATATTAAGTTTGGATCACTTGACCTAACTGTACATTCATATGGGCTGTGAATTATACCTTCTAGGTTTTATTTCAGAAAGAAAGGTCAATTTCATGAAAACTAAATCACTAAGCACCTCGACGGAAGAATGGCGGTTAGTACTGACTTTTGACACTAGGGCTAGCGACGATATAATCAACCCTTGGACAACTGAATGTGACCTTGTACACGGAATCATTATACTATATTACGTTCACTATTAAATATCGTGTATGAGTTCACTTAATGACGGAATAATAAAGAATTTATCGCATAGTAAATACTACACTGTCCAACACACTCTTTCATCACTTAACTACCACTATCACTGATACTACATTACAAATATACACATACTACTCGAACTACAAGACACATCATGCCAATACACACCAATCATCACTATCATTAATACATGTTATACTAATAAATATACACAGAAAACATTCATATTTTACCATGTTAAATCGGCTCTATGAAAGGAAAGGGGAAGAAAGGAAACAGGGCCAACTGGCCCTGTATTTACTAAATCACATTCTTAATGCAAACTGTTTAATCAATGCCCCGAGGGGACATATCGGAGTATTAGCTAACAATAGGACCCCTGCCCTGAAGGGGCAGGAACCCGGAAACAAACTAAACGTTCAACCCATCCCACTGGAAGCCGTACTCCCAATTTGGGAGTCAGATAGGAGCCCTTACTGATAATTCACACGTGCATTGTGATTACTATTATAACTACCACAAAATTAAATACCGCCATGTATGCTAAAAAAAAAAAAATCACGTACTAACTACACAGACAGATTACTGAACGGACAGGTCTGACCGAACCTACACTGATTCAGGAGGGGCAAAAGGGAAATTTAACTATTCGATTCACTGAACTGCAAACTAGGGTTTGGAAAGGATAATGGACTTTATTAATCTGTCCATATAGATCGGGACTGAAGTCATGGAGTCCATTACTCTTGAATTACATAGTAAAACTGGTCTAAAAAATTTAGACCAGTTTTACTATGTAATTTAAGAGTTCATGGCTCCCAAGACTTCCAGTGATCTTTTGGACGTTAATAAAGTCCCAATATTACCTTGTTTGCAGTTTTTCTCACTCCGTTGCGACCTTTTAAGCTCGACGATCAAATCCAGTGTCTTCAATAACACTTTTCGGCGTGGAATGGAATAATTGCGCCCTAATATCATAGCGTGGGTTTATCAGCCAATCAAAACTAAGCATTTTGGCGGTGGGGCTTTGAAACGAATAAAATTTGGTAAAATCTAGATTAAACTAGTTTTTAGAAGGACCTAGGTATCTAAAAGAGAGGTGAAGGGTGGTCCTGAAAATTCTGTCGAATTTTAGATTGGTTATTTGATCTGGAAAGTTCCGTCCAATAGTGGATCTATATTTTCGGATAGCACTGACACCGTAAGAATTGTAATAATCCATTTACATATACATATACAAGACTTATAACTAATTTAAAATATAAATAAAGATATTGATTCCCAAAACTATAATTCCCAATAATTTTTTACAGTTTCCCATGTTAATTTGAAATAGAATAACAAATAAAATTACGAATTATATGAACAGCCAGAAATTTTTTGTTAAACGTCAGGTACAGTCGGCGCAAAAATTTCGGGCACCCTCCTATTAAAAACATAATATCATTAGACTGTAATGGCATATTACAGTTCCCCGGCGTCGTTAAAAAAAATTTTGTTTGAATAACAAAATTTTGTTGAATAGAATTAACATGTATTAATACCAATAAACTAACTACTCACTCATACACTCATACACTCAAATGAGACAGTGTAACATTCACTTTGGGTATTGAGATAGAAGTTCCCGTTTTTTGTCCTCAGTACAGTTGAAAAGCTTAAGATTCTGGAAATTGTGAGTTCCGATACTTTCACCTTTTAGATTGTGTAATACAGCGCAATTTTTCAATAATTTAACTGCTAAAAACGGGCCGGTATAGACTTTCATCCATTTTGCTGACTCATGCTTTATAAGTGAGGATAAGTTATGCAGTTTCAACATCACTAATTGCCCTTCTTGCAGATTTATAGCGTTTGACGACTGTTTAGCATGACTTTTTAATTTTACCTCTACTTCAGCGTATCGGAAACGGTTATCTACGGAATCTAACTCTTTGGGCCATGGGAACACTTTCCTATAGCTATCAATGGCAGAATAACTAAGAAAGCGTTCCGCAGGCGTACAGCCAATACTGGAACAGTATGAATTGTTCAGAAGGTCCTGAATTTTAACTAAGTACTTGTGCCAAGTAGTTTGATCTTCATAACACCATAATCTAACTAACCTATTGAGTTCTTTATGGCTACGTTCCGTAACGCCGTTAGCCTGCGGGGAATAACTGGAAGTTTTCTTATGTTTAATTTTATATTTGTTACAAAAGTCCTGCCATAACTTAGATTGGAACTGTGGTCCTTTATCGGATAAGAATTCCTGTGGGTAAGGCAATAGATGAAAGTATCGTCTCTCTAATACTGTGATTATTTCCTTAGTATGAGCCTTTTTCAGTGGAAGGAAAGTAACGAAACGAGAATAAATATCTGTTAGAGATAAAATATAATAATATCCCTGACTGGGTGGCAATTTCCCAATAAGGTCCACCCCCAGAGTCTCATGGGGTACGGTGGCTTGAATATGATATTCCTGCTTAGCTATAGCACGGTTTGTAAACTTTGTTTCGGCACATTCTATGCAATTTCGTATGAAGTTTTTAATCGTGGTTTTTTGATTCTTCCAATAAAATA
Source organism: Thermobia domestica (assembly GCF_964235325.1). Lineage (NCBI taxonomy): Eukaryota > Metazoa > Arthropoda > Insecta > Zygentoma > Lepismatidae > Thermobia > Thermobia domestica. The sequence continues at coordinate 374,200,941 of NC_137455.1, read as the reverse complement.
TAGCTCGACAAAAACGATAACACTTTTGAACTCCAAAGTGACCGGTAGAATGGACAACACTGATAATTTGAGGTATACAACTCTGCGGTATCACTAGGAGCCATTTCTGAATACGCAAAGGTTTAATATAAATTAACCCACAGTACATTGTTACTCTGTCCAGATTACGGTTGTTTTCATATTGCTTCAACAGGTTCTTACATAATTCATCTGTTATTTGATTTTCTCGAATAAAGTCTAGATTAATATCGGCATCCTGCGTTTTGGTTAAAAAATGAACATAATGTGTTTCGGGCTCAAGCAATACCTCAGGTGGGTATCTACTAATTGTGTCGGCTACAAAATTTTCTCTGCCTGGACAGTGTTGAAAAATTAAGTCGAATTTCTGCAGTTTCAATAGAATGCGGGTGGTTCGTGGCTCAAGGTTCTTTTGGGTGAATGCATGTGTGACTGCCGCGTTATCTGTATGGACATAAGTAGTACGACCCATGATATACTGCTCAAAATGTTCACAGAGGAACAGGACCGACAGGAGTTCCAGCTGAGATATTGAAAGAGACAACTCATAGGGTTTCACCCGTCGACTGGCATATCCAATGACGTTAGGATTATCTTTATCTGACGGATATTGTGCAAGTAGGCCAGCCAAATTTTCCATGCACGCATCACTATGGATGTGAAAAGGCAAGGAGAAATCTGGCTGACTTAATGCAGGTGGATTACTAAGAAGAGTTCTCAGTTTATTGAACGTTTCCAAGGCTTCGTTATTCAGAACGAATTTCTGATCCTTTTTCAGGAGTTGATACAGATTAGCAGTGAGACCAGAAAAGTTTGGGATGAATTTTCGCCTCCATCCTGTAAGCCCTAAAAACTTCTGTAATGCTTTCTTGGATTTCGGTACTGGAAAACAACGAATTGGCTCATTGAGTCGAGGGTCAACCCTTATTGTTCTGCCACTAATTATATGTCCTAAAAATTTGATCTCCCGTGCAAAGAACTTACATTTTTTGAAATTTAATGAAAAATTTGCTTGTTTAAAGATTTCGAAAGTTCTCTCTAAATGAGCCAAATGCTCTTCTTCAGTAGTTGATTTTACTAGTACATCGTCTAAGTACAAAATAACAAAAGAATGGGTTGAGTCATTAAAAAATTTTGTCATTACTGATTGAAATACAGCAGGACTACTTTTCAGCCCCTGTGGCAGAACAGTAAGGCAATATTGTCTTCCCTTGTACACAAAACTGGTGCATTGGTAAGAGTCTGGGTGTAAACTGATCCCATAATATGCACTTGACGCGTCAAACGACGAAAACCACATTGCCTGCGAAACACGGTGTAGTAACTCATTGATAGGTTCTACCTGCACTTGTGGAGATATAATTTTTGAGTTGGTAGCCCTCAGATCTAAAACTGGACGTACACCGCCAGAGGCCTTCCGGACGACATGAATAGGATTTCGATATGGAGACATTTGTTCTATTGCTATCCCCAACCGTAACCATTTATTCAACTCTGCTTCAAACTCAGGTTGTATAGCCTGGGGAACGGAATAACATGGTCCAACAACTGGCTCTTCATCCTTCAACTGTATTTTATAGGGAGGCGCGTTAACGCGGCGTGGGTACTCAGAGAAAAGAGAACGGTACTTTATTAATAATTTCCGAAGACCTGATTTAATCGGTGATGGTAAGTCATCCCGAGTGGCAATATATGAATCAATCTCTTGTTCCGAGACATTGCATTCGGTGCCCAGGAGTGGATCCAGCTGATCTCCCCTGTTAACCCCTCCCTTGTGGAGAGGTGTCACTGCACAGGCAGCTTGACAATTTAAACTGGGGTCAAGCATGGGTTGATCCACCACCGGCCATCCTGATTCACCGATCGCAATCTCTTCTACTGGTAATTTCACTAGCATTATGTTTGGTCGATCCGTAGGAACGACAACAGTGTTTCCTAAACCATCTTTCATTCTAATCTCTTTCTTTTCCCGGTCAATGATACAATGGAATTTGTCCAGAAACGGACATCCCAGTATTAGGTCCGTTCGCAAATATTTTATGACGAAGATGGCTATTTCGAATATATGATTTTGTATGTTTAGGTTAAAATTTTGAACGCCCTGAACCGAAAAACTTTCTTTTCCAGCGAAAGCGCCAAGTGTAAGGCCCGTGTATGGTCTCAATTTAGCGGATGGAAACCGTTGCTTTAATTTTTTCCACACCTCCCAGTCCATTAGGCAGAGCTCCGAGCCACTATCTACTGTAGCGACAAGTTCAACGCCGCCGATACTTCCTCGTAGGCTGGGAGAGGTAGAAAAATAGCGTTCTTCATTTGAAGCAAAGGGTTCCTCATCTATAACAAATTTTATAATAAATTGTAACGAGTCCCGAAATGATAAATTTTGTGTCCACAAATTAGATTTACATTCCTGGTCAGTCTGATTTTTCAAAATAATGGGGTGTATTTTCCCGCAACTATCCTCCCCCATTTCATCAGGTAGTTGCGGAATTAGTTTGTCGATTTAACAGCGGTCTCGCGACTATCAATCCCTCGAGTGGCTAAAATTCCATTTCCGCCATTAGTTGGTATTTGCGAAGGGGCAGAATTCTGAGATCTACTTGCACAGTTATTGTTAACATTGCCGTTTTGACCAGTACCGTTTTCTCTTCTCCGGTACGCCCCGTTAAAGTTCCTCCTATTATCGTCCCTATTCGGGTTCGATTCCCCCATTGTGTGGTCATAGGGGCGATAACCCCGGCGATTGTTAAACATCGGTCGGTTACGGAACAGACGTCGACCGTTATATTGATTGCTTTCTGAGCCACTCCCACTCGGATAGCGAGATCCAGCTTGGGTGTAACTCAGAAAGTCCGTTTGGCAACTAGCCGTTGCCTTGCTTTTCACGGGTTTCACAACTTTTGCTTGTCGGGCGAAATACCTCTTTGGTGGGCCTCCAGTTTCTTTCCCACACAGGGCAGCTAGGCGTGACGTAACTTCTCGCACCGTTTGGCATAAGTGGGAAGCAATAGCCCGCGACTCATCTGGTGGAAGAGCGTTCACTATTATGTCCACTAGCTCGGCTTGCGATGGATTTTCTGCAATCTGATAGTACAGTTCGATGATCTTCCAAGCATAGTCCAAAAGGGACCCATACTTGGCTCGATCATATCTTAAAGATTGGAGGTTGCGTTTCTGAAGCCTCTCTATATGTTCGTTGCAGTATTCTTCCTTAAAAAGGATCAGAAAATCATCAAACGTATGAATTCTATATTTAATAGCAGCAAACCACGCGCCTGATGCTGCAATTAAAAGTTTTTCAACTATTTGTAAACGTTCTCTATCGGTCAGCCGATACATTTCTAAACACTGCTGCAATCTACGCAGAAAAACACGAGGCTGTCCATTGGTAATATTCCCGTCAAAAGTGGGAAAACGTTCGATGTCCCTCAGCGAAACCTTGGAACCCATACTAACATAAGCAGGGGAATAGTTACTGGGAATTAACATATTCTCCTGCACAATCGGAGTCGTCACCGGATTTACCACCGACGACGTAGTAGCGGTGTTATAACTACCCATGTAAGTGAAAGGGATTCTGTTGGTCGTATTGAGTATGTTGGGCTCCATCCCCGGACCAATCGCACCCATGAACAACGACTCAGAATGGCACCCATCTCCTCTTCCCGGCAACACGCTATGTGATTGTATACCTCCATGTAAGGAGGGAGCACTCACGCTAGTGACCGTAGTCGTCACAACACTCGACTGATTCGGCACACTATTGGAATTGAACCACGACTTGGGTTCTGACTGATGCATGGGGTAGTGCGTCGCAATATCCCGTGCATCAACTGACGTTAAATTTTCTTTTCCTGCGCCACGGGTAGTTGTAGCGGGTAATATTCCTGAGGAATCGCTACCGGGGAAAGGATAGGTTACCTCTGATTTTTCGCGACTAGATTTTGTCATTTCTTTTCGAATATTTACTATGTCGTTCTGAATTTTCGAAATTTTCTGGTCAGTTACTTCCAGTTCGGTTTTCAATGATAAGTCTGACAAGGTTGACTTTAAACTATCAATTTCGGCCTGCTGTGTTTCTAGTTTATTGTCGATTTTATGTAATTTTGTATCCATTTCTTCAATTTCAGAATTTACATGCTCTAATTTACCCTCAGTCTCCTGCTGAAATTGCTTTAGGGACTGTTGAGCCTCGCATCTGACCAAATCGATGTCAGTAGACGTTTGCTCTCTCAATTTGTTTATTGAGGAAGCAAAGTCCAAACATATGTTGTCTATTTTGTGAGTTAATACTTCGAATCGAGATTCGGTTTCTCGGTTCGAGGCATCTATTTTTTCATTCATTTCCCGGCTATTCTTATTCATTTCGCGTCTCATTTCCAGACTATTCTTATCTATTTTTTCATTTATTTCGCGTCTCATTTCCCGGTTATTTTCATTCATTTCTTGTAGCATTTGTTGCAATGAAAGGAGGAGAGCGTCATTATTAGATGACACAGTCTTCCTTTGCTTTTCTTTGGGTTTATCACCAATTGGATCCCCATCTTTTTCATCATCATCGAGGTCAGATATCTCCACTGGAGATATTTGGCCTCGGTTCTTCGGGGTACTATACCCTCGCTCACCGTCCGAATCGGGATGTTCATTTTCTTTTTCAGAGGATAAACTCATGGGTTCACGCGACTGGTGGAGCTTCCTCTCACATTCTTTGCAGTATTTAACTATTTCACCAGCCCGGACCTTTTCTGCATTTTCAGCAGTATCCTCTAAATTAATACAACTGAAATGAATCCATTTCAGCCCACATTCGTGACACCTCACTAGCCTACGAGAGAGGCGAGCTCTTTTCTCACTACTTTCTAAAGTACATTGCGTACATGAGACTTCCGCGTTCTCGTGTGATACTACTTCCCTCTTGGTTGCCATAGTTTCCATATAAAAAGACACAATATAAACACATGCAATTATATCCTTATAAACTAACAATACTTATTATTCAGGTACTGTTCATAAATTAAGGGACTCCTATCTAATTCCCTCCTTGGGTCAACTTCCAGCATTTTCAAATTTTAGAAGTCACTTTAGCAAATTCCTTCATTTCCCCCTTTCTACAGAGAGAGACAAAGATAGCAGAACAGCCAATGACTATAATTATTTAATCTCACTGTAACTTTTTAATTATGCACCTTTTGTGGCCAAGTCAATATGTGCTCGATCCTAAACAGTGTTTAATAAATAATTTCAGATTCGTTACCAGGGAAAACAATTGTTTCCATGGTAACTGTCCGATGTCAACGGTCGCCAAAATTGAAAGAAGAACGTTAATTTTAACGAAGATAAAAAAGCTAATGTAGAGGTTGGAGAGGAGTCGCTAAAATTAATTCTCTTTAACGAGGACGATTTACGAAACATCATCTACTAATTGAAATCCAGATTATTTTCTTCAATAAAGTAACTTCCAATAAACCTTTTGTTATTGTTAATTATTCCATATCGGACTCCCGAAGAAAACTCATCGAAACAACTTATTGACCGTGCCAATAGCGACTACTCTCAATCATGACTCCGTTTTCTTTCATTTAGAAATAGGAAAGGAAGAGAAGAAAGTAGAAGGGTAAAAGAAGGAGGTAGGTAAAGAAGAAAGAAAAGAAATAGGGTATTTTAATGAGAAACAGATTACTGGATAATTCCGGAAATATAGTAAAAGGTCGGGAAAGTCGTTGAAAGATGAATCATTCTAAATGTTATTAACAACTAATCAATTTTGGAATGCTTCGGAATAGACACATGTTCCCTCATACCACCCAGACCTAGCTCCAGGCACCACGATCATGGGGTTGCCCAGACCTAGACCTGGAAATGAGAAAAGTGAAATTTAATTCTTTGTAATGTTATTTCGACCAGTGACTGATAACTATCCAGCATCTGAACTCTGTCCTCTAGGATCGACCACACATATGAATTAGCCAAGAGGGAAAAAAAAACAAGCTTATTAACTCAATATAAATTTATGTATCGCATCAATAAAAGTCTCAACTTCCTGGAAGAAAGATGTCGTATTTAGGCTTATCCTGCTAATTTTGCTTCACTCCTCGAGCCGATTTAAACCGTTAGTGACGGTCCTTCATGACCTAGGTTATTTACCTTAACACATATATTAAAACATGACACATATATTACAGATGTTAATATGACAAATGATATCACTAAAATTACTTAAATTAAATCTATCATGCATTCACACGCTCACTCACTCAGGACAGTGTATATATGTTTAAAGGAAACCAACTAACTACAAGGGTACAAATAGTTTATTACATTCATAGTGAAAAAGAAAGACAAACATATAATTATGAAGAAAATATTAAAAGCACAAGTTCTTGGTTATATATTAATAGAGTACATAGTATTATATTTTAGTAATTTTTTTATATATTCAATCATATTGACAAATGAAAAAGAAAGAAAAAAAAATAATAATTACATGTATCATATCTTAGGCATGCTAAAGCAAAATGATGATTTGCGACATACGCAAATAAAAAAAAACACTTATTTCACTTAAAAATAAAAAAAATTGGACAAAGAGGAAAGAAAAAAAACTTTTTGGTGTATTAGAACTTATATGAGTCTCTACCTCACGTCGAGATATTAAAATATTAATAATTTCGAGCGTCCAAATCACAACTCAAGCACTAGTCGTAGTGTCCAAAACGTTTCGCTCCATTTAACTTAATTTGTGTTTATACATATATATATATATCTATATATATATATCTAGTGGTTTACCAAAAAAAACATTCATCGACTATATTTGGTTTATAACTCTTAACAGATTGTATCTGCAATCGCACACTGCTACGTTTATATCCATCTAGGGATTTCGAGAAAATAACTTTCACTAGAGGAAGTTTCTCCTCTTAGACGGTCTATTTCCAAATTTATCAATCGAATAATTTCAAGTTATTTATCCAACACTGGGACACTTCACGAGACCTTTCATTAGGATCACTTTCGTATATGTTTATACATGGTTCGGATTTTTAAAAAAATGATCTTCCACAGGTGTACGGAGTATGATGGTTCAAATTGAGGATAAAAAAAAAACTGGTCAAGTCACAGGATACATATGAAGGTGAGACGGATTCAAGGTACACTTTCCACAATGGTTTTAGGTTAATTGCTCAGGGATAATATTTGTTATGATGTGGGTTACGTTTAGACCTGCCGATATTTTTTCAATGCATGCCATTATATAATTACAGAGGTTATCACTTACATTGATTCAGAAGAAAAGGAAAATTACTTAAGTGCACGGCGGTATTCTTAACAAAATCTACATTCTTAAATTCGTCGGAAGACTTCTGGTAAACTATAGCAACCAATACACGTCTAGGGGGACAGACACGAGCGCTCTTACATATATTCATAATACATTTAATATCATACTTTTACTTTAACATCATATTCACATACTAATTACACATATATTTCGAAGTATTTATTTCTCTCTATATATATATATATTTATAATAAATGCGCACACATTTAAATTAATCATCCCCAACAATAAAATTTTACAAGGTTGCAACATTGTCCAAGAAAACAAATGACTTCCAACATTACATTTGGAAACAAATTAAATTTTATCTGATACCGCGCGTCTATAAATTTTTAACTTTTATATAATCAATTCGTGTTTAAATCATGAAGGAAAAAAAAGAAAAAAAACTTTGTAAGGCAGGCACGTAACACAGAGTATTTCTAAAGATATAACTAGATAAATCAAAATACAATTTCTGGGCCCAGATTAACTACAAAGTAATCGAAAACCAAAACAGAAAGGAAAGTGACCAACGGATTAAAAAAAAACTTAAGAGGGACGACGGTGAAAGAACGTAATCGAAGTGTCGTCAACTACGAAGTCTTTGTTCATTTCGGCGATAGGTCAAAATGTGATGGAGGACCCAATCATTATCTACTTTATCCATGAATCGTGTCTTGCAACGTCTCAGCTGGTAATTTCAGATCAGAGTTGTACGTTAAATAAATCGTAAGTAACAAGTTCAAAATCTTGGGGGGGGGAAGGTTGAAAAAAAATAAAAAAAAACTTGAAGAAATGAAGACAGAGAGAGAGATAGAGAAGAAGGAAGACGAAGAATAGGGGCGCCAAAGACTTAAGTGAGAAATAACTAACGCTACAAAGTTAGAAGTCGAATTTCGCTCTCAACAAAATCCATAGCCAAAATATTCTTAACATGCCAAAAGGGTGGTCTACTCAAATACGTAGACTCAAGGAGCGCCCTGCTGCCAAGGATGCAAGTTCTGTGTCCATCAGATCCCAATCCCACAAGAGTTTGCTTGTAAGATTGAAATCCGATCCCCGTATCCGGCCCAGACCAGCAGGATAAAAGGAGAGGGGAAAAGGGACCAGGTAACTGCGTCCCCAATTTTGAAATCTCTAAGTAAAAAAAAAATATTCGACCCCTTAGAAAACTAAGAAGGTTCGGGGACAGTAATGAAACTAGAATAGAAGTATTATCTAAGATATCCCTAACTAATGATTTGCCGAAATAATAAAAAAATTAAATAAACTGAATTTTGGATCGGTGATTTCTATGCCAAACCTCACCGATAGCTACCCTGCGCAGACACGCCACAGTCTGGGATGTCGTTAATTTCCCTCGTCTAATTAAACTAAGAAAAGAAATGAAAATACTTAAAGGGACTAGGGGTCGACATCCGGATACGCGAATAAATTTCAATAACTAATTGTTTTGATTCTGTACCCTATCAGAGCTGTCGCCTCCATGAACATTGTAAACTAGCTCGAGTAGGTAACGTGGAGGAAAAAAAAAATCTCACGGAGCAGGGTATTCTATTTTAAAAAAACCGACCAGAAAATATAATTCACTACAGCCCTGTTGTATAACTGCTACTGTCTTTTCATAATTTATTATTCGATATGTCTAGTCTGCGATTATATGATGCTACCCATTCTATCAGATGGTATTACTATGGTTGATTATTACTATAACACATTAAACTACAAAGTATTACCATAGTCCGACTATATATCGCCCTCCGGTCCGCGTGATATTATGGTGCAGGGGTCAGAACCTGAGATGTTTGTAGTTACACGTATCTATTCAATATCTATATATCAACACGCGGCGAAGTATTCACTGGGCTACAATATATTTAACTATATGGGTGTCCTATATTCTATATTCATTTACTACAATATTCATATACTTATTAATATTCATATTCACATTAATATTCATTTGCCACGACGCTATATTCTACAAACACCCTGTTTCCTCTATCTACGCCCAGCCTATTTACACATTTCATCATAATACTTTAAAATCTATAATCACTACAAACATTTCCCATTCTGATCACCGCACGACAACCTCACTCGAACCCAAGACTCTTTCATCCCAAACACATAATACTATGTAATACTCGGTAGCTTTATTAAGAAGAAAGAAAAAAAATCCTACGTATGTTCACTGAAAATAGAATTATCTGCGATAATGTTTAATGTTTACGAAATTTCTGCAGCAACAATTGACTTCTGCAGCCACGAAGAAAAATGAACATCTAATATAATTCCAAAGCGAAGAACTAGCATCATATCGCCCGACTTCTGTTAAAAATTTACGTATTGTTTATTTATTTAAATATCTCGATTTCTAGACTATGCAGAATGTTGAAACTTTCAGAATATATTAAGTTTGGATCACTTGACCTAACTGTACATTCATATGGGCTGTGAATTATACCTTCTAGGTTTTATTTCAGAAAGAAAGGTCAATTTCATGAAAACTAAATCACTAAGCACCTCGACGGAAGAATGGCGGTTAGTACTGACTTTTGACACTAGGGCTAGCGACGATATAATCAACCCTTGGACAACTGAATGTGACCTTGTACACGGAATCATTATACTATATTACGTTCACTATTAAATATCGTGTATGAGTTCACTTAATGACGGAATAATAAAGAATTTATCGCATAGTAAATACTACACTGTCCAACACACTCTTTCATCACTTAACTACCACTATCACTGATACTACATTACAAATATACACATACTACTCGAACTACAAGACACATCATGCCAATACACACCAATCATCACTATCATTAATACATGTTATACTAATAAATATACACAGAAAACATTCATATTTTACCATGTTAAATCGGCTCTATGAAAGGAAAGGGGAAGAAAGGAAACAGGGCCAACTGGCCCTGTATTTACTAAATCACATTCTTAATGCAAACTGTTTAATCAATGCCCCGAGGGGACATATCGGAGTATTAGCTAACAATAGGACCCCTGCCCTGAAGGGGCAGGAACCCGGAAACAAACTAAACGTTCAACCCATCCCACTGGAAGCCGTACTCCCAATTTGGGAGTCAGATAGGAGCCCTTACTGATAATTCACACGTGCATTGTGATTACTATTATAACTACCACAAAATTAAATACCGCCATGTATGCTAAAAAAAAAAAAATCACGTACTAACTACACAGACAGATTACTGAACGGACAGGTCTGACCGAACCTACACTGATTCAGGAGGGGCAAAAGGGAAATTTAACTATTCGATTCACTGAACTGCAAACTGGGTTTGGAAAAGGAGATTAAATGCACACACTATCCTAAATTCTGTCCATATCGATCGGTGGATGAAAACATGGCGTCATTATCTTGCATTTACTATTTCAGATTTTTTAGACCAGTTTTACTATGTAATTTAAGAGTTCATGGCTCCCAAGACTTCCAGTGATCTTTTGGACGTTAATAAAGTCCCAATATTACCTTGTTTGCAGTTTTTCTCACTCCGTTGCGACCTTTTAAGCTCGACGATCAAATCCAGTGTCTTCAATAACACTTTTCGGCGTGGAATGGAATAATTGCGCCCTAATATCATAGCGTGGGTTTATCAGCCAATCAAAACTAAGCATTTTGGCGGTGGGGCTTTGAAACGAATAAAATTTGGTAAAATCTAGATTAAACTAGTTTTTAGAAGGACCTAGGTATCTAAAAGAGAGGTGAAGGGTGGTCCTGAAAATTCTGTCGAATTTTAGATTGGTTATTTGATCTGGAAAGTTCCGTCCAATAGTGGATCTATATTTTCGGATAGCACTGACACCGTAAGAATTGTAATAATCCATTTACATATACATATACAAGACTTATAACTAATTTAAAATATAAATAAAGATATTGATTCCCAAAACTATAATTCCCAATAATTTTTTACAGTTTCCCATGTTAATTTGAAATAGAATAACAAATAAAATTACGAATTATATGAACAGCCAGAAATTTTTTGTTAAACGTCAGGTACAGTCGGCGCAAAAATTTCGGGCACCCTCCTATTAAAAACATAATATCATTAGACTGTAATGGCATATTACAATTTATTGAGCAGTACGTTGCGTCTTACGTTCAGCTGTACTCTACATGTGTTCTTAAGAAATTATTATTGTTCAGCAGTATGTGCCAATCTATGAGAAGTGTTTTCAAGAAGCTAACATCATTGAGCAGCACATTGCACTGTATGACAAATGATGTGAAGTTATCGTCATTAAAAAGTACCGAACGTCACAGTTTATGACAAGTGTTTTCAAGAAGTTATCATTATTGAAGAGTCTGTTACGGCTCACTGCAAATGGTTTCAAAAAGTTATCATTGTTAAGCAGTACTTGCAGTCTATGAGAAGTGTTTGCAAGAAGCTATCATCATTGAGCAGTACGTTGTAATCTGTGACAAGTGTCTTAGAGAAGTATCATTGTTATGAAATACTTTGCAGTCAATGGACGACAAGTTATTTAAAGATATAATTGTTATTACAAATTATTTTAGATTTATCATTGTTAGATCAATATCTTACAGACTATGAAAGTGATTTTACAGGCATATTACTCATAACAGAAAAAAACATATAAAAAAACAGCAAGTTCACATTCTATTGACTTTTAACTTATACTGGTTGATAGAGTTACAAATTGCTGAGTTTCTTTGATTGATGGAGCAGTGTTAAGCAATTTTAACTAGCTTCCAGTGACAACGCAAGAATATGGAAGCAAGGGGGATATGTTCGCCGCCAGAAATGCGTTGAAACGTAGTCAATTAATATGAAACTGTTGTTTTCAGTATAGTTAAAAACAGTTGTCTCTGCCCCTTCCTCCCCCGATAAATTAAATCTGCGTCGTCATTGCTCGCTTCAACTCTGAAGAAGATTGTACAGACGTCCTTGATTTGCCTACAAGAAAAGAGCACTCTTTTATTCTTACGGATTCTTCTAAACTATCTAAAATGATGTTATATAAAAGGTAGGTAAATACGACTGGGAAGATAGGAGGGGATAAAGATTACTTCGCGTGCTGGTAGCTAATTTGAACCTTCATGTGCTCTCAATTTCCGCAAGCACTCACGAACGCTCTTGAAGTGTGGTGTGGTTTCTACCTCCAGGAAATCTTTTCTTCGTCGTCTGCTCTGCGCGTATTATTCTCTCTCTCTCTCTCTCTCTCTCTCTCTTTCTCTGTTTCTAAATGTGTTTGTTAATTTCTGACTCATCCCATATAAATTTTATTTGTCATTTTACCATACTAATAATTTTGTAAGTACCAAGTTTCTGTTTAGATCTTTTGAATCAGGAAATGTCAGAGAATGTTTCTTGGAAATCTAAGAAAACGATTTTTGGGTTGAACTGGAAGTTGAAACGATGAAGTATGAAAAACAAGCTCTTGAGGAAGTGTTAAATCAAAATTGGTGCAGGTCTCGATGGTATAGGTGCAGCAGATTTTGCCAGAGGGAGGGAGCAAGACTGTTTACCTACATAAGATTTTCGCGTTTTTTATTAGTACATTAGTAAACAATATGTTTTTTATTAAGCATTTGTTTCTCAAACTTAGGAAACAATTGCCTCCCGTCCTCCCCAAATGACGCTCCTGCATAGATGTAGATCGCCCTCTTGTAGAACGCTGGAGCCGCCACTTGCCACAACTTTACCATCATCTGGATACAACGCTAATTTTCACGCACAATTAATTTTATAATAAATTTGAATAAATTATACAAGTTGCCTGTTTTCATTTTTTTACAACATTGTTTTCATTAAATGGAGAGTTATTCTATGAACATTTACTAACGTTCTCCCTGATTTTATCCGAAAATCTAAAACAATTTATTTTTCTTCTTTACCTCAAATAATAGCTTCTATGTTGATACCTTGGTTTCTTCTACCTCTTAAATTTTCTTGTTCCTTTTCCTAAACGCTGATCATACCCAGTCCCAAACCGGTTTTTCCACTGTCTTCACAATTACTAAGCTTTGATAATCTTTCTCGCCCTTTTAGTCTTGATACTTCTTTTTCCCCATAGTTCTTCTTCTAGATATTATATGTGTTCTTGTATCTACTACATTGCCATCAACTGAAGAGTTGTTCCATTAACATCTTCAAACTCTTTTCCCAGTCTTCGTCAAAAGCTAAAATACAAGTCTATCTTTTTCAGTTAATCTCTCCTTTAAGATCTTAAGTTTTCTTGTGTCTCTTCTTCATCTCTCGTCGTGACCATTGCTACATCACTTCTTTCACTTTCCTCAAACGTTCATCATCTTCTGGAAAAGTCTTTCTCTCGTTCGATCTTGGTATTTCTTCCTATTTCTTACCTATTCCTTTTTTTTTTCATTGTTACAATTATCAACTGTTTACGACTGGATACTTTGTTCTTTGTTGTCAAGTAACAGTGAATGGGAAATAGTAGTAGTAGTAGTTTTTTTTTTACTGAAATGCAAAACTTTCTTTTTAAATTAGTTTATTTTGTCAACCTGTTGACAAAACATCAATACTACGAAAGTCAGGAAATATGACAGTGCTGCCAACTTGGTAAATAATTTTATTGCAGATCTTCTTAGGTTCTTCGCTGAGATAACATCTATTTTTAAAAAATAGTGAAAAATTCAAAGATAATGAAGCATATGAAAAATGTAGAACTTAAGCCAAATCATTGCCATCATCATAGGTATTCTGCCATTATTGGCAGGTCACTTGCCGCAACTGAGAAACTTCCATGCTCCACGCTTTTCCGCTAACTCTTCGTCTTCATCTACGATTTTTCTGTTTTGATATCGTCTATTAACTGTAGTCTCCTTCGCCCTCTCCCTCTCTTACCCGCCACCATACCCCTCCCTTGCGATACAGTTTCTTCTTCCAATGTTCCAATCAGTTTCTCTTCCTCTTCTTAATATTATCTAAAATTGTTCTTTTCTCCCCCCACTATTTCTTACACCCTCTCATTCGTTTTCTGCTCGACACACCTAATTATCTTCATTCTTCTCCACACCCACATTTCGGCTTCCAGTCGTTTTTAATCATTTTTGCGTAATGTCCATGTTTTTTCTTCATACACTACAATACTCTACACGAAACATTTTATGACACTTTTCTTAACTTCTGAAGTGTTTTCTTCCTCCTGAAGGCTTCTTTCGTCATTCCCATTTTTGTTTTTATTTTTAGCTAGAGCCAAATAGTATCTACAAAATGTTATTAATACATACACTTTAAAAATCGTTTCCCAACTTTTTCTAGTAGACCAGATTCTGACGTCATAACTATTGTATATCCTGGCTATAATTCCATGCTATACGAAAGGTCTTGAAAGAGTTTTTTCTTCATGTTATAGATATTGAAGGTACTACCTGGGTCTCTTCCTACACTTTTGACGTTTTTCATTATTCTTCTCTCACTAAAGGTTTAAAATACAAATAAGATTACTGAAGAGCCAGAGAGTCATAACCATATTGATAGGTTTCTATTTTATCAAACAAATCACATATTTTTGTTTCGAAAAAAATAGCAAAGGAGTACTGCTCCCTTTAATCCTCTTCACCTCCTCAAAAATTAAGCTATGTATTGTGTATAGCGAAAATTTACCCTTGCTTTAATGATAAATGTGCAAAATTTGTGGGTTAAACTGGAAGGGGAGACGAAGTCCAGATTTTGATGTCGATTTTATTTGTTGAAACCCCAGCGAGACCAGTTTTTGAGAGCAATAGTATGCTGTTAAGAGTCTTCACTACAGCGAAATAAAACTACCGCTAATTTTAGAGTTTTTCTGTAATATCTTCAAAACAAATAAAAAATATTCGAAAAGCAGAAACGTAGTGAACTAGGCAATACGATTTTACATGTGTTACCGTTATCACAACTTATGTACCTGCTTTCGATTTGCAACTGTAGATAGATTTAACATTTTTTGCGGGTTCTGTAAATAGCGGCATACCAAAAGCAGATTGGCGAATTGTGGTAAAGGTATCACATGGAAAATCTTATTGTTTAGTTCACTACGTTTCTGTTTTTCGAATATTTTTATTTGTTTTGAAGATATTACAGAAAAAACTCTAAAATTAGCGGTAGTTTAATTTCGCTGTAGTGAAGACCCTTAAGAATAATTTAAGACACTTCGGGGTTTTATTGCACTTCGATGTTAATCCCTGTTATTCTCTTGTAAGTTGTTATGCATATTGAGAAGTAGATTTTACTCGCTCTGCTTTCATAAGCTAAATCTACTGTTTATAAAAGACGTAGGATTCGAGATCAATAAAACAGAGAGCATTGTTCAATATAACTCGGGAGTATTTCTAGAAATGGATTTCGTGATTGCTTTTTAAAACTTCATTGGCGACTAACAGAGATTTTGAATAAACAAATGGGGAAAATAGGAAATTCGTTAGAGACTAGAAATTTTAAACATAAAAATGAAATTGAAATGAAACAATAACTGAATGAATTAGGAAGGCACTGACTTGTGAGGTCACTGTTCTTTAACCCTCCATAGTCCGTGTGGTCAATTGTAACATCAAGGCACGCGCGCGGAGTCTCACTCCGCATTATTTATTTATCTTATTTTAATGTGTATTTTGTTTTGAAGCTAGGTTAAATTGTCTAATATTTTCTTTGTAATGTTTTTGACAATTGCCCACGTATACTTTACAGCGCAAACCCCTTTAACAACTCTAAAAAAAAACTAAAATCTCTCTATCCGCGGAGTCTCCGCGGAGTGACTCCGCGGCGCGTGCTACTGCGGGTTAACAAATAATTATTCTTTCGTAGAATTATAGAATATTGCTCGTAATCAGAATACTGTTGGACAAGCGTGAGTTTTATCCTCAATGCAGGATTTTTAAGCATAAAAAGTGTATTGATGGTTCTAACACGTAAAAAAAAGTTCGTATTGAAAATTATGAAATACCAATCACAAGCTGTCTTTGAGAGTTCTCAAGAATTTACTTTCATTTCATAAAGAATGCTATAACCTATTGCAGTACTTAATTATAATTCCCTAAAAGAAACGTTTCTACAGATTCTTGAACTGGTAAATGCACCAATCTCAACGTGGCTGCAAAGTGATTAGTGCTTGTTATTTATGGAGGAAAGTGCCATCTAGAATTCACTACTAATTGGAAACACGTGGTTCAATCAGTGCAAGACAAGAAGTTATACACTGAAATCCTCAATAGACGGTCAAAGATATCAGACTATGTTATGATGATTCAAGATAGGTATCGGAATAGCTTGAAGAGCGCGAAGACCCTTCCCGGGGCTGACATTTTCTCTGATCATAACCTTTTGATGGCTCAAGTGGATATTCAACTGAAGAAAGTAGACTGAAAAGTTAAAAAGAAACGAGGGAGTACTAGAACAAATGTTGCAGAAAATAAA
Source organism: Thermobia domestica (assembly GCF_964235325.1). Classification (NCBI taxonomy): domain Eukaryota; kingdom Metazoa; phylum Arthropoda; class Insecta; order Zygentoma; family Lepismatidae; genus Thermobia; species Thermobia domestica. Next base: position 374,184,168 of record NC_137455.1, on the reverse strand, counting down.
GGAAAGGAAGACGTGGAAACAAGTTGAAACAAAAGAGGGCAGAAAGATCTGCAGGAAGTTAAACAATGAGTTACGAAGGGAAACAGACAAAGCATGGTAAGTGTTTTACAGACGAAAATTCGAGAACATAGAAGAATTAGAAAGAGTTGGGAAATATGGGGAAATGTACAAGGACGTGAAATCTATGGATTTTCGGAGGAAACTTGGGGGTATTAAGATGGCAATAAAAAGTAAGAATGGGAAGATAGTTAACGAGAGAAGTGAAGTCTCGAAAGGTGGAAGGAATATGTTGAGGTCTTACGTGAGAGTACGGATAGACCGGAAGGTGATAAAGGGTCTAATATTATTCGGAATGAGTTAGGAAAAGCTATACTCGAGATAAGGGATGGAAAGGCAGCCCGGATAAGTAATATATCAATCGAATTCATTAAGAATATAGGAGACAAGGGCAAGAAAGAATTGTTCCGACTCAGCAATGAAAGATGTGAAACAAAAGAGTGGCCAAAAGACCTCCTGAAACCGATAATAATACCAATGGCTAAGAAACCGAACCCAGAAAGTTGTGAGGATTATAGAACTATTAGTCTCATATCTCACGCAGCAAAATATTTTGCTTCGAAAGAGTTGAGGAGGAACAGCTCGGTTCAGGAGAGGTAAGGGTACAAGAGATGCAATTTGATTATTTAGGGTGATTGGTGAAAAATTTATAGGAAAAGAAAAATAACGTATGTGGTATTGATTGATCTAGAAAAGACTTTTGACCACGTGAATTGGGAACTGTTGTTCGAATTTCTAAAGAAAATTGGGTTGGAATGAAAAGATTGAAGACTCATATGAAAATTATATATGAACAGACAAGTTAAGTGTTAGAATAGGGGAGGAAATGGCAGAGGAGAGTGCAATTTAAAGGGGAATTCGACAGAGATTCTGTCTTTCGTCTACATTATTTAATATCTATGTAGAAGAGATAGTGAAAAAGAGAATACATAATAAAGATGGTGAGCGTACACAATGAAGACATTTCGGTAGGAGGTAGAATAATTAATTGTTACGGTTTGCAGATGATATGACACTTGTTGCGGAATCTGAAAAGAAAATCAATACGAGTTTAAAAAAAAAACTTGAGGAAGGGCTGCAAAGAATATGGGATGAAAATAAATGTTAAAAAGACAAATGCCATGGTGACGTAATGCATCGAATAAGTCAAGTCTGATGACTTTGACCAAACATTCCACGGAGTTTCCGAATAGTCTTTACACAATCTTTACAACATTTGTAATAAGTTTTCACTATGACAATACGCTGTTACGTTGTGAAGCGCTCCATTCCTACCCGTACAGAAAATATATGACGATAATGCGCTATTCGGCCCTTCCACGAGCACTAACCACAAATACAACAGATAAAAGTTCTGTAACGTTCAGTGCTGCCAACTTACTAAAGGAGAAATGGCGGGCATTTCAAAAGTTGCGTTCTTTATGAAACACCCTATACCTTTGTCTCTGGCCAAGATTATTATGTAACATGGAAGAAAAGTTACAAATAGTGGGCTGCATAAAGTTTCAGGCTTGTATTCAGTTATCTTAATCCCAAGACCAATAACCTAAGTACTCTTGTAACATGCGAAATTCAGTTGAGTTGATTTTAGTTTACCGTCCCTTTCAGCAGCGAGGCTATATGAGACGTGGACCTACGGATTAACGTGGAATCCGAACCACATGAGCTCCCGCCGGGAATCGAACCCGGGTCTCCCACGCCAAAGGCGCGTACGCTAACCGCTTAGCCACGGAGGAGCTCTATGGGAAATTCACTTCTGCATAATAGGTTAATTACTTGAATTGGAATTTACTTTTCCGTTCAGTAGCAAGGCAATATGAGACGTGGACCTATACCTTAACGTGGAATGCGAACTACAGAAGCTTCGGGTCTAAGCATAGGATAACCATAAAGCCACAAGAAAGCTGCTTCTGCATAATAATAACAATGATAATCGGTGAAAGTCCTTGAAAGAAAATATTATTGAGACATCAACTCGAAATTTTTTTGCGTGGTTTCTTAGTTTCCCTATTCAAAGAATGTCCCACTGCTTTAGTTGTAAGTTGGCCTATACACGAATTCTTTCTCTTCATTTCTAAGATTTTTATTTCACATAAATATAATAATTCTTTTTGTTTCGTACTATAAAGGAAAAGAACAAAATCGTTAAAAAGCGTGACCTACTGACGATCGCGTGTTACCAAACTTTTTATCACGAATTGAAATATATATAAGAAGTTATGTTAGACTCTTAAGTTCCCCTTTTACGTTTAATTCGAAACTCACCTCGTCTGCAACTGCACCATTGAATATTTCTTTTTTTCTTTTTTTTATTATTTCTTTCCTTGAAATCAACCCCCTTTTTGGTCGCACATTTTCTTCTTTCCTTGTCTCCATTCTTTCTTACTTTTTGTGCTTTTTTTTATTTCTCTGGTATTTCAAGAATTGTCTCCGTTTAGCCTCTATTTCTTTTCTTTTTTTCTTGTTCTTTCTTTTCCTGACGAGTCTTAAATAACTTTGGTAAAATATAGGAAATGGAGCTGGATGAAATCAAAATGTCGCCCCACCTAGCAGATTGATATCCAAGATATTAAATGACTGAAGTAATCAATACAATATTATATGAGTCATATGATACAACCGTGGTCAAAAAATTATTTGACATCCACCTAAGACTCAATGCACTGGACCCCAAGTTTTAAATGAGATTATGGAAAGGAATAATTAGTACGAATTGTCACTGTGTGTAGAATATTCATAGATTTATAGAAGGCTTTCGATACAGTTTAAATGATTGATTTCTATTTATGTCAGCAGAGAGGCTGTTATTATTATTATTATTATTATTATTATTATTATTATTATTATTATTAGTAGTAGTAGTAGTAGTAGTAGTAGTAGTAGTAGTAGTATTAAAGTATCCTGCATTTTGGTGGTCCTAGGACTAATGAGGTTTTTTTCTTTTCTTTTTATTAATTTTCAGTTTGGGCCTGAAAATGTTTCCTCCGTTTCTCGATTTTTAGCTTCCTCTTTTAACTCCCAATATTTTCTCCTATTTTCCAAATCATCGATCAGTTGTGTTCTTCTTATTTCTCGCTCTCCTTCCATCTTTCCTTCTATGGCGTTATGAAGAAGACGTTTTGTCCGCAAGATATGTCCAATGCAATTGGCTTTTCTACGAAGGATGGTGGCTAGAAGCGCCCTCTTCTTTCCTATCCGTTTTAAAACGTCTTTGTTTGTTACTCTTTTTGTCCATTTCATCTTCTCCATCTTCCTCCAATACCACATTTCGAAGCTTTCTAAATATTTCTTCTCTAACTTCCGTAATGTCCAAGTTTCTGAACCATAAAGTCTAATACTCCATATATAGCACTTGACCAATTTCTTCCTTAGTTCAATATTAAGGCTGCTAGTTAAGAGTGACCATATCTTGTTGAATGCTTCTTTGCCTATGGGTATTCTCGGCCTGATCTCTTCGGTGCAGTACGCGTCTTTCGTCAAAATACTTCCTAGATATTTCAAATGATTGATCTCTTCAAGTACCATTTGTTCTACTCTGATGCGTAAGGGCACATTTCCACGGAAGAGGTTATATAAGAAGAAATATTGAGTTTTAAAGTGTGATCTAAGCCACTGCAGTGCTTTTGATGCTCTCCTATCGGGAATTGAACCCGAGACTTTGTGTACAAAATGCATCTATGTTAGTCACTAGGCTAGAGAGGAAAGCTTCGATAAAGTTGCATTAGCAACAGTATTTAAAGCATCTTAAACATCAAAATTTCGAAACCATAAATAAAGTTACTGAGAATTATATTTTTGATGTTATATCGGCTAGAACGGTTACTAGACTGCACTGAGTAAGTGTACACTTCAGTACTAAAATAGATATAAGACGAAAACTCAATTTACCCAAAATTATTATCTGCAATGTTTGAAGAAAAGTTCAGGATTTTAAACTTGGAAGAATCTATAGGCATTCCAGAAGTCGGGATTTATAGGAGAAAAACGAAAAATAATTACAGGATATGTACAAAGTATAGTACATATCCTGTAATAATAGGATATGTACTTGTGTTGAAAGTAAGTACTTAGTATTAGTACTAGTATTAGTACTTAGTATTAGTATTAGTATACTACTTAGTACTTAGTAAGACTTCGTGAATATATCGTACAGAAATTTCATTTACGATACGTTCTTTGAGATGAATGTTTAGAATCTTCAAATTCGTAGACTATGGCTTTCAGTCTGACCTGTAAGTGAAAAATCAAGTAGGGTGAGAAATTAGTCCTTCGCGCTCAAATGTAGGTTGTGAAGCAACACTGCAATGCGCAATTGTTTCCACCTTGATGTTTTAACTCGGCTGTCTTGTTTTTATCCTCCTCCTAAACTTGTTTTCCACAAAAGCTGAAAAGAGCATCTGCACTTGCTCGCACTCCGAGCACCTGATAATCGAAATTTCCTTAGAGGGATAACCGTAATCGAAATAAACTCGAAAATTAGAGTAGTTTACAAAATAGTAAAAAAAAAAAATTAAATCTTGAAAGCAGTTCTGACGACTTTGTTTGTATGGAAAGGATTCGGTTTCATAGGGAAAGAGCTATGTAGGTTGTTGTCTGGAAACATTTGACACCCCTAGGAAATAAAATACTTCGTGGACGCCCTTGTCCATATGCTTATTCCTTGTCTCCTCCCTTAAATTTCGCAAAATGTATGATCTATACACGCTCGAGAACTGTTGTTGGCGGAAGCAATGACATCATTAATCTTACGTTTGTTATTCGTGAGGTCTTTTACAATATCAGTGAAAGGTCTTTTTTTCTTTCTTTTCTTTTTTTTTCTTTTCTTTCTTTTTTTTTAATAGATTCCAGGTTGTTAGGTCAACTATCGAATGCGTGATATTCCTCTGGAATACCAAACAACATTAACAACTTTCTCTTTCAACGCCAACAAATAATTGTTAAACGAGTGCTCCTATTCCCATTAGGGCTTGTACAGTACAACTTGCAACAAAAATAGCAAAAAGTTATGATTTGTTAACTTCCTGTTATCCACCCATATGTCAAAAGCTAAAACCTCTTGAGTCACTTTTCGGGAGGCGAAAGCATACTGGAAGTGGGTGGTCTCTGTAAGTTGTTGGTTCAACAACTCTGAACAGACGAACCAAAGAGAGAGAAATGATTAATGATTGTTTAGGGTCCCGTGAATCCATCCATTCAACAATCATACGAAAGATTGTCTTTTACATCTTTCTAACAATGGATCAACAATACGGTGCTAAATGGTTTTTGCAAGATCTTCAGTGACTTAGAGGAATTTCTTGTATTCTCCTAAGTAGGCTACCACAAAGGGGAGGAGTCAAGAATGTGCATTTGCAGATGAATGAATCCTGACCGTTTCACACTTTGTGCGACAGCGTTACGAAGGATTGAGTTTATCTATCCTCTTGTATAGGCATGCTCTTTGAAAGCAAAAGTGAAATCGGTAACGAAAGTGATTTATTGACTTAGTCTAAGTCAATCTTTCAAGCATATTACATTTCAGAAGGTCAAAAATGAGAGATGTAACCCAAATTGCAATAAACTTTTAAATATATTTTTGTTTAACAATATTTCCAGAGATGTTTCTTACCGATAGATTATATGAACTGACATGCTTACATGTAAATTCTCATTTTAGAGAGGGGCCGCGGTGGCTCAATGGTAGAGCGTTCACCTCTGATGATGGGGGTCTCGGGTTCAAAACCTGCTCCCGCCAAGTGAACTTTGTTGTGGACAAACACCGTGTGCGTGGGTTTTCTCGGGGTTCTCCCGTTTCCGCCCACTTTCTTAATTCCCGCATTTCATACATCTCTCATAATCACCGTCTCCTTTAGCTTAACCGGCATAACTGTGGGACGTAAAACTCAAAAATTTCATTTTTTCTCATTTTAGAGAAAATGGAGGAAAAGTAATTTTTATTGGGTTAAAAGTATGTTCTTTAATACCAATCTGGTACGGTTGACGCGTTTTACACTGCTGGAATAGGTAATTTATTTTATATTAATGTTCTGTTTATGCAAGTGATAGGCAAAATATGGGTTCTCTTGTAACAGTGTATCCGGCCCGCGACATGATTCCTAATCTGACAAATGGAAAGAGAATAGGGTCCCTGCAAAAGAGTTGTATTAGTTATGGATGGGTCAATGCCTCGTGGTCAAGCGGGTCAAGATTTATGAGTGGGTCAGTGGGTTAACAGGATGTGACTTACTGTGACCCACCACCCACTGTGATCCACTCTGACCTATGACCCACCGTTCCACCACGACCCACTCTATCCCACCGAGTCACTCTGCTCAGTGCATTGTAGACAGCATTTTCTTAACAGTGTTGAATTTCTACTTTCAAGGACTCCAATTTTCTCCCTTTTTCATTTGTTTCAATTTCTACGACTACTTCTGCGTGAGAAAAGAGCTTCAGGCACTTTTGGATATTGATATTTGTACTTATAATAATAGCAATAGAACTTACTACTTGGCTTTTGAGACAGTGAAATTTTACACTTTTCTCTTTTTATTCCTTCTTTTTTTTCTTTTACGTTGGCCTCCTTATCATGAATTGAGACATTCAAATTTCATCCTATTTTCCACTGAAATGTATTTGTAATTCAACAAGGAAATAATTATATATGATCGTTAAATTGAAATTCATCGTAATATGGGCCAAGGCAAACATTTTACCATTTTATATCGTAACGGTAAGATTCACTAGTATTGTAATAGAGCGGTACTTGAGCGGTTGACCATAGAAATTCAAACTCCGATTAGTGATAATTTCACAGCCTTGTTTTTATTATATGTGTAAACTCTTTAATCAGTGGAGAGGAGAACGCGCATCATGGGTCAGAGTTGATGACGATGGGTTTTAGTGGTATGGTGGGTCAATAGGTCATAGTGGGTGGTGGATCAGTGGGTCATGGATGGGACAAGTTTTCATTGACCCACGTTATCTCTGATTAGAAAGATACTAACAGCACACTTACATTCAATGCATCCCAGTTAGAAGTAGATTAGGAAAGACTTCAAATATTAACAGAAGTTTACTAGTAGAAGAATTTTGTAAAATTTACCATTGTTGTTTTTCAATTAGTTATATTGCCTCGCATATTTTTTTTTTCTATTTTCTTTGGGCCTCTCCTAAAGAAAAGTATACACTAATAATACTGTGAATTAACAGTTTGATTTCTCTTAGCACTAACAGACGTATCCCTAATACTCACATTCAACAATCCTAACAACAGCAATTCCAATACGCCTTTCAGTGACACACGCACACATCTGGAAACGATTCAATCTATTATCATTCATAGTCTATAACGGTTCTAATTTAACTACGCTTGAATGAAATCAAATTATACCTACAAGTTGCCAAGTACAACAGAAACTGAAAGCTTTGTATTTTTTGATATAGAGAGGAACTATGGGAATGCAATCTTATTGTTCCGATATAGCTTGTTAAATTTTCATATAAAACAACTACTTTTTGTACAGGTTTACAAAGAACCTAACCCTTTCGGTATTTAGGTATATGCTATATACTATATATGGTTAAAACATATGTGCGTATTGTTTTAAACGCTCACTTAACATATATTACTGCTGGATTTATTTATTGTTCAGTCGTACATGCATTGAGAAATAAGTCACACGTGTTTTGAGGAGCTCGTCAAGTTGGTGAGGTCATGACGTCATCTATTTGAGCTTCAGGAGTACAACGCAAAAGGCTTATTTGGTTCTCTCGTAAATGCTGTCTAAAAAGGTTTAATAGTATGCTCTTGGTTTAATAGTATGCGTAGACCTATATATGTCGTCGATATGACCACCAGACAGAGTACGTATGTTATGGCTTCTTTCCTTCTGGTTCGCTCTGCTTCCCCTCTATCTGTACATTAACACAGGACCGGTCCAGAAGTTTTGAAAAAGGAATATTTTCAGAAAAAAATCTCCAATTTCGTCGAGTTCCCCTTTTCAGGTATATTATAGTATCATTTGGAAGGTTGCTTTATTCTAAAGATAATGAGATAGGAATTAGGGATGCGCACGAGACAAGATTTGTGGTTGTCTCGTCTCGAAAATGTGCTGTAAAAGTGATGTATCGACTCGAAAAATGTATATTTCACTATTGGAAGAGCCGTGTCTCGACTCGAATTTTGTCAGGAAAACCCTATCTCGACTCGTCTCGTGCGCATCCCTAGTAAGAATCAAAATCTAGGGTAAATAGTGATGATGCAGTAACTGCTTGACTGGAATTCTAAAACTTATCTTAAAAATCCCAAAAGGGTTAATGGTTTCTTAAATAAACTTGATCTACAAATTCTCGGAAGGAAGCTAAAAGTTGGGGTTTAGAACAACAGGGGGAATATGGAACAGTAGCTTAAATTATTATCAAACCTGCTTTACTGTTTGTAAAAATAACACTAACAAAGATAGGTCTGAGCGAATGAAGTTTTCACCAAGATTCGTTAACAATAGTGTCATTTCAGATTTTACTTGGTACGATACGATTTGATATTGTTTCGTCTCGGAAAGTTGTCGTGAAAGTAATGTCTCGTCTCGAGAAATGAATGTTTTTTTATTGAAAGAGTTGTGTCTTGTGTTGAATCTCGTGAAGAAAATTCTATGTAGCTTTGTCTCATGTGTAACCCTAGCTTGGAGGTGGGTGGAGGAGAAAGGCAAGATATGAATAGAGTTAATCTTCCTCATTACTATATTACTATACTATTCATTAAAAATATACAGGGTGTTTCAAGATTAATATTGTGGTTTTAGGGCTTTGTAGTATTTATTACATATAACTTAAAATTATAAATAATGCATCAAATGGAAGAGCAACTCAAACCGTTTTTGCTACAAATGATTAATGTTAGCACCATTTGTCACATGACACACATCGGGTCGATAAGCGAGATCTTCCCAAACCTTGATCAGTGTGTTTGGAGTAATTGTTGCCAAAATAGCTTCAATCTTCTTTCTTAAATTCCTCAATCTCCTTAAAATTCTTCACATAGATGTCACTGGAATTGCAATTCCCGACTAGCCTTCCGAATTGATTTCTTGGGGCTACACTTGAAAGGTTCTCTCACTACGTTTTCCAGTCTCTCTTGGTCGTCCCGTACTCTTCCCTGTATACAGACAGCTGGTGTTTTCAAACTGATAATACTATCTACGGATGTAATTATCATTTAGTGGATTACAATTGTAGTTAATACAGAAAGCACGTTGCACTGTAACTACAGATTCAGTCTTTGCAAAATGTACAACACAAAACGTTTTCTGCTCTCTAGTCTCCATGTTTGCTACTAGCATTTTCTAACGGCAGACAGAGGAAATAGTGCATGTACATGCATGCTTACAAAACTGTTAGAATTGCTCCTTCATTTGATGTATTACTTGTAATTGTAAGTTAACTGTAATAAACAGTACAAAGCCTTAAAATAACGATATTCATTTTGAAATACCCTGTATATCTCAAACTCAGGGCACATCGCTCCTTCTCGTCTCCCGAATCACACCCCTAAAACTTAAACGTCTTTCTTACAACCAGAACATTCTTCATGAGCCCAAATATCGCATTGATTACACTCCATCTACATATCACTTCGAACATTTTCAATACACTTATTTCTGCAAAATATTCATTTCACTTCATTCGTTATTGGGTATTTCAGACTACTGTGGCATTTTTATCTTCTTCCTCTTCCGATGTGAAGCGATTATGGAATACCTGCTAAGTGAAGTAATCCATAACCAGGAACGTACGCAGGGGGCAAGCCACCCCCAAACCCTCACTTTTCTGTAAATAAAATCTAATTGTAGGCGTGATTTTACAAATTTTACTATATTTATCCTCATATTGAATTTAAACTACCGTAAAGCTTCGAACCCCTCATGAAATAAAATCCTGCGTACATGTCTGTCCACAACCCCTTTCATTTTTTTTATTTGTATAACAATAAAGTTTCGAGAAGAATTTAAGCAATTATGTCTTTACCTTGAAGCTTAACAGAAGCACTTGACATTTTAACTTATAGAAAGTTAAAGTTGCACATTTAATATGAAGTAAAATTCATTAAAATTAAATGACGAAAACATGGCTGTAAATGTTTCTAACATCTCCACAATTTAATTTTTCTCATAGCAATACTTTCATAGCTCCACAGAAAATCTCCATGTTATGATGTCATGCGTTATGTTCATACAAAATTATTTCATAACACAGAGGTGCTATTATGACAGAAATGCTGCTATGTTATAATAATACGGTACTCTTCTACCAAAGTGCATGACTTTTCTTTAATAATAAAAAAAAAAAAAAACCTGTACACCCACCGAACCTGAAATTATATCAAAACGAAAGTGTCAACTGTAATAAATTGACTTCAACGACCCATGAAAACACAACTTTGTTGTCTCCATATAACTACAAGAGAACGGTATTTTAATTGTGGGTGTCCAAGTTTCTTTAAATAAAACAGCGTACAAAACTAAAAATAAAATTAAAAATTCATTGATGAGTTTCATACAAGAAATTATTTTTGAACTAAGAGATCTTTGACGGAATATTTTGCAGAAAGTTGTGATATTTGTTTAATTGTTAAGCATTGTAGTTAGTGGTATCTGCTGAGCAATAATTAAACCATACTGATCGCGAGAAATAAATTTCGATTTCCATCATGGAACAATTTGAGAATAGGAAAGAAAAATTTAAAAATCACGAAAATAATTACGAATAAGAACCTGACTCTGAAAGAAGGGCGTCAAACAACAGAACCATTGGCTTTATTTCCCACACTGCAAAGATTATTGCGCGCATACTGAACAGGCGGCTTTAAACTAAGATAGAAGAGATTTTGGAGGAAAATCTACCTTGATTCAGAAAAGGAAAAGGCGTCGGAGATGCCAAACATTACAGCAATATTTATTCGTAAGTTTAATTAGAAGAAGTTTTCGGAAATATATAATTTTCAGCAGTGTTCCAGATTTACCAGTGTTTATCATATCTCCACAACAGTTTGGGATATCAAGTTGCTGTAAACGGCATTATGATTTTAACATCTATTCAAAACCATCTCTGGAATTGGATGAGGTAAAGAGTTTTTCAAAATAAAAACTGTCAAATTCTGAATTCCTTGTTATTTCTGATTCTATTTACTCGAAACTCTTCATATTATGACCATAGTTTTAGTTTCATATGTCTCTCATCTTTCAACAAACTTGTTCCCGTGAAACTCTAACAATGTATCTATGATCTATTCTTTTTTCTATGGGAATTATCTTCCTTAATAGTTAATGCAAAAACATAACCATCGTTAACTTCCATATGAAAAATATATTTCTTGGGTTGCGCAGGAGGTAAGACGAGACGAGACGAGACAGAGCTCTTTCAATAGATTTTTTTCGGGACGAGACATTAATTTCACGGCATTTTTAAGACGAGACTGTCTGAACTCTTGTATCGTGTTCATCACTAAATTTTTGGAACACATTGGATACAAATTACTTCCGAAGTATTGGCGGAAATACGTTATACTTGAGCCATGTCAAGGGCGTTTTTTAGGGATATGTAGGGGGAAATTGTCCAGCCCTCAGTTTGGGTTTTATCTATCTATCTATCTATCTATATCTATCTATCTATATATATATATATATATATATATATATATATATATATATATAGTATATATATAGCCGCAGATCCAGGATATGATCAACGGAGGGGCTAAACCATAATTTGCCGCTTTATCCAGTGTAACCTGAACGTCAAGGGGGGCTATAGCCCCTGTAGCCCTCCCTTTGTATCCGCGCCTGTATATATAAACCCTATATATATATATATATATATATATATATATATATATATATATATATATATATATATATATATAGGGGAAAGTCGGACAAAACCGGGACCCAAAATGTTTTTGCTTGTTCCTCAGCATCTATGTGGATAGTATAGCTTGAATTAGTTTTCAAATGCTAAATAGATTTGTTATTGACACAAAAATGTTTATTTCAGTGGAAAAAGCTGGTAAATTTCGGGAGCAAAAACAATTTTTAAAGGGTATGCAAAAACCCGGTTTTGTCCGACCAGGTCGGGCAAAACTGGGTACATATAAAATAATTATAAGAAACTTTTCTTTTACAAGAAAAATATTGTAATTACTAGAAGAACCAGTACAGTAAGAATCAATGCAACTGAAAAAATATGTGAGCTTAAAAAGTACGGAAAATATAGAGGGCTAGACTATATTAAACCAATAACATAGAAAAAGTAACTTTGGTTACGATTTTGTTAAAATTAAGAACAAAAATCACAAATAAAAGTTTCATCATATTCGTCCACGTTGCTACAAGCTTTGTGTGCCCATACTTTACAGTTAAGACACTGTATCTCACCTTCTCAGCTTTACACTGTACTACCCGGTTCTGTCCCAGTTTTATCCTACTACGCCATTATTCAGAACTACAGACCTAGCATCTCTCAAAAGAGCACAAATATCCTTATTCAAGACATGAAATAACAGCACAAAGAGTTATTATTATATGTTGTATACTTACATAAGTCAATCTTCCAGTGACTAGGAACGGCATCATATTATCGATGGGAGACAAATCAAAACTTTTCTACACAAATTCTTCAACATATCGCCAATAACAAAGGAGCCACTTACTGACAATGAGCATTCTCTTAAACTAAGAATGACATGGCGGCTGTTTGCAACTAATTACATGCGTTAGCCGACAGATAGTGGCACTAATATAGCCCGAAAACCCATTTTACGGTTTTATCCACCTACCCGGTTTTATCCGACTTTCCCATATATATATATATATATATATATATATATATATATATATATATATATATATATATATATATATATATATATATATATATATATATATATATATATGTTTAGTTCAGTGGTTCTCAACCAATGTATCGCGACACATTTGTGTGCCAACAGTCATCTAAGATGGGTAACGAAATTTTAGAATTTAAAAATTATGAAGAATTTAATAATAATTAGTTAAAATCGAGACAGACTGTACCAGTCAACACTTCTAGTGGTAGCAATAATGCTCAGTGCTATATAGAGTCATTATAAATACTAATTCGTTTCACTATTATAATAGATATTATTATTATTTATAACAAAAATAGGAGACATCGTAGTTTAGTGTTTAGAGCGTTGGACTCCCGGGTTCGATTCCAGGCCGGACACCCTGCTTCCCAATTTTCGGTTTCCACCCAGCGCACCTACCATGTGCTCGTCGTTCGCCTGGTCGTACTTCAGCTGGTCGTTGACAGATGGCGTTGGAGCCCACAATTCAGCACTTACGTCAAGTGCTTTTTTTAAATAATAAAAATATCAAACAAACAAGCGTGTCGTCAGTCAAAAAAGATTGAGAACCAATGTCTTAGTCAATAATATGATTTAAAAACGAGAAACTCCACTTATAACGCTGGAGAATTTTTTTTTCCCTCTTCCTCCTCAAAACCCTCTCCTAAGCAAAACGTAAAATGGCGCTACTGCATTCTGCTACCAATTTGTTGGCAAATCTAAGGACAGTGCTCTCTCCCAGCAATCTTGTCTTAGGTTGTGATCAGCTAAAAGTTTTTCCACTGAGTCGTAGCATGATTGGGAAAAACCACAAAAGTTTTTAGTTGCGAATTTAGGGAGCAACAGTCCCTACCCCCGCCCCCTCCTTGTTACGTGACAAAAATGGATAACCGTGATTATGTCAATTCATGTTTCTCTTATTGTTACAGTTATCCAACATTGATGTGGATTACCATATGTGATAAAGCTATGTGGTGCTGCGTGACCAACCCTCTCCCCCACCCCCTTCCTTACACACGGAATGGTAATGTGTACAGAGTTCAGCCTACTTTTAATTTGTTTACCAGCACACAAGACCTCCAGCACATGTCATGCAACGTTCTTGGGACTCACGAGAAACAGAAATCTGACTGAAGGTCGTTTTTCTACAAAGACATTCTTCTTATTATTGTTATTGTGGTTGAACAATGTTTATCTTCATCAGCTGTTGTGAATTGATATATCGAACCAAAAAAAAAAAACTGAAAGAATGTGTGTCAAACTAAAGATACGAGAATAGTTATAACATTTCTATTAATGTTCGATTCATTTCTACGAATATAGGATGGGGGAAATCGTTGTAGCGCCATTTGCAACCATGGGGAAAATTCCTGTTTAAGCGTCATTTGCGACCATGGAGAAAATTCCTATTCAAGTGCGTCATTTGCGACCATGGAGAAAATTCCTGTTCAAGTGCGTTATTTGCGACAATGGAGAAAATTCCTGTTCAAGTGCGTCAGTTGTGACCATTGATAGATATATGGAAAATACGTCAAGATAGACGCGTCATTTGCGACCATGTGCAACTGTTAGGTTCAATTCGATTCAAGCTCTGTTAGATGAATTTTTCTTGTAATAAGAATTAAGAAGAATTTTAGGAATGATCAAAAAATGGATCAAAATATTATGATCTTGGTCAACAATTAGTTTTTGGATGAGAGGCTACAAAATTTTTGAACGGCCCCCAAATCGAGCTTTCGTATTTTCTACGGAATAAGCACATCATACTGAGTTAAGTGATAGTTTGGGTTTGGCTACACTATGTGTAGTTCTCCAAACATAAGGCGCACAAGTAGCCGAGTGAGCTAGCGCAACATGCTAGTAAGGAAAATAGATGAAAAACAAATGATTGAAATATATTGGATCTTTTGATCAAAAAGTAACTTTATAAAGAATATCAAAACATTGAACTTGAAGATTTTATTTTTGGTCGATTCACTATAATGAATAGTGGTTTTCTGCTCAAGTATAAACGTTCATTGTAACATTAATTTGGCAGTAAAAATTATTTTAAGTAGTCGTACATTATTGTGCAACACTTGTAGTGTACTTTGGGTATAAGAAAAGTTGAGATTTTGTTTTCTTTCAATTGTGAATCAACATGTTTAATATATATAAAAGTTTTCGTTAAATAATATGGAGAAATATTTGACTAACACACGGAAATATTTATTGACATTGACGTTATCTAGCTTTGGTAAATCTGAAGCAAATAATGTTGTCATTTAAGAGCTGCAGTTTTGTAACATTTCATATCCAAATGACTTTTGACAGCAAACTGGGTGCTTTTTTGTCAATGTTGATTCTTTATTTTTTTTAAAAAAAAATATACTACAGGGCGGCACATCACGCATGGGTTGAAACAGTGTATAACGTTTGTGTTTGTAAATGCAAGTAATTATTCTTGTCACAGGAAAGAAGTACATGTTTAGGAAATTTGAAAACACTATGTGTGAAAAATTATGACCTACAAATATCCGCCATTTGCAGCCTCACAAAGGTTAGCTCTTTTCAGTACATTGTCCATAACTTTACGAAGAGTTGCTACCTGTAACGCACGGATCTCTGCCCTTATCACGGATTGTTTTTGAGTTGCTCAATGGTTGTTGGTTTGTTGACATATACACGTTCTTTGAGATATCCCCAAAGGAAAAAAATCTGTTAAGTCAGGCGCACATTGAAGTGCCGATGGTATGCTCTCTGGGTGAGTATGATTGATCTTTGATTTTCAAAATACAGTTCAATCAGTTTCGAGCGTTGTTCAGGACTCAATCTCTCCATGATGAATCTCCCAGGATTCCTTTACAATCTTGAAAAAGCAAAACTTCCATTAATAACTTACCAAACAAAATATGGGGCATTAAAACCCATGCGTGACATATGTGCCACCCTGGTCATATGGCCATAGCTCTGTTTGAAATCCAAATTTACACTGGATGAATTGTCTTTTATGACACTTTGATCGCACTTTAAATGGTCAAAATGGCACATAGAAACCTATAGGTCCCTGTTGGCCAAATCTTTCAAAATCCTTATTAATCCCTCCTTATTACGAACAAAAATATCCCTGAAAAAGTATTTCTTCCTGTCAGTTTTTTCTGACAAAATAATAGAACCTTTAGCTATATATTTTTGAAAGTTTATAATGAACTCATGATATACCGGTACCCAGTGGCGTATTTAGGGGGGGGGGCTTCCGGGCTTAAGCCCCCCCGAAATCTTACTTACTATAGTAAAGTATATGAAATATCTTGCAGAATTTTCACATTTTCAGGCAAAGCCCTCCCCGAAAGTTAGCAAAGCCCCCCCCCGAAAGAAAATCGTAAATACGCCACTGCCGATACCTATCATAGTTTGGATTCTGGCTGGCTCCCCCTCCCCCCAGTTTTTACATTCTAAATCCCCCTCTGATTCCTATGTTCTAATTTTCGGTTTTACATTCATCATAAAACGTCCAAAGTGAATGTTATTTATGTAAAATGAGGAAAAGATCCATACAGTTCTCTACGCCTCATCTGCTATAATCACTGTTAGATTCACAACGTTAATTTTTAACTATATTTTGTTCTCTTCTATGCCTTAAAACTTTTTTAATAAAAAATAAGCACAGTTAGTGTAGATGGTGTAATATATGCTTGTAACTACGTGCGGCGCAGTATCCAAACATTTTTCCATGTGAGAAAGTCTGTGAGACAAGAACAGCAAAGATGTCAAGGGAACACAGTGGCAGTTGTGTCCCAGAGGAGACATTAATTAGCCCCTGCCACGGCGCTGTTAATTACAGTAATGAGGCTGACAACTAGAAGACAAGGCAGGAAGCAGATTCATTAAAGAGATTCAACTTTCCTTTCGGAGGCTTCAGATTCCATTCTCACCCCTTTAAACGCTTAATGTGTTTAACACTAAAGGAATCTTACCTGGGTTTCAAATATATATATATATATATATATATATATATATATATATATATATATATATATATATATATATTAAAACAGTGGCGTAGCTGAAAGTGAAATCAAGTCTTCCTTTCCAAGCACAATGTTAAGTGTGTTTATTAATGCTCTTGAAATTAAAATATGAAGGAAGCTCTAAAGGTGTTAGGTTTATTAAAACTTTATTCTTGTGTCGTCCATCCAGCCCTCTTGCTTTTAAACCAGGAGCGACATTTCAGATTTTGCTTGGGGGGGGGGAGAAAGAGCCCTTGATATAAGTAAAATTTCGCGTTTTTCACTGACTTACTACTATTCTATTGATGAAATCTATATACACCTCCAACTCAGGGGGGGCGGCAAATGCCCTCCCTGTCCTCCCTAAATGACGCCCCTGTTTTAAACAGAATCAATCTATCCTCTTACGCCCCAAGCTATTTTTTGTCCTTTCAGTAAAAAAGTATACTCTTTGATATGACAATTAATTATTTTAAACATACTAAATTTTCATAACTCCAGTATTCAAAAAGCATCGTAGGTATTATCAAAGTTTGATTGTGCCATTTTCAATGAAAAGTTATCTATCCTCCCAAAATGTCCTGGGTATAACTTCCAACTTAAAACCCGCCTCTCCACCCCTCTTTCCAATTCGACCACTGTTTATAAGGGACTCGTAATCGTTTCATCAAGGGTAATTCACCTATTTCAAAGTATTATTAATACAGGTCATATGTTACACAATAGAGCTATCAAAGATACTGTTATCAGTGTTGCCACAGTCCTAGCTCTGGAGTGGACTGAAAAATAGAACCAAATTGAAACAAAAGGGGCTGAATTCATTATTTTATACCAGTGTAATACAGGGTTCTATAACACTAAACTAAAAGACATAAATTTCTGGAACACTGCCTTCCCCCCCCCCCTCTTCCAAGAGTCCAAATTAAGAAAGTGGTTTTTCAAAAATTCCTTTTTAAAAACATACAAATTTGTTTATTTATTTAGGAATACAGGAATGTATCTTTTCGTACTATTATCGTTTTGGTGTAGAATACTTGCAACGATACATAAATTACAGATTTAATTGAGCGCACACTGTTCTTTTTCAGAATATTCAGCACTTGATTCAATGTGTGTGTGCTTTTATTTATTTATTTATTGAGATTTCAAGCTAAAATTTCCATCACACTATTTCTTTCTCGTCTCCTTCATGCGCGGCGCGGATGCGCCCATCTAGCATAGTTTGTTTCCAGGTATAGTTCGAATTACGAATTTTCCACACAAAGTTAGGCGTTATGCGGTGCAACGTCACAGAATAAATGTTCAAGAGCACTTTTAAGAGTCCAACACACAGTATGAGTAACGTGAGATGTAGGAAAAGTCTTACTGACACTTTTGTAAATGTCACAAGTATTTGTTAAATGGTACTGAATTGGGTAGAATTGTACCAACTTTTTCACAAAAAGGGCTGAAAATGCCAGCGTAGTACCAACGGGTCGATGAATGACAAAAAGGGCTGAATTTGGTACGATTGTACCAAGTATGGCAACACTGTACCGTATTTTTTTCCTATGTACTAAAACGAACCTACAATTTATCGCAAAACTAAATGTACGGTATAAAAACCCGAATCCACAAGGTATATAAACCGAATCTATTTCGCACCAACAGTCTGCGTATAAAATAGAAGGAGTATCGGTCTGTAGCTGTGGATAAGAACTCAATATTTGAAGATTTGAGCGTCATAGACAGAAGCAGAAAGGCAAATTGAATAAAATCGTACAGCTTTGTTGAAATAAAATGAACCTTATGCCCTGTATTTAATACTTGATACAAATGAATAAATAAAAGGAATTTAAATATGACATTATACTTCCTGACATCTATCGTAAACAGAAAACTATGGAAGCTGGCATAAACCATGATTGGTTGGTCTTTTAACAGTGTCAACTGGATTCTTTTTCTCTGGTGTCGTTTTTTATGCCTTCTGAGAAGAAAAGCTTTCGTCTCTGTGAGCTGTTCTATTCGTTGTATTTCCTCAGAGACCAACAGAGGAAGAGAAGGCAGACGGACAACATGGCGTGGAACTCTCGTCCCCAATCACACAGTTTCTGACCCAACAAGTTGTCACGAGTTCTTTCCCCCCTGTTTGACTGCGAAGGGAACACGACGTCGACACAACTGAGAGACTTTTGCTACAAAGCAGTAGTAGTAATACTACTAGTAGTGGTAGTTGTAGAACTACCAGGGTGTGTCTGGTTGTAGGTTGTTGTTACAGTTTGGTCTTCTTTTTCCCATTTTATTCGTTCGATTTAGAGAAATATTAGCAGTGGATCGTCTAGCAACGCGATCGTAACCACACCGTTTCTAGCTTCAGTTTATATTTAAGTTACGTAAATGTAAACATTTTTAGACCCTAAAAGTAGCAAAACCTTTACAATGTCACCACTAGAAGAAAGACAAAATACAATAGATCTAGACACTATCTGTTACTTATAACGTGTATTTTTACGTAGATAATAAATAAATAAATAAATAATCTTATATAAAACAATTGTTAGTAATAAAAAAAACATACATTTTAGAGTGCTGATTTACTTTTGGAGCACCACTAGAAAGATTATAATTCTTTCACCAATTTCCTTATTATTGACCCCTAAAAGGTTTCCGTCGGTTACATAGAAATATCTCTCTTGACATAAATAAAATTCAAAGGGGGCCACCAGAAGTAATTGTTGAAAATTTAAAATTTCTTTTACGATTTGCGTATAAATACGGCCTCCGGATGTGTGGCATAAAAACTACAGTACAAAAGCACAAACCAACAAGTGCTAGGTGGCCACTCAAAAGTATGAATGCTATCTAACCGAATCAGGGCACGACAAAGCTGATAAGACCTCGCTACAGCGCGGGGATGCGTTGGAAGAGAGCAGGTGCGTCAGTGATGGTCAGTATACGCGTAAGCGAGGGTAGTGAAAAGCAATGGCTTTTGGCAATGATACGAGTTTCAATAGCACTTGTCGTGGTTTCATACTAGTAAAGCTTTACCTGTAAACACAAAATACAGTTTCTGTACACTGTGCAGAAATACACAGTGAAAAATAGCACCTAATAGAGTCGTCTGTCGTATGTACACACTTATTTTATCCATTGTAAAGCACTTGTAGTGATTTTATACTAGTAACCTTACACTTGTAAATCTAAGATATAGCTGTACTATTGTTTGTATATTTATTTCTGTCACCTGTAGAAATTTTTTCCTTATAAATATGTCAAGAATTCAATTTTGATGCAAAGTAGGCCCTATTCAATTTTACCTGTAAATTTTCCAAAATGTGGTGTGCAAAAACTATACCAGCACCGTAAATTAAATGATTTAACTTCGATGATACAATAACCATAAGAGATGATAAACTGATCAACGAAATTTCCGGATTGAATTCTTAGGGGATTTTTTTTTCTAAATGATAAAACATGACAGACCCTGACAGAGGCAGCGATGAAGTGTTCTCCTGCTGGGTTTTTGATGCTTTTTAGGTTATTTCAAACTTTTAGATAAAAATTAAATAATCTAAAAAGACACCCAATGTATTCAAACTTGTGACCACAGCAAATCACAAATTTGTTTTGAAGAAGTGAAGGTTTCACCTATCAACTTTTTGAGACCATGGTCATCACACAAGAACTCGGAAGTATTATCTGGGTATACAACTAAAGCTGCCTACAATGATACTCAACTGGAATAACTTGAAGAATTCATTTGTAAACATAATATGGATAGTTCTTCGAAACACAAAGAAAAGTTTAGTTTTGTTTATGTGTAAACACTACTAACACATGTTGGTCTATATTTACTTATGATAGGTTGCTTTAGTAAAAATGCACCGTCTTTTGTTTATTTTCGTTACACTAAAGATAGGCATTGTTTGATGACAAATCGCTATTAAATTTATCTTTTTCTGTGACTTATACACTTAACCGCACAACTCAATGGCAACATGGCATAAGCGAAAGCACTTTCGCTGTGTTATCAACTTGTTCTTCTTATCTTCTGTTGGACACTAATCTCTTGTTCAGTTCCTCATATCAGTTACATTATCTCACAATTTTATTTAAAAACTTCTATCATATTTACTATATATTACGTAGTTCTTGATATTTCTACTTAGAATTGTCACTTGTGCTATATTTTTTACCCTCTAATACGGAGTTAGGTCCAAGTACTGGATCGAATGTATAGCCCTGGAGAAATTAGTATTATTCTGCCTGCTCGTAGGGCCTGGGATTACCGATTTTATTTATTTATTTATTTATTTGTTAACTTTAGGTTTGGACATGGAAATGTTTTTTCCACGTTTCTCGATCTTCAACTTCCTCTTTTAACTCCCAATATTTTCTTCTATTTTTCAAATCGTCGATTAGTTGTGTTCTTCTTCTTCCTATTCCTTGCTTTCCTTCCATCTTTCCTTTTATCAAGGTATGAAGAAGACAATTTCTTCGCAAGATGTGTCCAATCCAATTGGCCTTCCTACGAAGGATGCTGGCTAAAAGCGCCCTCTTCTCCCCTATCCGTTTTTTTTAAAAAACTTCGTTTGTTACTCTCTCTGTCCATTTTATCTTCTCCATCTTCGTCCAATACAACATTTCGAAGCTCTCTAAATTTTTCTTCTCTAACTTCCGTAGTCTCCAAGTCTCTGAATCATACAGTCCAATGCTCCATATATAGCACTTCACCAACTTCTTCCTTAGCCTAATATTAAGCCTGCTATAGATATACAGTGCCACATTGACTTGACACCTAGTCTTTCGTTCCCAGCGCTGCTATTGGCTGAAGGAATTCCACTCCCTTGCGCTAAGTCTCTCTCGCTTAGCAACAGCTAAATCCTTATTGGTTCAACGCGTGGGTGTGTGGATGGGTGAGCTTTAGCACATATTTTTGCCACGGTTCAAGACATTTTGGCAGCACTATAGTGAAAAGTGATCTTTTCTTGTTGAATGTTTCTTTGGCTATGGTAATTCTTGACTTGATCTCTTTGGTGCAGTAAGCATGTTTCGTCTAAATACTCCCCAGATACTCGAAATTATTAACGTCTTCAAGTTTTCTTTGTTTTATTAGATGCTAAAGGTCACAAAGTGAACACGCTTGAGCAATATCATACAGAGTTGTCAAGTGTGTGGGGCAAGTGGGGATATTGCCCAGGTCTCTCGCTTGAGCATCACATACTATAGGAGGAAAGATTTATTTGGTTAGTTGGTTGATTTCCAATATGGCATTCCGTATACGAGCGAGGCTACACAAAACGTGGATCCAAACAACATGAGCTTTCACGAAGAATACAAAGCGAGTCTTTGCATCGAAGCCACGAGACTTGTTCGTTGTACCGTCTCATCGCAGTACGGTAGCTATATGAGACATAGACCTACAATCTGAGTTGGAATCGAAAGCAGTGGAATGTATTGAAATTTTAATGCTGCTCGACCTAAAGTCATACCCGAAACCACATGCACAAAATGTGCACGCACTAGTGATTAGACCAACAGTTTGTGCACATAGAAGGAAAGAGTTAGGTCCTTCGAGAAGAATAGCATGATCTTGTTTGTAGTTCATTTTAGGATAAAAAATATTTAAAGATGATGATCCACCATTTTGTAAGACATTTTTACAACTGTGTACTATTAGTGTAACGAAGTGTAGGCACTAACATAAGACGAATTTTTCCAGAATCGTCTAGTATGAAGAAGGCACTTTAAAAATAATATTTAAAACGAAGTTTGTTATTTTCTCGGGTATAGTCCCAATATAAGCTAGGTTAAAAACTTTTCATTATTCTACATTTATATATGCACCTTCCGGTCTGTATAAACCACTTCCGATCTTATACATTTTCGGTCTGTATAAACCACTGTGAACTTTATAAACTATTTCTGTCTTATAAACCACTTGCTGTCTGTTTCGAAAGTTTAAAATATGACTTATAAATTTGGCACATGAGGTTTGATGTATCCTGTTTTCGTTTCGAGACTGCTGTGCAAAATGAATCGAGTACGGATTAACTTATCCTTTATTAATGGTTGTAGTAATCCTGGAGATGCTGAAATTTGTTAGTGGATGCAAGGCAAGATTTAGTTCTACTGTTTCTGTTTAGGTGGCAGCACCTTACTAACGGAAAAGACGAAAAAAATATGTTGTCTCAGTAGATGGTAGGCCTAAGGCAGCATTCAATTACAACAAATATGTGTTTGTTTTGATGGTAAACAAATAGCAACTTCGAGATCTATTTCTAGATCGAAAAAGGAAACAAATGTCTTTGATTTCCGGTCAGTGTTGCCAACCTGAAGCAGCATAACATCCCTTCAGAAAATCAGAATTTTCCTTTTTCAGTCCAATATTCGACAATGCAAATAATTGTTTTTATCAGTAATGTGAATGTTTTCCTCACGCGTACACAATATCTATACCCTATATAACCGTCTAGACAGTCTTTTAACAATAAATGAAAACCTGATATTACATGCACATAGAAAAATGAACTTGGAATGCAAATGGTTAATAGTTTCGCTCTGTCAGTGAATAATTTACAACTACTTTATGCAATTTGTAACGACTTTATCCTACATAATTGTGCTATTATATAAAGAACCTTACACTTTAATACTACTTATCTTAACAGTAAGGAATTCAATTAATTCTCAACATGATATTTCCTTCTATAATATAAATGTACTTACATGTATAGTTATAATCTAAATTGACAAAATACACGTAATAACGTAATATTCTACACGTTTATACAGAAACAATGGGTTACATATATATAATGTGTTTCCACCTCGTAAATAACATTTGTTCCATATAGGCAGTTTAGATAGAGAAATACATATATCAAAAAGGTAAAGATATGTGATTGAATGTTAGTGTGTGTGTGTGTGTAGTAACAATGAGACACTGAAATTAAGCCCAGTTACCTGATAGCTTCTTGTGATTGCCTCTAAGCATGCAATGGCCGCATACATCATCAAGAGCAAAAAGTTACGTCCCACCTGTTTTTTGTGGCTGAAGGCAGCTTTCATCTGAATAAAGAAACAACTACCTCCTCCCCCTCCCCCTCGTACTCCTGTCTTCCCTTCCGCCGTTACGTCCTTTCTGACATAACGCACCGTTTGTTCTAAGCAATCTCAAAGTCAGCTGTTACGTGACATATTAAAGAAATAGCCCTTATTATTAGAGAGACAAAAAAAATAATCACAGAATTGGCATTTTATTAGCCGTACGTCTGAGCTATCACGCGAAATCCCGTAAAAATGGTTTACATAATGAATTCCAGTCTTCTTAGTTAGTACAGCAGACAAGGGCGTACGCAAGGGGAGAAGGGGAATATTTTATTAAATGAAAATGTCATATGTATTTTCGATTACAGTCCATATATTGCGAAGGCTTCTGTAGTTCAGAAACCTGTGTTAACTAATTCCTGTATGCTGCTTAATAAACAAGAATATTCATCATCGCAGAAACAAACATCGGTTAATTATAAACATACTACATTGACTTGATCCCTAGCAGGGCCGGCGCTAGCAGTTTTGCCGCCCTGGGCGATACTTTCAAATGCCGCCCCTTTAATCCACAAACCTTATTTTGACAGAATAAGTCTCAGGTATTAAGAAAAAGTACGATACCATATTTAAAAACATGTATGAAAAGGAAAAGTAAACAAAAAATCGAATTACCTGTCCCGAATGCTTACGTATTATTTAAATGACTCCATACATGACACAATATTCAGTATGCTCGATTTCGCTGTACGTGATATACAGCAGGGCATACAGTTTTTTGTTTTAAATATATGCTTTTGTCCGACTAAAATTTTTAATTTTTAAGCTTATTTTATATTAAAAGATGTTTCCAATAGAGTATGGAGCAAAAAGATAATATAGCGAATCAAATATTACGGCAAAAGTAAGTAATCAGCTTAAGACTTATAATGTACTAAAACACAATAGGACACAAATTTAACATACTTTAATTGAAAAAACTTTTCTTGCTTTGATATGAGCAAATTCTTTTATCACATTCGAGTAGTCCAATGTTCCATTGATATCATCACTAGACCACCTAAGCGTAGTTTCGAAAAAATTCTTTCTCGACTTGCAGCGGTTACTGGTAAGGTAAAGAAAATCATAAATGCAGCACTGACATAGGGAGCAAAGTAATATTCCTTAATTAATGTTAGTCCCTTTTGGTGAACTTTTAGGCTTAATTATAGCGGTTAATAGTTTCAGTTCGTCTTTCAAATCACTGGGGTTAATATCTTTCGATTCTTCGCGTATTAAAATGAAGGCACTTTTCAGACAAAAGTTCAATTGGCATATCGTTCAGATTACTTATATCGTAAAGAAAATCGAAATACTCGCTGTGATGTTTAAGTTACCCAAACCTTTCTCTTAAATCTAACACATCACGTCTAGAAGTTTGTAATAAAAATCGATCCTTTATCTTGTTTGTGGATCTTCAATAGCTTCATCTTCTGCCTTCTATTGAAACTGCCTCTTCTTTCGACTTCGAGCTTGCACTGTATTACCTATCCAT
This sequence comes from Thermobia domestica, assembly GCF_964235325.1. NCBI lineage: Eukaryota > Metazoa > Arthropoda > Insecta > Zygentoma > Lepismatidae > Thermobia > Thermobia domestica. The sequence continues at coordinate 374,158,700 of NC_137455.1, read as the reverse complement.
GGATCATCGATATCTAATGCTGATGCCAACTCCATCGCATAAACTAAGTAAAATTGAAACTTTGCATTATTTCTGCTCCTCTGAAAGCTCTCGAACTTGTTTTAAAGAAACCCTACTGCATCAAACACATGAGAATCAATGCTTTGGATACTTTTGTTTACTATGTTTATGTGGAGTGAAAAGTTATAACACATAACGAGTGAGTAAAGAAAGTAAAGCCACGCAGCTGGTTTGCCATACACAGAGCATCATGGGCGATCATTCTATCTATTATATTGTCGTTACTTATTTGAAGTAAGGTATCATAAACCTCTATTTGATATCTAAGTGGAGTCAGAGCATCAACTCGACTCTCCCATCTTGTGGTGCTGAATGGTTTTAAAGTGAGGCTGCTAATATGCTCCTTTAGTATGGCCCAACGTTGAACTGACGCAGAAAAGAAGTCATAAGCATTTTTTTAACTATACAAAAAAAAAAAAATGGTCGACTGAGATGTTGTGGCTGCATCGTTAACGACAAAGTTTAGTAAAGGAACATAGAAGGGTTGGGAATTTATTTTTATTTTTGCTTTACATATTGGAACTATTGTCATAGCTTTGGCTCTTCATATCTTCGATAGAAGTTCATTTCTTTTAGCTGTCTGTCAGTTCTAGCTAGACCAGTGATGTCTTTTACTGGTACGAAACCAAGAAAGTGTTCGCAAATTTTTATAAGCCATTCTCCATTACTGTATGTAATTTGTACAAAACGAACGATCCTTTGCTCTGTACCAGAAATATATGGTGTACAGTCTAGCACTATAGTATAATATGTTGCAGCTCTCTACAAAAACAGTATTTTACTTTCAATTTACTCACTAAGAATAGGAATAAAATTTTTTCGGACATCTTTTCCTTAGTAATGGTGGTATTTATTTTTCCCTCCCATGGTTCTTTTAATGTGTTCCGCCATGATTTGTATTACTTAAATATAAAAACAATTATATATAGACCCTATAGATAGATAGATATTGTTGATAATGAACAATTTGTAAATTGGTTAAAAACTCGCTGCTAGAACCTAAATGTCTCTAGGTGCTGTAGACTAGAACGGCCTGTCTCAAGCGGGAGTGTACCTTTTGCGTCCTTGGAGTAGAGCGTTAGAACTTTCCTGAATAGAAAAAATATAAAAGAAACTAGACAATCTTATCCGCCCTAGCTAAAAATCTTATCTACGCTGCTGCAAGGGAAATCTTAAACGAGATACCTGTAGTAGTTTGATAATTGAAAATGAGGGAGAATGCTCTGAATTTCCTCAGTGAGTAATTTCCTGAATCTGAGTGAAGTAAGTTTAATTACATTCTCAGGGAACACAATTTTATTTTTCCATGTGGGCCTACTACGAAGCATTATATTTTAATAGTATTCTTTAATTTTTCAAATTTTGCCGCCCACTAGACGTGCCGTCCTGGGCGGTGGCACGGCTGGACCCCCCCTCACGCCGGCCCTGAAGTCTTCCGTTGCAAGCGCTGCTATCGGCTGAAGGAATTCCACTCGCGCTCTCTCGCTTAGCAACAGCTGAACCCTTATTGGCTCAACGCGTGGGTGTGTGAGGGGGAGAGCTTTAGTTCGCATTTTTGCCACGGCTCAAGACATTTTGGCAGCACAATAAATCGTGTCCTGTGCCAACTCATTCTATCCATTATATGCTCAACGATTCAGAATAGAATACACATTTTTGATGAAGATAGTGTAAGACTTAATACCACGACGTGTTAAGAGTCTTCATCCCGGCGAAACTAAAATACCGCTAATTTTACATTAATTTTGTGATATCTTCAAATAGATAAAAGATAATCGAAATGTGGAACAAGAGCGCCCTAGACAATATAATTTTACATGAGAAACCGTTATCACGACTCACTTATCTGCTTTCTATTTCGAGCCATTTTGAAAATCGGCATTTATTTTCGCGTTTCTAAACAGCTGAAAACATAAAGCCACTAGGTGACTTGTGATAAAGGTACCTCACGCAAAATAATATTGTCTAGGGCGCTCTTGTTCCATATTTCGATTATCTTTTATCTATTTGAAGATATCCCATAATTAATGTAAAATTAGCGGCATTTTAATTTAGCTGGGATGAGTGTCTTGTAGTGCTGCCTATGAAACGATGTTACAGGAACTTTGTTTAGTCCCTATGAAAGGCAACTCATCTGTTACAGTAGTTGGTCTGCTCACGACAGCGCTATTTCCAGATGTCATTTACCGAAGTCGTAGAGAAATCATCATTGGTTGGAAAATCTTGTCTATCTATCCCCTTTCCTTAGACTCAGTTTTTATTGTCTCATTTAAGTCCGGAAAGATCGATTTGAGCCTAGCATTCAACATTAATCTTTACAGGTTCCTCCAGTTTTTACCCGCCCGCATCCGCCAAATAATATTACCAACGTTATATTATTTGCTGGGAATAGTAAGAAACAAAAGTGGAGTCACCCGTGAAGTTTGGTTACACATGTCACAACTTCCTAACGTACTTATTCCAGAGCTCGAGAGGATGTTGTACACCTACGTCGTTTCATATGAAGTAGAGGTGAATGTGTCATGTAGAAATTACACAATCCTATCAAAGTTAAGTATAACTAAATACTTACGACAAGCATATGACAGAAATCACTTTCTATCAATTGCCGTATTTATCTCATCAATTTAATATTAAAAAAAAAAAAAACTTTCCTAGAGTTCTCCCTCACCTTACCACTACCTGTAGCCAGTGGCGTATTTAGGGGGTGGCTATCGGGCACAAGAACCTCCCCCGAACTAATTTGTTATATGCAAAACTTTATTAAAATTTGTCACCACCCAAAAGGAAAAAAATAAGTACTTGTCCACGTGTTGTGCATAGTCCCCCGAAACAAAATCTTAAATATGCCACTACCTGTAGCTATTCCACGAATTGCAATCGGGACTTACTCGGGATCGAGAGAGCTTGTGTTCTCAAAGGGGTTTGGCTCAGTAATCTCAATTACGGCAGCTTAAAATGACATTTGACTGAGCTTCCGCTCGCAATTCTCAATGAAACTTTAACTAGCTCGATGTCTTGCCTCATTTACTTCATTGGGATTGTGTGGCTAAATTTTTTGCTCTCTATAATAGGGTTCGAACTTCTTCTTGCTGGCTTGAGCTCGCTAAGACTCAGAATATGGCTCGCTATCCACTGGTATAACACTCGTGTGCTTACAAGTGCTCGCATTCAATCACTGAACACAATGGTAGTGCGCTCACCTCTGATGTGAGGGTACGTGGTTCGATCCCTGACCATGTGAATTTATGATATCCGCATTTTATGGAGTGGTTTTTGTTGTGGCTTTCCCGCTTTCTCTTATATTTTTATTTGCTCAATTCAATTTCAATGATCATCCGTTTATTTTAGCCTACCAAAATCATCGTCGTAGTAAACTGCCATTATTGTGTGGCGTGAAACAAAAAAAGTATTTAAAAAATGAATTGAAATCTTTCAGTTTAACGTCCCACGATTATGTGCTTTAAGCTGAGGGAGACGATGATGAAGGCAATGGGGAATTGAGAAAGTGGGAGGAAACGGGAGTACCCTGAGAAAACTCACGGACACGATGTTGTCCACCACAAACTTACTTAACCCGGAATCGAACCAAAGACACCATGTACAAGAGGTAAGCACTCTACCACTGAGCCACCAAGTTCCCCAACAAAAAGTATCACATGATCCATGTCGCAACTTCTTAAATTCTCTCTTTCGATTGAGATCTTCATTTAGAGACAAAGTAGTAGAATTTACCAGAATATCGTCTTCTAAAGTGAGGTGGATGGCCAAGATTTATTGAACAAGACTATACTTAAGTGTACCGTGCAAAGTTTGTCTTTTGTTCTTCTAATTTTGCCAATTGGACTTGATTTCCCTTTACTTTGAATGACTCATTTGTTTCTCATTTTTCCTTAAAATTTCAAAGATACATTTTCCATCTGAACTGTAGACATCACTTGCACTTGTAACAACAATGAAGCGCAATACCAAATGCATGTTTCTCGTTTTAGCTAAAACAATACTTGTATTTAGCAGCACTAATGTCTGTTTGCTCGTTCAGGTGAGTAGATGCCCATTCAGGTTGTGTACTTACTTGTCATATATCCAACTAAAAGTATTCAGATTCTAGAAGTCTCAAGCAAACTTTGGGGATTCCGGGCCCCCTCCATGATCCATGCCCATTTCTGTATTAAGGCTGATTCACACATAGAGTGCCATACGTCCTCTATGCCACTGCCGCCACCATTCACGTATACGATGCAGTGTCGCTATTGCTTTCTACACCATTTCACTTAGTTCTGGTAAACTTCGTGTCGCTTCGAGAGTACTCCGAGGAAAGGCGAAGCATCGACCGAGGTGGTTGCTCTGCAAGGTAGCACTATCACAGCATGGCAGGGGAACGGCGTGGGCTTCGCATAGCACGTCATTTGTAAATAATAATAATAATAATAATAATAATAATAATAATAATAATAATAATAATAATAATAATAATAATAATAATACTAATAATAATAATAATAATAATAATAATAATAATAATAATAATAATAATAATAATAATAATAATAATATAAAAGAGACAACTCAATGGATTTTCAACGTCAAAGTCTCAAAGGAACGTTTCTGGACCACGGCATGGGAATAACACACTATATGTTAATAAAACTTTCGACACATATCACTCAGAGACATTCATTGACTGTCCAGAGTACATCAATCCCAATATGTCAAGATGTTCATGTGACGTCCCATTTTCTCCCGTCAACATCCTGTGGAAATCGGGATATCCATTTGTGTCCGGGAACCGAAACTTGCTGCGGTATTCCTGTGGGATATTTCTGGACTGTTTGCAAGATAATCAGAGGACGATTTTTGGGCATCCAAATATTGTTTAGTAACAGGCATATCCCGCGAACCTGAATGTTGGGAGTAAAAAATCCAAGAGAAATCTCGTGGAAATTTTAATCATTCTTAAACTTTCTACTATTTCTGAATGTTATTGATTGAAATTCAAGAAAAATACCATAGATATTTCCATTATCCTTAAAGTATTTATTGCGAGCCTGAATGTTAAAGATTGAAGTCCAAAGAAAATTTCAAAGATATTTCCATTGTCATTAACGTTCCTGTTGAAATCCAAAGAAAATTCCAGAGGTATTTCCATTATCCTTAAAGTATCTATTGCGAGTTTCAATGTTAGGAGTTGATATCCAAGGAAAATCTCAAGTTTATTTCCATTATCATTAAAGTTTGCTCGGAAAACCTGAATATTAGGGATTGAGATCAAAGTAAAATTCCGTAAATATTTCCATTATCCTTGATCACCTACTGCGAGAATGTTAGGAGTTCAAATTCATGGGAAATCTAATGGATATTTACTTATCCTTAAAGTTTCTACTGCGACTCTCAATGTTAGGGATTGAAATCCAAGGAAAATCTCAAGTATTTTTCCATTATCCTTGAAGTTTCTACCGCAAGAATGTTCGGAGTTGAAATCAAAGGAAAATCTCAAGGATATTTCCATTATCCTTAAAGTTCCTACTGTGATCCCGAATGTTAGGAATTGAAATCAAAGGAAAATCTCAAGGATATTTCCATTATCCTTAAAGTTCCTGCTGTGATCCTAAATGTTAGGGATTGAAATCAAAGGAAAATCTTAAGGGTATTTCCATTATCCTTAAAGTTTCCACTGCGAACTTGAATATTAGGGATTTAAATCCAAGGGAAATTCCGTAGATATTTCCATTATCTTTGTATCATCTGCTGGAAGTTTGAATGTCGCAGGACATGACTTTCGTATGAGACCTGGAGACATCCAATGGGCATTTTGTGAGCATGTATTATGCTGTAAACACATTTTTCCATGAGCTGTCTGTAATAGTGCTATTCTGTCTATTATGAAATCAGAATCACATGCCCTGATAATTAAACTAGAAGAGAGCTCTAAATATAAATAGTAGTTTATATCAAATTACTAAATAAAACGGTTCTTTCAATTTGAGAGCTATTTCATGACAATAATTGGAAAGAAATCTTGCAGTTAATGAAAAGCGAGAGGAAAGGGTATTTTTAAAAAAGTCGATTGTAATCAAGGGCGATTTATCTTAAAAATGTTTAATTTTCCGTTCCATTCCATTCGTGATGGGAACGGAAGAGTTGTGGCTATCCAGTTCTCACACGACATCCAGCCCATTGACAGATGCAAATTAACACTCCACGCAATATTTCCTCAGCGGCAAAGCCAACCAAAGCTCATTAACACACAATACAGTGTTACAATCTCAGCAATTATTTACTTCAGTACTAGTACCTGTATAATACTTCTGAAAATTCTCATTTGAAGTATACAATATTTTATCATTTATATTCCGAATTCTCACCTGTGGAACTCGTAAGATTTATTTATGTGTACAATCTTAGGTGTTGTTCTATTTTTAACAACTAGGTCCTATTTGCATTCGATTTCTGGGATTGTACAATTTTTTTATTATATGAATTTGAAAGTTTTCCATTCATATTGCTATGAGTTCTGCGGTGTCTAGATTTGTTATTGCTTCATTTGTAAGTTATTATTTAACTCTTCGACGGATATTGAGGTGAAATGTATGTTAGACTTGCATCATTTCTGCAATGAACCTTGGTAAAACGAAATATTTCAGTTTTACATCCCACAGTTATGCCGGTTAGGCTAACCGGTGATGGTGAGAAATGAGTGAAATGGTGGAAGAAGAAAGTGGGAGGAAACAGGATAATTCGAGAAAACCCACGTGCACGGTGTTTGTTCGCCACAAAGCTCACTTGGCGCGAGTTGGGATCGAACCAAGTATCCCATGCATCAGAGGTGAATACTCTACCCCTGAGCCAACGTAGCCCCGCCATGAATCTTGGTGTCAGTGGCGTACGCAAGAGGAGGAGGTTTAGGGGTCCATGGTGGTTCGGTGGTAGAACGTTCCCTCTTGTGCGTAGGGTCTCAGGTTCGATTCCTTCTCGCACCTAGTAGACTTTGTGGTGGACAAACACCGTGTGCATGGGTTTGCTCTCGTTTCCTCCCACTTTATTCATTCCACCAATTCATTCATTTCTAATCACCACCGTTTCCTTTAGCGTAACCAGCATGACCACGGAATGTAAAACTGAAAGATTTAATTTCATTTCAAGAGGAGGTTTAGAGTTCCCCAGTGAGCAAGGTATTATGAAAAAATAAACATTTATTATATACAAAAATTATGTTTGTGCTGAAAGAAAATGAAATTTTGTACTTAAACCACCTTTCTTGACGAAATTCTGCGTACTGCACTGCCTGGTGGAGTAAGAGTATCCAAAAGGAATGGAATTTAGTGTTTTATTTTTAACCCTCTCATGCATACTGACCTCATATGAGGACACATATTTAAGAGATCCTTCCTTCTTCAATTCAAAGCGGAATTTCCTGTAAATGCACAAGTGCCTTGTAGAAGAACAGGAAAGCATCGATGAGATGTCACAAGGTGACAGCACCTCTCGCTCTGGTGTTGCAGTTGCGGGAAGATATGAAAACGTGTCTGAACGAATGTTGAGCATATGCTCGTAAATAATATAATATTTTCAGCGATTTGAATCACTTTTGCAGGTAAATACTTTTTAGTTTGTTACTTTGATGTAATTTTATGAGATTGTCTTGTTATTTTGACAAGGAATCTGCTTGATCAGAATATACCCTATCTAACAAAAAAAAATATTTTATAACTTTTGCATGATTCATGCATGAGAGGGTTAAGTTAGCAGGATAGAAAGCTTTATGCTAGAGCTTCAGAAGACCATTTATAAATAGATCAGAGAGAGCAAAAAGGCAAAGTTGAATCTCTGAAGTATTGAAAACAATTAATTATTTTATATTTCTTTCTTCATAGGTAGTTAGTAGCTTTTTGTTTAAGTTGAATTGATTTTGAGTTTAATGTCCCTTTCAGCACCGAAGCTATATGTGACGTGAACCTACTGATTAACTTGGATTCCGAAACACATGAGCTCCTGCCGGGAATCGAACGCAGGTCTCCCACACCAAAAGCGCGCAAGCTAACCGCTTAGCCACAAAGGAGCTCAGTTTTTTTTAATCTCATAAGAATTTACTCTAAAGGTTTTCAAAATTTGAAATAAAAACGATAGAGTCATTAGATTAATTAGATCACCTGATAGACATATTCAATATACAAGGTCTTTAAATATGAAAATAGGGCGTTTTAACTTTTTGTAGTGTTTATTAGCTACATTTAACGTACAATTATAAGTAATACATCAAATGAAAGAACAACTCAAACAGTTTTTCCTACAAATGTTTAATGTTAGCACCATTTGTCCTACAGCACACATCGAGTCGATAGGCGAGAAAGGTCCATGAAACCGGGATAGACACAAAACACATTCGATTTAAGGGAATCTTCTTGCAACTATACCATCTCGTAAGGATGCCACTTTTAATTGAGATCCGGAAAAATTGTACCAAGGGGGAAATTATTACGAGACAAAATTCCAGAAATGTGACAAGTTATAACTGATAAAATGAATTTGTATTTTTCAAGTCTCTATAATAATGATTATTGTCCTTGTTGCGGTAAGATTTTTGGACATTCCACTGAAGTCTTTTCGAGTTGCAACGTGGACTCAGATCCAAACTTCTCTGTTCTCATTCGGATCAAACTCCAGTGTGAAAATCGTGAATAAAGCACTGAATACCGTTCCAAGAAATCACGAATTCCACTATGATTCTCATATGAACAATGATACTCAAACGATTTGGAAGAAGTTTGAAAGAAATTTGGAAGAAATTCTAAAGAGAAATGTCAACAAAAGCATCACCATCATATAATTCCCCAGTTCCCAAAAGATGATCTTCTAAAATCACTTAGAAACAACGGCAGCAAGTCTAAAAGCTTATTAGCAGTTGAAGCATTAAATGTGGAGTATTTACGTAGCTTTCCAGAAACAAGGGAAACTGCTGTCCCAACAAACTCGTAAATACCTGAACTACTGTATTTAGTGGTGAGGCTTGTGGGAGGAACTGGAGTATATCACAATATTTGCAAAGAACGAAAAGACTATTTTGATACTAGCTTATGTTTCTATCGGAGAGGCTTACACGTAAATATGACACAAGCAACAAAATAGCACATTATCTGTGAAGAATGACAAGAGTTGTATAGTCCTAGGGTATATTCTTAGCGAAGAAGATTAAGAGTTCTGACACTAAGGCATATTGTTAGCGAAGAAGCCTAAAAGTGCTATGATACTACGATATATTGTTAGCGAAGAAGACTTGTAAAAGTTCTATGATACTAGGCCATATTGTTAGCAAAGAAGCTTAAGAGTTCTATGATACTATGGCATATTGTTAGCAAAGGAGCTTAAGAGTTCTATGATACTACGGCATATTGTTAGCAAAGAAGCTTGACTTCTATGATACTAGGGCATATTGTTAGCGAAGAAGCTTAAGAGTTCTATGATACTAGGGCATATTGTTAGCAAAGAAGCCTGAGTTCTATTATGCTAGGACATATTCATAGCGAAGAAGTTTAAGAGTTCTACGATACTAGGATATATTGTTAGCGAAGGAGCCGAAGAGTTCCATGATACTAGGACATATTGTTAGCGATGAGGCCTGTGACACTACCGAGTGACTAATACCACGTTATATGCTAAAAACAGGAGTCTTACGATATTAGAACATATTATTAGCGAATAAGTTTATGAGGAGAATGGAGGACATTTATCTGTGAAGAACGAAAAAACTCTTTATAATAAATAACCCACAAAAGATCCATTAGGAGAGCTTCTGTGAAGTAATGTTCCATTCTAATCTCTCGATAATGGAGAGAATTTGTCCGTTTTAACATCATCGACCAATTTTAGTTTCTTTCTTTCTTTTCAAGCGTGGCATCCGAAGAGTGGTATATTGTACAAATATACGGAATTATTATGTTTACTACAGAAATCTGTATGAAAAAATACGTTATCCATTTGCTACATACGTTCTGCCTTTCTCCGCTTAGACTACTAGATAACAGACATGTCGCTGCAGGATGCCTATTATCTAATAGTCTTTCGTATATTGCTTGCGTATACGTGTTACATACGTCAGCTGTATATTATATACGTCCATCTGTATGTGAGATCCTTACCGCCTATATATATCTACAGTTCTTTTTCTTTCATACGGAAAATACGTATAGATAGAACACATATACGGAAAGTACTATAAAACATAAGTTTTCAGTTATACATTTGCTGCCGGATGTTACGAAATGCATGTCCGGCGAAATTAAATACCGCTAATTTTACAGTAATTATGTGATATCTTCAAATAGATAACAGATAATCGAAATGTGGAACAAGAGCGCCCTAGACAATATTATTTTACATAAGGTACCGTTATTACGACTCACTTATCTGCTTTCTATTTCGAGCCATTTTGAAAATCGGCATTTATTTTCGCGTTTCTAAACAGCTGAAAACGGAAATCCGCTAGGTGACTTATGATAACGGTACCTCACGCAAAATAATATTGTCTAGGGCGCTCTTGTTCCACATATCGATTATCTTTTATCTATTTGAAGATATCACATAATTACTGTAAAATTAGCGGTAATTTAATTTCGCCGGATGAAGACTCTTAAGTCCAAAATCGCATTTATGCATGGAATATACGTTTTTACGTACGCCACATACTTTTTTCTCTCTATGTAGTCACATAATTCATTACTTTTCATCTCTTCGAATTTTGGCAATTTATCTCAAAAGTAGATTTTTCTACTCCGCTTATTCCAATACCTCCACATCGGTTTCACTTTCAACCAAGTTAACTTTCTTGTATTCGGTATTCATATTTCGGAACTTCATTGGCCTTTTCGTGGTTACCCGACTTTAAAACTGCAAATTAATAGAGTTATAAATTAAGTTAAACCACACTGACAAACAATTTGAGTACTTTGTGAAAACTAATATTTTTAAAATTCCAATAATTCATTATAATTCCAATAATGGATTGGAACATTGTGATTCAGTGGTAGGTGCGTGAGGTCCCTGGTTCGATCTCTGTCCAAGTAAGCTTGTGGTGGACAACATCGTATCTCTGGGTTTTCTCAGGAGTACTCCAGTTTCCTCCTACATTATCATTCCACCAATGCATCCATACTCATTCACTTGCTTTAGTCATCCGTCTCCATTAGCCTAACAGACATAATAATAAAAATGGAACATTAAACTGGAAAATTCCTTATTCGTACAGTCAGGAGCAAAAGTTCTTTCCGTTTGGTAACATTTATTTTGGGAATAACGGTGATATGGAAGAAAATTACATTCTTTTTAATTTACGAAAACTGTACTCAAATTGTCCTTTTATTCTGAAGCTATTTACGAAACTAATCTCATGAAACGGAAAAAAACTTTTGTCGCTGACTGTACAATATTCGGATAAAAAAGTATTCGAATAACCAATAATTATTCGAATTTGTTCGAATATTCGTATAACAGCAGAGAAATTGTTCGAATAATATTAGTAACAGCAGTCATAGAAATTCGTAGCATTTTATGTTTATATACAATGTATATATATATATATATATATATATATATATATATATATATATATATATATATATATATATATATATATATATATATATATATAAACTTGAGCTTATAATCTTCTCGTGTTTAACATGTAGTTCATGTAAAGAAAACTGGAAAGTTACTGATTTATATGAACAAGGCAGCCTCATGTACGTCATAAAATCTGACATTCATTCAGTTTAAGGTGCAAAGGAGACTTAAAAAAAACTGACGTATATATATATATTTAAAAAAAAGTCATGCATGCAAAACAAGTAACCATACAACGTACAGAAAGATATGCGTGTTCGTGTAACCGTTTCAATGCTGCAGAAGTTTTGCAGAGATACATACCTTCTACTAGTAGTAGTGCTTGTGCTTGAAATCCCAGATTCTTCTTTGCGTTCTTTTTTTTTTTTTTTTTGAACTTCCTCCCACCCGCAAATGACATGCAAAGCTCTGACCGCGTGCTTCAACAGTCACCGCAATTCACATGAGTCGCGTGCGCCATGCCCTACGTCCCGGACCCCCTTTGTCACGCACTTGCTCTTTGGTCCTGGGATATTTTTTTTTCTTTCTGCCTTTTAATCTTCGTTTCCCCATCTTTTTTAGTTCGCACTATAACATTATATGACGGACAGCGTGTTATAATAAATGACTAATTATATACTTAAACTAAAAAGGGCGTGAGCGGGCAGTGATGATCAGTTTAAAAGTGCCCTTCCATACCATGATTGGACAAAGGTAAACTCTGGTGGTTTCGGGTTCGATCTCTGGTGGGAGTTTGGATCACACTTTAAGCAGTAGATCCTACGTATCTCAAATAATCTCAGTGCTGAAAAGGGACATGTCCGCCCGGGTTGTCTAGTTGCATTTATATTTCAAGTGTGCCCTCGGAAAATTTGTGAAACATATTTCGGTCTCATCCGTGCTACTCTCAAGTGTACTATTTCAAGTGTGCCCTCGGAAAATATGTGAAACATATTTCGGCTCCATCCGTGCTACTCTCACTTCGCTTTGGGGGAAAGAAGTGAATGACCTCTGCTGTGTTGCCAATTTGTCATTCAGTCCTTTTGGCGGGTGAAGGTCATAGACTACTTAGAATGGCTAACAAATCAGTGCACAGTGAAGTCCGTGAAATAATTCAATCTGGCAACCCTGTCCGCATCCAAGTATTGAAGGGTCTCGGCCTCAGCAACTTGTCCCTCCTCTTTGAGGAATATACGGGAAAACACACATCGACAGCAGCGCCAGCAGGGGCACAGTTGAAATATAAAAGCTCTAGTAGTATTACCTACAAAACGAGACGAGACGAGAAATAAGGTTTTCTCGTCTCGTCTCGACTTTCGAAGAATTTTTTTGGCCTCTTCTCGATTTTTCTTATTATATTTCTCTAATTTTTTTTCTTAATGTCACCTAAAAGTTATCAGAATCTCGTGTCAGTATGTTGTGTAATGATTTGATGTCCATGAACCTGGCCCCACCCACACCCGCATTAATTTTAAAACATATGAAAGAAATTTGTGCCCAATTAGTGCAGACAGCCTATAATCATGGGTTCCGATCCAGGAAAGGGAGAGGCTAGGAGGGCCGGGACCCCCAATGCTCATGTAGACCCCACGTCTTTTTATGAATGTGTATGTATTTTTTATTGTTATATGCATTGATATAGGCCTATATATTTTTTATGAACATACAATATTTTGCGTAATTTTAATTCAATTTGTCTTAAAATCCACATATATATCTTCTTAAGCCCTTGTTTGCAACCAAACATATATCTGAACGCCCCCGCAAAATTACAGATAAATCGGCAACCTTGCCTATAACGTTAAGAAAAATTGTGGTTTTACATAAAAGTCAAAAACCAAAAATGTTTCTTGGTGGGAGTACCTTCACGGGAACCAATTGAGATGAAACTGAGACACAAAATTAATGTTAAATTAGTACTGACGATACTGCATAGAAAGAAAATGGTATACCATACACCATGGTGCTATTACACCATGTAACACACATTTTGTTCCTGGTAAGTGAGTATTATTTCCTGGAAGCTTATGTTGAGGAAATAAAGAAATGATAAATTATTCACGTTAAAGTTTGCTTTTGTGGGATGGAGAAAGAATTTTCTCAATTGAATCTCGCTTTTATATAGGGATGTGCACGAGTCGAGTCGAGTCGAGATTTAAGCTTGTCTCGACTCGTCTCGAGAAAATGTTGTCTCGATTCGCGTCTCGACTCGAAAATATGTTTCTGTCTCGACTCGACTCGAATTCGAGACGAGACGTCTCGAAATTCGAATCGAAACAAAATGTACGAGTTAAAATATACGCACACAACAGCCAGAACATATGACTACCTATCTAATTATCAGTATGTCCACATTTGGCACGAATAACAACGGCGATGCATCTTGGCGTGGACGCAATGATCCCTGGTAGGTTGCTGGAGAGAGTTGGCACCACATGTGCCCACACAGGTCAGCTAATTCCCGTAAATTCCGGGGAGGGTGGCGATGCGTTCTGACGTCACGTTTACTCATATCCCAGATGTGTTCGATTGGGTTCAGATCCGGTGAGTTGGGGGCCAGCATACCACTTGGAACTCACTCCTGTGTGAGACGAGGCCCTTTCGAACCACTTCATTACACCCTTGGCCTTGTGATATGGTGCATTATCTTGTCAAAAAATGCCACTACCGTTGGAAAACATGGTCGTCATGAAGTAGTGTACGTAGTCTGCAAGTAGTGTGTGATACGCCTCGGCCGTCATGATGCCTTACTCGAGCTCCACTAAACACATGGATGCTGACATGAATGTTCCCCAGAGCATAATTAAGCCGTCGCCAGCGTGTCTCCGTCCCGCAGTACAGGTGTCAAGGAGCTGTTCACTTGGAACACGACGGATTCGCACCCTCCCATCGTCATGATGAAGAAGGTATCGGGATTCATCAGACAGTGCAACGCTATGCCACTGCGCCAAGGTCCAGTGTTCCCGACGGTCACGTGTTCATTTCAGACGTAGTTGCCGGTGTCATAGTGTTAACATTCGCACATGGATGGGTCGTCGGCTGCGCAGCCCATCGTTAGGAGTGTTCGGTGCACTGTGTGTTCAGATATACTTGTACTTTGCCCAGCATTAAAGTCTGGTGTTCGTTCCGCCACAGTTCGCAGCCTGTCCTGTTTTATCAGTCTGTCCAGCCCACGACGTCTGATATTTGTAATGAGGTGGGGGGCGCCCAAACCTTCGACGTTTGGACGTCGTTTCCCCTTGGTTTTGTCACTTGAAGACACTCACCACAGCACTTCTTGAACACCAGACAAGACCTGCAGTTTCCGAAATTCTCGTGCCGAGTGCTTCTGAGTGAATATTTTCTTCAAAATAATATTAACACATATACAGATTTTCGAGACATTTGAGTCGAGTCGAGATTTTTACGAGCAGTTTCGACTCGATTCGTATCTCGACTCGAAAATTCAAGTCTAGAAATACGTTTGTGTCGACTCGTCTCGAATTTTACAAAGTGTGGCTCGACTTGGCTCGACTCGAATTCGAGACATGTCTCGACTCGTGCGCATCCCTACTTTTATAACATACGAAAAGACATGACGTAAAAAAAAAGGCTATGAATGTACATATATTCTAACACAGATGCAAAAACATGAGATAAATACTTAGAAATGAGCTGTTTTCCTACATTTGCCTCTATAATGTAGATCACTTTAATACATGAGGTCCCAATTATAGTCTCCTATCATATGTTCATTATATGCTCCTTGATAGTGTTGTTCAAAGTTGCGAATATCCTGATGAAAGTGTTCTCCTTACTGCTCAGAATGTGCCCTCATGTTGTCTTTAAATTTGTCCAGTTGAGTGTGATGCATATGTAGCTCTGGCGACGTCCTACAACCCATCTTGCTATAGTCTCTCACCAGAGTATCAACTTCATAATTTTCAGCCAAAAGGCTACGAGTCACAACTACGAAACAGTCTCACGAGTCTTTCTCGACATTCCTAAGCTTCTTTGGGAACCCCCGCCACTGCAATATTTTCTTGATTTGGCGTCCAACTAAAACATCAGCTTTGACCTTGACTTCGGACAGTCTGGGGGGAAAATCTTGAAGACATTTGAAAGATTCTGAGAGTCCTTATGAAGAGCCGTTACAAATTGCTTCATGAGACCCAACTTGAGGTGTAATGGTGGGATTAGCACCTTCTTGAGATCTACTAAAAGGTTTACACTTGAAATTCTGCTTTCCCGTAGTGAACTCTGTCTGTGGCGGCCAGTGATTCTTGGTGTAATGTGATGTTGTATCTCTGCTGTCCCAAAGGCACAGATAGCAGGGGGATAGTAGGGAAGCCACTTTGAAAACCCATCAAGAATGCTACCATTTTGAAATCTCCAATCACCTCCTACCGATACTCGTCATAATGCAAGGCTTCTAGCAACATTTTGATGGTTTCGTATTCCTCTTTCAGGAGCACTGAATCATCTAGAGGATAAAAATACTTGTTTCCGTTATGCAAAAAGACAGCTTTGAGACTTTTCGTGAGCTGTCAATGAAGACCCACCACTCACTTGGAGCGTGTTTCCTTCCAATTGCCTCAAAGAGACCTGACATATATTTTCTAACAGAATCACAATCCGTCTCGACGAGTGAAAAGATCTGAAAAGGTGTGGTAGCGCTTCCTATGACTTGTGAGTCGCACAATTTCATCTAACAAATCTCACTCCTTGAGTCTAAATATCAGAAGTTCATCGTTTGATTTTGTCATACCTAAATCTCTACACAAATCATTAATGTCCTGCTGTTTAGGATAATATGGATTTCTCTCAGAGCATTTGTGTAAGGGTCATCTGGGTCTTCTACACCACTCTTTTCGAAACAACTGCTCTCTCCTGCGGACGGCTGCGTTTTCAGAGACGGTTTGGGCAGAGGAAACTCCGGATAGTGTGATACAGGGTGGTGATGAAATGTCTGGATTGGATACACGATAGGGATAAACATTGTTACCAGATCGCCGTTTATAAGGATTGACCCTCCAGAAGTAGAAATCGTTGAGTGGTCAATTGGTTCACGTCAAATCCTTGGAATAGCAAATTTCATGGCTCTGTTTTCTCGTCTATACTAATCTACACAGAGTTTTTTTTTTTTTTTTTGTTCGTACTTTAATAAAATTGGCACACACATAACTAAACGCATCTAAGAATGCTTATTAATTTTATAAATACTTGAGTTGCGGAAGCTTTTTTACAAAGCAAATTAAATTATTTACGGAAGTAAGCACGTGTGGTTCTTCTATTAAAAACAAAATATGCTATTTTCAGCAAATGTTTTCGGTACTTGTAAAGAATTTTCTACGTAATAAAGAATTCTAGACATAAAATAATTGTAATAATTTATTAATCTTGTACTTTTCTTTGTATTTTTATTCATTTTAAGAAGTTTGTATTAGCGCCATCTGTTTTTTACTTTATGAGCTTTGTCATTTCTTGCGAAATTGTGACCGTCGATGCGACGCAAACATTTTTCACGATTTAAACAAGAAAAGCAAACTTTGAATGGAATATCAGGTGTTTGCCAGTTACTTTCATCACAAGGAATTGGGAAAATTATAATTTTGTCCCAGGAACAAGAAAAAGTTGGAATTTTGTTACATAGTGTTATCAGAAGTCCAAAATATATTCGAAAATCTTTAATGGTGGCAATCATTTAAGAAAATAATCAATCCCTCATTTTTATATTGCTATAAATAGCACTAATTTTCTTTCTATGCGGTATCGTCAGCACTAATTTAACACTAACGTTGACAATGGGTTTCATCACAATCGGTTGAGTAGCTGGGGCTAGCGTAAACATACTCCCACCCAGAATCTTGTTTTCTTTTTGACATTTGTGTAACAGCACATTTTTCTTAAAACATGACAGGTCGTCAGCACTAATTGGGCACTTATTTCTGGCATATGTTTTAAAATTAGTGCTGGTGTGGGTGGGGCCAGGTTCACGGCCATAATGATTTGCGTATCTTTATAAGTTCAAAACTGTTCTTCGTGTTTATGTTCGTATAACCAACTCAATTTATAATAAGTCTATTACTGTAAATCACGTTACAGTGTAATCGTTGAGTTGAGTTGATTTTGAGTTTAACGTCCCGTTCAGCAGCGAGGCTATGTGAGACGTGGAATCCGAACCACGTAAGCTCCCGCCGGGAATCGAACCCGGGTCTTACACTGAAATCGTGTTTGAAATCTAACAAGACTTGAGTAAACCACGGTTGGCCACGAGAGTCGTGAATTTCTTTTGTTTCGATCGAATTTTTTTTTAAAAAAAGTACTTCTCGCCTTGTTTCCAAGACAAGAAATTCTTGCCCAGTGTGCAACACTACTTGCTAGCGCGCGTGTATTTGGTGCTCCGGGTCCTGGGTTAAATTCCTGGTCGAAGAGCCTTGAAAACTGAACGCACTATGGCAGTTTGGTTTCCACTTTAAACTGTAGTTCCACGTCTCATGTAGTCTCGGTGCTGAAAAGCTACGCTAAATTGTAACTAACTAACCAACTGAAACTGATGCCGAACTAATGAATAGTAACATCTTCGGTCAGCAATCTTTTGATTGGTTAGATGCAGCTTTTCAATCTTCCCTCTCCTAAAACACAGTTTTCATTTTCGTTTATGCATTTTTAAAATTTGTTTCCAAGATCGTGTATTATACCTTTACAATTCGTATTCCTACTCCGGCTTTCCTTTGGATATTTTTCATTCTGGCATTCCCACTATACCCAATAAACTGATTCCTCTATGTCCCATAGTATGTTCAATTATCAACGTATCTATGTCCGTAATGGGTTGGTGTTGAGATGTTGATTTATCGGACAAAGTGTGTATTAGGTTTTTGTTATTCGTTTGTTATTTACTCTAGGAATCAGTGGCGGGTCTAGAAGGTAACAACTGGGCCGCCCTACTAGATCCTAGACTATGAAGGTATATCATTAGTTTACTATAAACTTTCAAAAATATATAAATAATAGCTTCAATTATTTTTGTGATTCAAAAATCTGATGTGGCCTAGGGCCCCCGGCCCCGGGCTAGATCTTCCACTGCTAGGAATCCAAAATTATTTTAGGTTACAGGTCATCAAAAGGGGTGGGAGCTGCTTGTAAGACTCAGTAACATTTTTTGTTCTTAGCGCACAGCGTATGTGCTCTTGTAATAAAATATGTAAGATTTATTTCATTTTCTCTATAAGAATTCTTACAGCATTCTTTGTTTATTATGATTCATAGAAACAAACTCAACTCTCGCCAATAGTACAAAACTGTTGTCAGATTGGCCAATGTGGCCAGATACATACTTTATTTAATTCGGAGACATGGGAGATAAAATTACCTTTTAGTGGCCCCGCGTTGCGTAGTCGCTAACGCTCTGGCCTTCGGTGCAAGTGGTCCCGGGTTCGATTCCCGGTGGGGCCAGTCGGTCGAAAGAGTGTAACACGCTTTTTCAGGCCATCCACCCTGAATGAGGTTTTTCCTGGGTTTTCCTTATTCATACCAGGCAAATGCCGGGATGGTTTCTAATTTATAGGTCCCAGGCCACTTCCTTCCTTCCCCAATCCTTTCTTCCTTCCCTTTCCCCGGATTGTGTGCTCGCCGAGGGACGTCATCCCTCAAATTGTGAAGGGATAAATGGCCTTAGATGCCGAAAGCCCAGAAATCTAAATCCTAAATCCCTAAAATTATCTTTTAATATTCTGGCCAGATATAGTTCTTTCTGTAGGTATACCTGGTAAAATATGAGATCGGTATGAATTTTTAGACATTAGGAGATAATTTTAATTATAGCAATTGTATATATAAATATGGTCTATGACTACTTTATTTGTAGTCATTACAAATACACCAAACTATTCTCAACCTGAACGAGCTTTGTTTTTTTTTTTTTTAATTAATACTACTAATTTATTAATATACATTTGACCTGTCTTGTTTACAAGATTGGTCCTTTTTTACGCTCAAATATTTAAAAGCCTTCTCGTTTCGGCTCCGTTCGATTTCATAATGCTTAGTCCTTTTCACGTACTCCAACTGCCATCTTTGAAGATTACTTCCGATCGTCTTAGTTGCCCCACCCACTCGTCTCTACCATCCACTTTTATCCCCTGCATCCCTAACGATGTCCCTCAACTTCCCAGGACCCTTCATCTGCGACAGCGAGGCGTCCCCAAGAAGTGGATGAGGAGAAAGAAGCTTATGAAGGAAGACGACTCGACTGCACTATCAAAATGTATAGGTTGTCTAGCTTTTTTTTCTTAGTCTTTGTTTTAGCTACGACAGAGACCTCTTTTGGCCTTTTTCTTCATTATTCTTTTCAGTTTATATCAGACTTTGCAGGAGATCGTGTTGCATATTAAATTGTTCTTCGGAAGGGAGGGCAAATGGTGAAAGATGCTTCTGATGATGATGATGACGAGAAAGAAGAGGAAAAAGGCATTGAAAATTTCCCTGTAGAGAGACAACGAGAAGAGGGAATCTTTTTTATCATTGAAGACGGTAGAAGGTTGCTAGTTAAACTTTGGCAAAAGTCAATTCCACTAATGGAAAAGGGCGGGCGTCGAGAACCTACTTCTAACATCAAAGATGGAAGTTGAAGGAGGGGCTCGAGGAAATATACTCACGTGTATGGTTTTGAGTGTGTATACATATATATACGACAGAGAGACTAGGGCGTAGAGGATTTATAACAAAAGAAAATTAGGAAAAGACAAAAAAATGAGAGACAGAGAGGATCATCATCGTCTCTATTTCTGGAAGATATATATGTAAATAATCATTTTTTATTTAAAAAACGGCTGGTACAACGATAGTATATTTGCTTCGTAGGTTACAGAATCTAGATTTAATTCCCGCTTCCAGCGTCACAAACAGGGCGTACCCACGTAGGGGGGCCACTGGGTCCGGACTCCCCCTCACAAACTTTGTAACTTGACATACATTTGTACACTTTCTTAATACAAGTATAATTGATAGGCAGAGAAATTATTAGTATAGACTTACACGTAAGATTTGACCTTGCTCATCATCGGTACTATTTCTTTTCTAGGGGGCACGGTGGCTCAGCGGTAAAGCGCTTAGCGTACCTCTGGTGCGTGTGGTCTCTGTTTCGATCCTCGTCCAAATAAGTTTGTGGTGAACAAACATCGTGTCCGTGGGTTTTTCTCAGCGTACTCCCGTTTCCTCCCACTTTCTTATTCCACCAATTTTTCCACTATTCTTATTTCACTTGCTTTAATTATCGTCCCCCTTAGCTTAAAGGGCATAATCATGGGACGTTAAACTTAAATATTTCATTTTCATTCTATTATTTGAAAGAATCTAAAGGTAGCCAATATTAATGTTGAACCACGAGACGAGACAAGACGAGAGCTCCTCCGTGGCTAAGCGGTTAGCATACGCGCCTTTGGCGTGGGAGACCCGGGTTCGATTCCCGGCGGGAGCTCCTGTGGTTCGGATTCCACGTCTCATATAGCCTCGCTGCTGAAAGGGACGTTAAACTCAAAATCAACTCAACGAGACGAGACGAGACGAGAGTAGAAATAAGATTTTCTCATTTATTCTCGGAAATTTTGTCGCAGTGTTTTCTCGTCTCGTCTTGCTTCGATTCTCGAAAAGATTTTCTCATTTCCTTTCGAAAAGAAAAAAATCGTCTCGTACTGTAAATTTATGTACAAAATGTATGTCTTGATTTTTGTTTCTTTAAATTCATCTATAAGGTACCAGAATCCTCCCGCGTCACAAGCGATCAACCATGGGTGTGATGCAACATTTATACCATATTTATTATTGGAGTATTTTCTGTAATGATTTTCAAACGTTAATAAATGCTCTGTAATGTGTTCGTACAATCACTTCATCAATTTAGAGTTTTTATGCTATGACTCGTATAACACTAAAACAATATTTGAGATCTAAAACTTGATTGAACTATTTTGCTCACGAAACTCGACAAATTTCTTAAATTTATTGTCTCGTCTCGAATTTGTACATGTACTTCTCGTCTCGTTTTCGAGACGAGACGAGAAATTCCGTGTCTCATGAGCTACACTACGATGGACTACTAATTGATGTGTGAAGTGACTACCTCGTAATAAAGAAACAATAATTACAGTGTTCTGTATACGTGGTATAACTAACTAACTAACTCTATGGCCTATGCAACTCTGAGGTTCAATGCCGCGTTCACAAAAGCTCTCCATTGACTCCTCTGCTTAGCCAACTGGATCCAATTTCTACTTTATATTCCTATTTCTTGGAGATCCATCTTAATATTGTCCTCCCATCTGCGCCTAGGTCTTCCTAATAGCCCTTTTCCGATTTGTCTTCCAGTCAAGACTTTGAAAGCGTTCCTACTTTCTTCCATCCTGGCTACATCACCTGCCGACCTGAGTCTCCTAGACTTGATGTCCCTAACAATGTTTGGTAAACCGTATAAATTATGTAGTTCCCCGTTATGAAGTTTCTACCATTCCTCATTCCCGTTCCTCTTGGGTCCGAATATTCGTCTCAGTATTTTATTCTCAATAACTTTCAATCTGTGTTCTTCCTTCAGAGTAGGTGACCATGTTTCCCAACTACAACAGGCATGATTATCGTTTTGCATATTTTAAGCTTCACATTTTTTGATAGAAATCGCGACGACAGAAGATTTTGAACTAAATAGTAACACGAATTCTCTGCATCCAGTTGGCATTTAATTTCGTCATGGATATGGTTTTGGTCACCTAATATTGACCCTAGATATTTAAAAATCCATTTGGCCAAAATTATTATATGATATTGTGATGCATCCGTAATTTGAAGTATTATGATCCCGGTGAACTTCCATATATTTAATTTTCTGTGCATTTACTTCTACACCTATGTCGCAGCAAGTATTTAATAAGGTCTGTGCAAGAGCGCCGATTTCTCTGTAAATTTGGGGCGGGGGCTTCAGATGCAGATGCATATATGAGGATTTTAAGACAAATTGCTTTCAAATTATGCCAAATATTGTAAATTTATAAAAACAATGAGGGAGCCTACATGAGCTGTGGGGGGCAAGCCTCCTCGCCCCCCTAGGATCGGCGCCCTTGGGCCTGTGCAATTCTTTCTATTGTTCTCGTCTTAATTCTCAACTTTTTCCTCCATTTCAGCTCTTAATTTCAAGTTTTCCAAATCCTTTTTGAGCCTTAAGGTGGCTCAATGGTAGAGCTTTCACCTCTGGTGCATGGGATCCCGGGTTCGATTATAGCTCTCGCCAAGTGAACTTTGTGGTGGACAAACACCATGTGCATGGATTTCCTCGGGGTTCTTCCGTTTCATCCCATTTTCTTCATTCCACCATTTCATTCATTTCTCATCATCGCCGTCTCCTTTAGCCTAACCGGCATAACCGTGGGACGTTAAACTCAAAGATTTCAATTCATATAACTTTTTTCTTTTTGAGCAACACTCCTTACTCTACTGGCTTCACCGGCGCCACCTTCATTAGGGTAAATGGGCTGGAACCAATCTTAAGACATAATCGACAGACAAATTCGAAAGACACATAATTCTCTAATGCTAGAATTCAGATCAATTATACTAACTTAGAATACGCCTATATAGAATGACACCAAGCTGCTGCCATACATAATACGTAGAACAACAGTTGTAAAGAAAACAAAAATCATGAAATTAGTCAGTCATGTTCATTCTTTTGTTCTTCGACTGTTGTTGGGTCTGCTCTGACCGAGGCAGAGGGTTCGTTAGAAAGCAATTTTTGTCAACAAACAGAAGATCAAACTGCCGGACAGTCGCCAAACATATATTGAGTCACTTTCATCCATTGAATTCCTGCCCAGTTCTTAGCTGGGAAAGGGTTGGGTAACAGCTGGACATGAATCAACGTTGCCAACTCTGTGATTTCATAAATATGTACTTTTCAGTAAACCAAATATTCTTAGTTTTAACCGTTAATGTAAGCATATTTCAGAATTGACTGGTTATTTTAGAATTTAACTTTCGTTTTTCTTAAATCATCAACACTATATAAGATACGGATCTACATCTAACGTGGCAATCCATCTGGAATCGAATTTGGGTCTTCTGGATCAGGCTCAGATAGGCCCGCTCAACTCCCCCTGCAATCTTCAGCTCTTGTATTAAGTATGTATGTATGTATTAGGTATGTATGTATGTAAGGTAAACTCAAGTTAGCCCTCCCAAAAGAAAATGATCTCGGTTCCTTCGGACTTCTTACTGTTTGATTGCGAAATTGATCCCAGATCTACGTATTGAAAAGAACGGAGGGTCATATATTCAATAGAAACAATTGAATTGTTCAAAATTATTGTTTGTCTAATACATTTTTTGCTAAGACGATAAAACATGAGAGAGAGAAACATTTGCACTTTTCGTGCATTTTAATAGTTTTAATTAGGGATGGCGAATTCCGCGGAATTTTTACTTTCCGGAACCCGGAAAATAAAATCGGATTTTTTCCGAAATCCGGAAAGTGAAATTTCCGATTCCGGAAAATTTTGACCATCTCTAGTTTTAATGTAGGGCCTATTTGATAAGAAATATCTAATACATTATACGTATTTTGAATTAAAAAATCAATAACTAAACTTAAGATTTCAGAGTAGCCCTATACTCAGATTTTAATTTTATAGCTAGATATACATAAAAGGGAACTACCCTCCCTCCTAGTCCAACCGCTAGCGCACAAGCTTTTGGTATGCATGTGGTCTCGAGTTCGTTCACGGTGGTAAAAGCACACTGATAAAAACCCCTTCTCCGGACAGCGGTATTTTTTCTATACTGTACAAATATACGGAATCCTCTTGCTTACTCTAGAAATCAGTATGGAGCATACATAATCCGTATACTACATAAGCAGTGCCCTTAGATGTTACATCATGCTGTTGCAGGATGTCTGACATCTAACAGTTTTCCGTATTTCACATGCATATACTTATGTTACCTTCGTCAGCTACGTATATGCTATATACGTCCATTTGTATATGAGATCCTGACCACCTACATTGTTTCATACGGAAAGTACGTATAGATAAAACACTTATACGGAAAATATTATAAAACATGCGTTTTCAGTTATACGTCTGCTGTACGTTGTCCAAAAACTACAGGAATTACGCATGTAACCTATTTTTTTATGTACGCCATCTACAATTTTTTTTCTCAGTGCCTTAGACTCATTATGGTGTTTCGAATTGCACCTTAAACTGTAGGTTAACGTCTCACATAGCCTTGCTGTTGAAAAAGGACGCTAAACTTTTGAATAATAATAATAATGCTTAATATTTAATTCAGAAATCAATTATAGGCTCATTGAAATATAATGAGCAAGTGATTTTGATAGTAAATAGTATATTATGAGAAGTTACTTATTTAAGGGGGCACTGGATAGGGCAAGATGTCTCGGGTGTAAATGTTTCCTTCATTACGTATTATAATAAAAGGTAATATAAAGATGGAGTGTTTAAGTGAATTTTGATAAAATAGTAGACTAGATGTTAGACATATTCTAACTGTGGCTATAGTGTAACGCTAAAAATATACAAAAATAAGTAAGCTCATTATAAATTGGTATTTTCAGCCACGGATTGCGTTACAGGATTATGTCAAGTAAGCTAGAGGTGGTGGTGATCATGAGAATGAATGAAATAGTGGAATGAAGAAAATGGGAGGAAACGGAAGAACCTCGAGAAAATCCACTCACACAATGTTTGTGCACCACAAAGGCTACTTGTCGAGAACTGAAATCTAACCAAGAACCCCACGGATCAGAGATGATCCTACCACTGAGCCACTACCCACCCAACCAGGTACATTCTAGGAACGAGCCATTTAAGTTCCATATGTACCGTTTACGTACCTGGTACTTGAAAAATGTACATTTCATATGCATAGCACGTGTCGCTAGGTACGTGCCTTTCGAGGAATTTCTGACACTTGAAAGGTACTTTTACATGCTTCACTGGAATGTGAGGAATGTGAATGGCACATACCCCATGTACCATGGCATGGTTGTGCGTAAGTTGCTTCGTATTGCGACTAGGGTTGCCAATTTAGCCACTTTGTGACGAGATCTGGCCATTTTGAGAACGTCGTTAGTCACATAATTTCCAAAGAGCCAATAGTGGCTTTTTAGCCATATGCTTTTCACTTCTATAGCCACTTTCTGAGTTTAGCCACATTGTAATATATTGTGTGTGTCATTTTGCAATTTTCTGACGTTTGATGCGTTCTCTAGGTTGTAACATTCTAAACCCCACTGTCAGAATTGTCCTCATAAAATTAGCATTGATGGTTATATTGTGACGTTACACAGCAGAGAATTAGTTCAAAACCTGTACGTTAAAACTAGACGTTAAATAAAATTTTCGGGAAGACGTAAGTTTAAGTATAAACTAACTCCTTAAAGAAATTCAGCCTGATAATATAGACATCCTTCAGGAAATGTCGCTTTTCAGTGGCAATAAGCTTGAAACCGGTGAAACATCTTTTACTGATTTAGCTTCTTCTTTCACCTTCTGTGGAATTTGAAGATAATATCGACAAAATTGAAAATCAGTGGCGATTATAAATCTTCGATTGAAGAATTTTTGCAAGAAACTAGCTGAACCTGCGCTCTCTACACAGCGCATTATTCGCATATGAGCATATATCGCCTTATCATTCCTTACAACATCTGTACATGTCTCTTTACAGACACAAGTTAAAGACGTATTGATTTAAAAATAGCCAAGGGGTATCATAAAGGGGGATTTTTCGATTATTTTTCTGAATATCTCGCACCGTTTGCAAGATTTGAGCCTACTTCCGGTTGGAGTTTCTAATTCATGTACGACCAGTGTTTTCTTTCTTCTTGCATGCAGTATGTAATAAGCAAATACATTACATACAAAATTAATATATTGTCAGTTCTATATATGGTGCTTATTGGGAAAAACACTCCCCAAAAATGTTCATCTTAGACTGGAGAAATGGTTATCCTTCCTTTTCCATTATTATTTGGCTATGAAACAAATGCCGGAGACATATACAACCGCTATATACAACAGTGTGGTGTTGGAATGTGTAATGATTAGGATGTGATGTTTTATTTTATTTTTTTGAAATTTCAACACTTCCAATGTACCCGTAAAAATGTACTAAAGAAATAGTGCCCATGTTTTTTAAATATTCAATTAGAACTGGACAATCTACATGAAATTTGCAATCGATCAGTGAAAACGTCATCTTTCTAGAGCCTGTAGTTTCTGAGATCTCATTGTCGAGAAACATATATGTGTATTTTAAAAGAGCTCCAAAGATGGCAGCACAATTCATTTGCATGTATTTCGGAGAAGGCTTACTAAAGGCAAAGGCCTTTGAACAATAATTTAAAAGGATAAACTTTGTGAAAAATATTTATTTCAGTAATTTATTTAAACTACACTCTTTTAAAAATATTTGTCTTTGTTATAAACGTGAAATCACAAATAACCGTAAATCAAAGGTTTGAATGCTAAGATTATAGGTTAGAGCTCGGTCGCTCGTAAATGTTACTGTAGTATTTTAATAGATAGTTAAATTGCCACACAGATGCCGGAGGAGGGCATATATTTTCAGAGTTAGTTGCTTGGCTTTTTTTAAAAGTACAAGCTTCTAAATTCGAACGTAAAAATGAAGCGTTAAGGTTTTAGTATTTAAGTACTCGCACCCCCATTTGCATAGCACTGCCCTAAGGAACATTACTGACATGCCTAGTACATTCCTGGCACATGCCAATGCCAAGTAAATGTGTCAAGTACATACACGGTACGTGATATACACATAATAGATACATTCCTCGGTATGTGTCATGCACGTACTTTTGGGCGGAAGTAACCTTATTCCTTACATGTGTATTTCACATGATTGCTCTATTCACGTACCTATCATGTACATTCCAATGTACCTCGAGGAACATTCTTTACACATGATCAGTATGTACTTGTGTTGGGTGGGTACGGCCTTAAAAGTAATTATTTGCAAAGGTTTAATTTTGATAAATGCTCTTCATTGTATTCGTGCAATAACTTTATCAATTTATAGTTTTTGTACTACGAATCATGTAACACTAAATCTTTGTTTAAAATCTAAGACTTGAGTGAACTAATGATCCCGACGAAACACAACACATTTTCGTCTCGTCTCGTCTCGAAAACGAGAGGAGAAATGCAATGTTTCTCATCTTGTCCCGACTTTAAAAATTTGCTTCTTTTCTTACGGGGAACATTACATGGAACTAGTGATTCAATTTATTTATTGACTCATAAAAGCGAGTGAGTTGGAAACCTCCATTCAGACTCTTATGTCCACATGCTCATCGGTCAGCTGAACCTTTTTCATGACAGACAGGAGATATCCGGTTGAAAGGAGGAGGCATACACACACACACACACACACACACACATACACAGAGAGAGAGAGAGAGAGAGAGAGAGAGAGAAGAAAGAAATTAAGAATTTCCCAAATCAAGGGATACAGTAAAATACTATATATTGAAGCTTTCCAGATTACTACGCAAAGTAAATTGCTTAAACGGATAAGGACATTAAGAGGATTCGGTATGGAAAAACACATATTTAATATACATGGCATTATTACAATTCATCTATCTATGGTACAACTTTATTTTATCACTGGAGAAAATCTAATTTCTTGCATACGACTTAGTATTATCTCACGCCGTAAGCATATGGGAACTTATAATTTCACACACACACACACACACACACACACACATATATATATATATATATATATATATATATATATATATATATATATCACTAGATATAGGAAAATGTGAAAGGTTATGTCACATGGTGTTGTTGTGGTGACCCGCAGAGCCCTCCTTGACGAGGCCCAGGGGCCAACGTCAAATTGAACATGTATGAATCATACGTCATTCATGGGAACATGTATTGAGTCATGCCTCATTCGGTACTCCTTGAGAAACGAAACAACTTTTGTAGGAAACAATTTTCGATTTGGGCCACTGTTTTAAAAATTGCCGCAAAAAGTGGGTCCTGTATTAATTTGAAGTTGGACCCCTTCACGGACGGCCCTGAGGGTCACCACAACAATACCACTTGATATGCTTTATCATCCTTCCCTGTCTCAATTTTTGTTTCATCTTTGTATTCGCAGCCGTTTTTGATTTATAAGCACTAGGCGTTTTATCTGAAACACCCTATATATACTCAGTGAGACTTCGTTAACTCGAAGTTGAAGGGAATAGATAAAAGTTCTAGTTATAGGGCCTTATGCATAGTCGTTCTTACGAGTGATTAGTGCCATACTAAAGATTTCGACTAACATGTTTTCTGCAGTAGTCAAGCCTTTAGTATGACGCTAATCATGCGTCAAAACAACTCTGCATAAGACTCACGGAGCTTTTCGAGTAATAAAGATTCGAGTTTTCAAGGTGGCCACAATAAAAATTCGAGATACCGAGGTTCCGTGTTTCGCATGAAAAGTGACTATATAGCATCTATAATTCGAAATTTTATTAATTCAACCTCTATAACTGGAATTTCTGAAAATTCCTTAAATTAAATAAGATGACTAGTATAAATAAAATGCTTAGCATGAGGAAAACACAATTACAGTACACATTAGAAACAATGACAATTACGTAAAAGCATAGAGCTGTATGTTCGAGTTATCGAGGTCACATCAAGAGAAATGCGACTTATAGAGGAAAACTTCGACTCGTAAAGAAGTTCACAGATACGAAAGTTCGAATTACGATTATGAAATCTTAAAATTCGACTACTTATCGAGGTTGTAATTTTCAAACATTCGACTTTCAGATTTTATTTTAACTTTATTGTGTCATATAGAGAGATCAAGAGAATCTGAAAAATTGAGTTATCAAGGACTCCGAGTTATTGAGTTTCAACTATATATAACTTTATTTCTCGTTAGGTACTGATCGGATCTATACTTAATTTGGTGGACAAGTAGCAAGGAATAAATATAACTATATATGGTACTGAACTCGGCCAGGAACGAGTTCCTTGCCAAAAGAGGCTTGTGATCCACAGCTTCACAGGGAGCAGGGAGCTTCTGATGTTAGCTCATCAACGACTTTGTTCTCCTTATGATTAATTATTTTTCGTTGGGGTGTACAACGAACATGTATTGATTTATTTGATTAAGCTCTACGTGCAATTATCTTCCGATGGTGAGTGAAAAACAATAGTTCAGTGTTTCCACCGGCGAGAATCGATACAAGAAATACTTGCACTAAAGATACGCTACTTGTCCTGATACAATATCTAGACTGCGTGAGAGAAACAGTATAAGTCAGAAATTGGCCCAAATGATATAAGTCAAAATTGGAGATCTATGTGTTGATGCTCCACCTCCGGTTAACTTGGTATAAGTCAATTCTAAAGGTGAGTTGAATAATCGCGTCTCGGCACTGTAAGTATAAGTAATTCATACTTATGCTTGGTAATTATAGACGCGTTAAAATATTAAATAATACTTTTGCTAAAGTGGAGAGTTTCAAATATCTAGGATCAATATTAACAGAGGAAAATCATATCCACGAAGAAATTAAATGTCGACTAAAAGCAGGGAATTCGTGTTACTATTCGGTTCAAAATCTCTTGTCGTCGCGAATTCTGTCGAGAAATTTGAAGCTTAAAATATACAAAACGATAATCATGCCTGTTGTTTTGTATGGCTGCGAAACATGGTCACTTACTCTGAGGGAAGAACATAGACTAAAAGTATTTGAGAACAAGAGCCTGAGACGAATATTCGGACCCAAGAGGAACGGGAATGGGGAATGGCGGAAACTTCATAACGAGGAACTACATAATTTATACGGTTTACCCAACATTGTTAGGGTCGTCAAGTCTAGGAGGCTTAGGTGGGCAGGTCATGTAGCTAGAATGGAAGAAAGTAGAAACGCTTTCAAAGTCTTGACTGGATACCAATCGGAAAACGACCATTAGGAAGACCTAGGCGCAGATGGGAGGACAATATTAAGATGGATCTCGCAGAGATTGGAATACAAAGTAGAAACTAGATGCAGTTAGCTAAGGATAGAAGTCAGTGGAGAGCTTTTGTGAACGCGGCATTGAACCTCCGGGTTCCATAGGCCATAGAGTTAGAGTTAGAGTTAAAATTAAAAATCGCCTCCTGAAAACCCTTTTTTTTTTTTTTTTTTTTTAATTATACTGTTTCTTCCACGCAGTCTAGATATATTAATAACACCAAATTCTTCGATACAAAATGTAGGAGACGAGATGAGAAAATATTATTTCTCGTCTCGCCTCATGGGCAACATTAGTGTAAAAACTAGTGGTGGGTACAAAAACCGGTTTTTCGTTTTTTAAAAAGACCGAAACCGGGTTTTGAAAATGTTCAAAAAAACGGTTCGGTTTTTCACTGAAACCGGTTTCGGTTTTGTTCAAAACAGATTCGGTTTTCACCAAAACCGGTTATCGGTTTTCCACTGGATCCGGTTTCGGTTTTCTTCAAACCGGTTTCGTTTTTTTTCAAAATAGTGTTTCGTTGTTCTCCGGAAACCGATTCCGTTTCCACAGAAACAGTTTTATGTGTTTTCCAAACATTTTCACCGAAACCAGTTTCAATGAAAACCGAACTGGTTTTGGAGAAAACCGAAATGTCGGTTTTTCGGGTTTCGGTTTTTCTAGAAACCGGTTTCCTGTTTTCATAAAAACCGGTTTTGCCAATCTGTAGTAAAAACACACATTACAGTTGACTATTTTCGAAGTAGCCTCACTCGGGGCCCAGCTAAATAAGGCTTACCCCTCACTGTTTCCAATCAGGCTCACGGTGACTCCGATATGCACTTGCTCGAGTTCAGGCACGCTACCGCCAGTAAGGCTTGCGCTCTCAATGGACCTTGCACTCGCTCTTGGTTGAATTCTTGAATGATGATGGGTCTTAAGTTCTCTCGAACTCTTGAACTCTAGCTCGATATCAATTTCGTGTAAGGCTCACAGTCACTTTTTCGAGCTCAATTAATATGCTCAAGCCCGGAAACCAGCTCCCGAATTTGTACACCTCTGACCCATATAATAAGTACAGTTAAGCTCCGATTATCCGAGCCTGAAGAATAGAACGTGCTGCACAGTATACGGAGTCCGCCAGAAAAAAAAAATATACACTCTTTGTCTTTCTGTATCAGGATAATGGTATTGACAATTGCTCTGAAAGTTAAGTATGTTGTAGTATAGTTTTTCGCTCAACAGATGTCGCTACTGTCAGCACGGTTAGTGAGATATGAAAATGGTAGGAGCACGCTTGACGTTCGAGCAGCTTAAGTACGTTTTGAACTGCTTTATCAGGTTTGTTAATGCCATCGAAGTGCAGGGTCAGTGGAGAGGGGAGTTTGGTGCTGACCCACCAACCCGCCTAGCAATCAAACGCATTGTTGACAAGTTTGAGGCGCATGGAACGATTACATAGGTATGTGTATCGCTCTGCATTGATACATTGACCGCTGTAGCTGAAAGCGACTGCTTGTCGCGCTGTTAGGTGTTTGGCCGCCAACGGCCAACATTTTGAACATCTAGTGTAAACATATTTTTAATTGAAGGTTTGTAACACATGTTTGAACAATAATTAAATGTAATTAAGAAATATGATATGTAGGTTTTTCCAGGGGCGGATCCAGGATCGACTTCTGGGGGGGGGGCGGTGGGTTGTCATATTGCTACTTTTAAAGGCTCCAAACTTTGGGATGGGTTTTATTTATATATATAAAATAAGAAAGTTTTCTCTTCTGGGGGGAGGGCAATCGCCCCGATCGCCCCCTGGATCCGCCCCTGGGTTTTTCTTCCTTAAACAGTGTATACATTTTTTTTTTTTTTTTTGGTGGACTCTGTAGTAGGCCTACTACCCTTTATTTTGCAGAAAGCTTCTAATATCCAAGCCCAGATTATACTAGATTAGTCAGGCCCACATTGGGTCTGATAATCGAAGCTCTTCTGTATATGTTTTTCCCGTTTTCTCTGGAATCCTAGAGGTCCAGAGAAAACGGGAAGGATAGAGTTTACTGTGTTATTTTAAACACTTTAAATTGCTGATAATTTACGTAAATAGCTAACGCTTTCTGCTTCTGTTTACGTAATGAGCAACCCTTAAAATAAAAATTACGAGAAAGAAAAGAAGTGATTAAAGAAAGACAAAAGAAAAGAATGTAGGAAGTAGAGGAGAGAACAGGGCTCACGCAGTTCAGCTGTCAGTTGTTTCTGCCCTGCTTGTAGCCTAATCCTGCCCAGCCATCTTGATTGTTATCGGGACAAGGCTGTACCATGTTCAATGGTCACCAGCCCCTCCCACTAACACACGAACACATTTACTCACACATCATGCATCACTTACACACAAACGAGTACAGCTGATAATGAGTTATGTCGTGTGATATTAATGAAATACGTTCAAAATTATCTCAAATATTAATAGAAATAATAACGAGTGTTAACTTTAGATATACAAATTGCATAAGTTACCACTAAATATTATTAGTTATTGTTATTATTAATTGTTAACCAACACTCATATTGTATACATATATACACAATCCCAAGAACAAAATTTATTGTAAGGGCCGTGGTGGCTCAGTGGTAGAGCGTCCACCTCTGGTGCTTGAGCTCCCGGGTTCGATCCCAGCTCCCGCCAAGTGAATTTTGTGGTGGACAAACACCATGTGCGTGGGTTTCCTCGGAATTCTCCCGTTTCATTCCACCATTTCATTCATTATTCATCATCACCGTCTCCTTCAGCCTAACCGGCAGAATCGTGAGACGTAAAAGTCAAAGATTTCATTTCACAAAATTTATTGCCACATTGAACAAAAATCGAATATATGTTTCTAAAAATATACCGTAGAAAATTGTTTTACCGCTTCATGCATATGTTACCGTGCGTACACATACCTGTATATGCTAACTTAGAAAAAAAGAAAAAGAAAAAAGATTAATATTGCCCCCAATTTTACTATATTATCCTTGATGTATTTCAATCCCAATCAAGAGACTTGTGTAAAACTCTGTATATCAACCGACTTCACTGTCATTGACGGATGTAGCACCGGGCCAGATTTCTCAGTCCCCCCCCCCCTGTATTTTGAGTGACAAAAATAATTTTAATCTATAGTAGTTTTGAAAGTTCATAGTAAACACATGATATACCTATCATAGCGTAGGTTCTGGATGACAGCCAGTTTTCACCTTCTAAATCCGCCATTGATCACTGTACCTGTTGAGTTTGTTCAAGGTCTACCTCCAAAGAGGCAAAGGCTATAACCACATTCTGATTAAATTTACACAGGGTGGGGCAAATAAAAGTGCCCCGCACGAGTGGATACACCTAGACGTGAATATATGTAAGGAAACACCACGTGACGCGCACATCACGTGTATGCACAGATTACGTTCAGATCTTAGTGCGGGTTGTGTCAGTGTGAGTTGAGCAGTGCACAGTGAAGCAGCGAGTGTTCGTTGTGGAAAGTTACGTGAAAACAAATTCGTGGAAAGAATATGATCAGTTGTTAGCCCATGAATTTCATGGTGTCAAAGTGACAGCAAAGAGTGCAATGCAACGATTAGTCAGAAAATGGCTTCAGATAGGGTCTGTTTTGAACAAGGCAAAAAAAAAAAAAAAAATCCGAAACGTGTCCGAATACCTGAAATTGTGGATATTTTCATTCTCGTAGTCGTTCAAGAGATGAATGGTGGTCATTTCAACATCTGCTATAAGCAGGTTAGCGAACTATTTCCTTTCCTTTGCTGTCTTTCTTTGTACCCTGAACCTCTGTTCTCTGTGCCACTTATATTTGCCCCACCCTGTTTAATGTGACCATCAGGGAATCATTCTCTTTTAAACAAGAAGGTTATATATATATATATATATATATATATATATATATATATATATATACAGTGGCGTATCCAGGATATGATCAAGGGAGGGGCTAAACCATAGTTTGCCGCTTTATCCAGTGTAAAGCAGG
Organism: Thermobia domestica; assembly: GCF_964235325.1. NCBI lineage: Eukaryota > Metazoa > Arthropoda > Insecta > Zygentoma > Lepismatidae > Thermobia > Thermobia domestica. The sequence continues at coordinate 374,124,007 of NC_137455.1, read as the reverse complement.
ATTGAAGCCCATTTTATCCACTGTATACCTGACCGTCAAGGAGGGGCTATAGCCCCTATAGCCCACCTTGGATCCGCGCCTGGTATATAAACGGGTCGACATGAGAGTCCCCATTTTTCTTTCCTTTTTAAGTCGGAAATATCTGCAATAAAGTTTATTCTAGTTGTTATGACAGGAACAAATGCATGTCGATGTAGAAGCTCTTTTACATTCGATTCTAAATACTACTACTCCCAATATTAACAAATAACATGCTTCCGAGTATACGAATAGATTACGTCATTGATCGCATGATCGCGTAAATCATTAGGACTCGGGTTGAATTTCTGGGGAAGGTACAGCATTAAAAATTTCCCCTTTCTCCATGTCTTCAGGGTGGACTTTATAAAATTTGTACAATGCGCGGCAAAAAACCTGCAACATGAGCATATAAGTTTATTGTGAAATGACGAAGTCTTTTGTTCCAAAATAAATGTGCACGGGAGGAGGCCGAGGATTATGCTGGCGTGATTAATTCCACTTAGACGTTATGTTCATTCCCTGTGCTGTTAGGTGTAGTTTCACAATAAACTTACATCCTCATGTTGCAGGTTTTTTGCCGCGAATTGTACAAGAGAAGGAGATGATAGAGTTGTGTGTACGAAGAAAATGCATCAAATTTTTCGTGAGTTCATGTCCAACAGCTTATAAGAAACATGAAACAATAGTTCTGTATTTCGATTCGAAGAGTTAACTTCTTCTATTCTCTTCCACTTTAATGGAATTACCCAAATTTTGCCTAGTAATTACATTGATGTACTTCGTCATATTTATCGAATGAAGCTAACTTGCATTGCACTCTTTGCTGTCACTTTAACACCATGAAATTCATGGGCTAACAACTGATCATATTCTTTCCACGAATTTGTTTTCACGTAACTTTCCACAACGAACACTTCACTGCTTCACTGTGGGTACCATTTTCACCTGTGCACTGCTCAACTCACACTGACACAGCCCGCACTAAGATCTGAAAACGTTGTGTGCATACACGTGATGTGCGCGTCACATGGTGTTTCCATACATATATTCACGTCTAGTCGTATCCACTCGTGCGGGGCACTTTTATTTGCTCCACCCTGTGTAAATTTAATCAGAATGTGGTTATAGCCTTTGCCTCTTTGGAGGTAGACCATGAACCAACTCAACAGGTACAGTGTGACCAGTGGCGGATTTAGAAGGTGAAAACTGGGGGGTAGCCAGAACCTAGGCTATGATAGGTATATCATCTGTTTTGTGTAAAATGGTTCAGAAGAAATATGTATTATTATTATTATTATTATTATTATTATTATTATTATTATTATTATTATTATTATTATTATTATTATTATTATTATTATTATTATTATTATTATATGTCACAATTTTCCACCATTCGATATGCAATATCAAATGTTCGTGCTCCACCGTTTAGAAGAAACGTAACAATAGTTCAATTTCCCCACCCATGAACGAAGTATTTGTATCCTGGAACATTTCCTTCTCGATAAAATCGACTCTTACATTAGAACTCCGAAAAATTATTTTATCAGCGGCGTTGTATTCTCGGTGAAGTTTTACTACAGGATGGCATACGGTACTTATTATGGTTATAACTATGGGATTTTCACGGCAAATTTCAAATCATAGGCTATTCAGAATTCTCCCAGGCACACCGAATATTTCAGCTGATAGTGTTAAAATTATATATTAAAATTCTAAAATTATATACTATAAAAATGTAAACCTATATATAGAAATGAAAGTCACTATGTTTGAGATTTCGTACCTGTTGAACCAACCGCCTAATCTTGATCAAATCTTCAACATACTATAGCTGAGGTTCGGATCTGGAATGTTTTTTTATCATTTCACTTTGACGGTGCAAATTAGAGGAGGGAGAGAATTTTAAAATGATCGAAAATGACAGATATTAGTGTCGAACCCACAGTTTTTCAGGTTGTTGAAACGAACAGAGATACTTCCGATGCCGTTTAAATCCAACATCAGCCCGGTAACTTGAGAGAGCGATATATATATATATATATTTTTTTTAATATTTGGTCTAGGAATTAATTCGTGCGGTTGGTACGCACACATTGAAGCTGTAGTACAAACACAAAATACATAAATACCTTAAGAAAAATATTGTCCATCGCTAGCCACCACTTTCGTCCATCTGTCAGGCAATGTACGGATTCCGTGGCGAAAGAAGTCCTCATCCTTGGAAGCGATCCAGTCAGAGACCCATGTTTCGATATCTTCTGAAGAAGTAAACCGCTGTCCAATCAAATCGTTGTTCATGCAATCGAACAAGTAGTAGTCCGAAGGAGCAACGTCTGGTGAATACGGCGGGTGGGGTAAAACTTCCCATCCGACATTTTCTAAATAGGTTTTGACCGGTTTTGCGACATGTGGGCGAGCGTTATCATGTTGAACAATAAGTTTATCATGTCTGTTCTCCCATTCTGGTCGTGTTCTGGCCAGAGCTTGCTTCAAACGCATTAATTGTCGTCGATAACGTTCTCCATTCATAGTTTCACCCGGTTGCAGCAGCTCATAGTACACCACACCTTTCATATCCCACCATATGCACAGCATAACCTTTGCACAGTGAATATCTCGTTTTGGTTGTGATGGACCTGGTTCACCTGGTTTCACCCAGGCCTTTTTTCGTTTAGGGTTCTCGTAATGAATCCACTTCTCATCACCAGGGCCGGCGAGAGCGGTCGCGGGCCCCGGGGCTGAGCAATCCCGGGCCCCTTATATGTTTCCTTATAACTTTTTACGCACTTACCACTTTGGACGGAAATAATGAACTCTTTATTAGACCATTAATGCGTTTAATTTACATGTTAAACAGTATTGCTATATCTTCAAATAAGTGAATAATAAGAACTCTGAACTAACCTATGTTCACTGTTCGCTGAAAAAAAAATCTCATTAATTCACTATTTATGATTTTGTTTAGACCCTATACTTGTTGGTTCTAAGATTTTTGAAGGCTTCAAAACTAAAATGAATATATATATATATATATATATATATATATATATATATATATAAATACAATGGTATCAAAATATAGAAAAGAAAGCAACTTATCTATTTGTAATTGAAAAAGTTCTCCAGTAATGCTCAATCAAATGCTCAAAACAAACTAATTTGTGAAGGAAATACAAAAAGAACGTATTAAATAGTCAATAAAAGTTGAGAAAGTAAATGTTCTCAACCATCCAACCTACTCTGTACTATGAAATCTGTGCACAAATTGTTGCTATAAATAATTATATAGAAGTAAGCTATGCAGTTAGTCTTCTTTAACTAGAGACATGAGGCATTAGGCCTAATTTAGTTACTTCAATGAAATATTGCTCAAATTAACTATAGTGTGATTAATAATGTTATTAATAGTAATTGTCTGTAGGAGAAATTGTGTTAATAGTGGACAACTGTTTCAGTTACAATGTATCCTTTTCTATGTATAGTTAGAACAACATTCCCTTTCTGACCTTTTTCAGGGCGAATTCATCAATGATAGCTTCCAGTTTGGTACACTTGACAAGTTCTGTCTCCACTGCCAACAAGCCTAAGCTTGATAATCTGTCTTGACATACTGTAGAGCGTAAAACATTCTTTACTCTATTTAACAGAGAGAAAGAGCGCTCTGCACTAGCAACTGTAGCAGGGATTGTGGCGAATATACGAAGGGCCACTGTCAGATTTGGAAATAAAGTTTCTAGATTCAAAGTTTTGATGTTTTTTAGGAGATCACATGATGAAAGCGTTTTCTCACCAAAATTGGCCGAATATATTAATTTCAGGCTATGCAGTTCATCAGAAAGATCATCTCCTAAATCTTTTGGGTATCACTGGACTAGTGCAGCTGCTTGTTCTTGGATCTGGTCACCTGTAATTTCTTTGCAAGACCACAGTACACAAAAATTGTCACACAAAGAGCGCACTGATTGGAAGTGAACTGAGTAAAAATATACAACATTTACTAATTCTTTATCCTCGGCCACCGGGCCCCCTTTAGGGTCCTGGGCCCCAGGGCTCTGGCCCCTCCTGCCCTCCCCTCTCGCCGGCCCTGCTCATCACCCGTAATAATTCGATGCAGAAACCCCTTTCTGCTCTGTCGTTGAAGCAGCAATTCGCAAATGGTTTTTCGTCTTTCAACGTCTCTGTCTTTCAATTCATGTGGAACCCAATGTGACATCTTTTGAATCATTCCCATGGCTTTCAAGCGTTTGGAGACTGTTGTTTGATCAACGCCTAATGCTGCTGCAAGTTGTTCCTGCGTTTGACACGAATCCTGCTCGAGCAATGCTGTCAATTCTTCGTCTTGAAATTTGTTTGGCTGTCCAGCTCGCTCTTGGTCTGCCAAGCCGAAATCACCACTTCTAAACCGTGCAAACCACTTCTGACACGTTCGCTCAGCTAGAGCATGGTCACCATACACTTCCACCAAAATACGATGACTTTCAGTCGCACTTTTCTGCATGTTAAAGTAATGCAGCAGGACACCCCGCAAAAACACTTTATCAGGCACAAATTGCGCCATGTTCACTTAACTACAAACTGGTGTTCTTGACGCTTTAATCCACTGCCCTATACTACGAACGATACGCGATGACAGGGGTTTGCAACACATATGTGGATACACGGAACTGTGGGACGCTCCGTTCGTTGCGCCATCTCTTGTCCACCCGCACGAATTAATTCCTAGACCAAATATATATATATATATTAGTGCCGAATCCATAGTTGTCGGGGTCACCGAGACGAATTGTGACACTTCCGATGCAGTTGAAATCCAAATTCAGCCCCTTATATCCAAAATGAAACATATTCTCCCCATGCGAAGAACTGCATATCTGCTAGTTACATATTTATATTTCAATAACTTTAGCAATACTAGCGTATGTGTAATAAGAGTCATAAATTTTTCCTCTATTAATGTTAATTCACTTAGCCATTTCTGATCTTTGATAGTCAGAGTGTGTTGTATGGAAGGTTACAAATAATAAATTGTCTATACAAATTGTCCTTTTGTCCCGATTTTCGCAGTAGAAAAAAAAAAAAGACAAGAGACCATATGCACAAAGGTGTTGATAAATTACATATGAAATTACTCGTGTATTTTATTCAGGATCGTGTATTCTACACACGTGTGCAAGAAACATTAGTAACACAATAGAACATGTATAATGTTTAACCAAAGATTAATAGAAAAAAAACAAGCATATTAATGACGATAGTCACGTCAATATACTGTTCCTTATCTTACCTTGTTTTTTGCTTCAGTATTTAGTACACCATGTCAATATGTTTGTTGTATGAATTGATCGATAAATATCTACTTTATATTGATTGGAAGGAACCTTGTCCGGAAGACTTCATTCGACACGTGTATTATTAACGACGTGTAACAAAAATAGCATACCTCCATATGTGGTTTCTCTCGTCTTATAGCTATGTCTTAGTACACAAAAATATGCAACATAACAAATATACGTGTGTCAGAGATGGCGTGGGTCAATGTAAACTTGACCCATGACCTACTCACCCACCTTGATCCACGACCCAATGTAACCACTATGACCCACTATAACCAACCACTCACTATAACCCACTCTGACCCCCTCCCCCAAATCCATAGTCAAAACCTCTGACCCATAATTCACGCCCTTCTTTAATTCACTAAAGAGTTTACACTTGTAATAAAACAAGACTGTGAAATTGTCACTAATCGGAGTTTGAATTTCTACGGTCAATCGCTCAAGCACCGCTCTGTTACAATACCAATGGATCTGACCTTTACGATATAAAATGGTAAAGTGTTTGTCATGGGTCATATTACGATATGATTCAATTTAATTATCAGTGTATTAAACTGTGAAACAAAATTAAACATCAGTGTATTGCAAGGAATACTGTCAATTCACAGTAGACAGAAGTACACATTAGGATAAAATTAGAAATGCTGTAGGTAATATTATAATAAACAAAAATCTTCACCAGCGTAAGACGAAAAATGCTGTTGATATTCCAATCAATAAAATTTAAGATTAGTGTAACACGAAGAGTATTGTTGGTATTAAGTCTTACAATGAACGAAATTATACACCAACATAACGCGAAAAATACTTTTTGTATTATATATATAATGAAAATAAATAGTTTAATTTGAGGAAAATTTTCAAATTACAATTAAATTACACATCAGCATAACAAGAGAAATACGGTTAATACCACTGGCGCAAATCCTGGGAGTATGAGGGGGACATGTCCCCTCCAATCTTGGAACTAGGGAGACTGTCCCCTCCAATAATCTGATTTGATTTTATTTCTTTTTTTAAAGAAATGCGATGATTGATGTCTCTCCAGAACAAGCCTCCCAATGTTGAAGACAGCTCTGCTCCCCTGATCCTCAACAAGTCTTACCCGTCCCCCCAATGTTGTAGACAGATTTACGCCGCTGGTTAATGGCACAATAAACAAAATAATACATTAAGTTAACAAAAGAATTCTAATTTTGTTGCAATGAAACATTTCACACCAGAGCGTAATACTAAAAATATTTCCATTCCAATAAACAAAATTAAACATAGTATATCAGACGTATACTGTTGATATTAGAATCAATAAAAATACAGTATTTACTAGAATAATATGACGAATACTGTTGATATTACAATAAACAAAAGTATGAATAAGAATATTATAAATAGTACTGTTAATATTAAAATAAACAAAAGAATATTTCAGAATAGCGTGAGAAATACTATAATAAGCAAATGTATATATTAGAATAACATCAGGAATATTTTAACATTGCAATAAATAAAAGAATATTATACTAGAGTAGTATGAGGAATACTTTTGAATATTATAATGAACAAAAGAATATACCGTACTACAATAACAAGAGGAATATACTTTTGAAATAGGACTAGAGCAGCGTCTTACAATGAAGTCTACGTAGGTGAACAAATCAACCAGGACTTTAACGTGAAATGACAAAAAGCAAACTAGCCAAGAACAAAAGTTAATTAACGAATCATCTTAGTTTGTGACCAGAAAACTCTCCATGGACACATCCATATGTCTACGTAAATAAGGAACAAGGAAAAAGTCCAAGTTGGAGAAACGAAGTAAAATTTACCCAACTCAACAAAGTCGTAGAGATTTTTTGGTTACTGATGAAGATGAAGGTGGGGATAAGACGTAAATGGTGATAGGCTGTTACTAGCCTTGACCAATTAAGATGCTTGCTTGTACGTTGGACTTTCTTTTTCCTGAAAGAAGCAAAGAGTAGAGAGAGAGGAGACGTGGCAACTAATAAAACCCACAGAAGAAGATGGATAGTGACGAATTTGCAGCGTGATCCATCTTTCTAGGTTTTCGTTTGTTTCCGTGTTCTTTTAAGTACGAATGGCCCAATTCTTTAATTTCTGCTTTCGTCTTAACGCGTCCAAATTCATTAACGCAAGGTTGTATCAAAAGAAGGAGGGTGGCAAAGTTTATTTATTCTTTTCTTTTTCTTTCATTCTTTTTCTTTCTTTCAGTTGCTTTATTTCTACTTTGTTTCCTTCGTCAGGAAAGTTTCAACGACAAAAAGGGCTTTATTTTATTTACGTTATTTCATTCGATCTTGATCAGAAGAATTGGGATTCTTTTTTGTATTTACCGTGTACCACTACGAGTTTATTTTGTTTAAATAAAGGTGTTCGTTTGTTTTCATAAGTCAACTAGAGTATTGTATTTATTCAAACCCAATGCACACCCTTTTGGGTTAAACTCTTCTTTCAAAATTATTTCGGCAAGTCCTGGGACTAATGAGGTTTTTCTCTTTTTTTCAATTTTAGATTTGGGTCTGGAAATGTTTCTTCCACGTTTCTCTATCTTCAGCTTTCTCTTTTAACTCCCAATATTTAACTCCCGATATTTTTCAAATCGTCGATTAGTTGTGTTCTTCTTCTTCCTATTCCTCGCTTTCCTTCCATCTTTCCTTCTATAGCGGTATAAAGAGGACAATTTCTTCGCAAGATGTGTCCAACCCAATTAGTCTTCCTACGAAGGATGCTGGCTAGAAGTGTCCTCTTCTCTCTTATCCGTTTTAAAACGTCGTCGTTTGATACTCTTCCCCCCCCCTCTCTCTCTGTGTCCATTTTATTTTCTCCATTTTCCTCCAACACCACATTTCGAAACACCTTAAATATTTGTTCTCTAGCTTCCGTAATGTCCAATAAACCTTGACCAGCTTTTTCCTTAGTCCGATATTAAGACTGCTAGTTAAGAGTGATGTTTTCTTGTTGAATGCTTCTTTGGCTATGACAATTCTTGACCGGATCTCGTTGACTCAGTAAGCGTCTCTCGTCAAAATTTAGACACGCTTAAAATTTCATTGGTGTATGAGGTTCGAATACAGTACAAAAATGGTCTTCTATAAAAGTTAGTGAATGAAATTCCTAGTTTAACGTCCCTTGATTATGATCTTTAGTCTACAGGAAATCAACGATTACTGGAAGTGAATAATTATGAAAGAAATGGTGGAACGAGAATGTGAGAGGAAAAAGGAAAATCTCGAGAAAACCCACGGGCACGATATTGTCCGCCTTATATCCATATGGCCTGGGTTCGAGTCATATATCTAAAGCACTTCACATATCCATTACCCTGTCTATCTCACTTGGCTTATTACTGCTGTAGAGGTCACCAAACTTTGGATGTTTAAGATATTGTGGTGTCCTTAGTTGGCAACACTAAATAAAATGGTAACATCATAAGTTTCTGTTTAATATTTTTTTAAATGTGTAATAACCTAATGTAGTGCTATTTTTAAAAATGCAACTTTATCTTGAGTTGGCAACACTGTTAAAATTGTGGTATTACAGAGTATGCTAAACAATGTCCCCTGCCGAATTTGCATGGTACAAAATTTCAGCAGTTTTTGTCCATTAGTTTAAAATTTACAAAGACATATTAAAATAAATGCCCCCCCCCCCTATATAACTATATATATAGGGTGGACCACTTAAAGTGACCTCTCGAACTTCTGAACTAATAGATAGAAAGAGATAAAATCTATTGCCAAGTCAACATTAAAAGTTACCAAGTAGTTTGACATACTCAGCAATATCACCAGATTAGCAGTGTTGCTAACCCAACATAAACTTCTATTTTTCGAATGATACCACGCCAAGTTACTACACACTTCAAACCTACATGTGAAACAAAAACTTAAAATGTTACGTTTAATATTCAGTGTTGCAAAAGCAAAAGAAAGCAAGAACTGATTTTAAAATTTCTTACAAAATCATCATTTCAAGCAATGTTGAACCAGTGCGGAACCCAAACGGTTGGTACGATTGGAAAATTCGCCATTTCAGAATGAAAACCACCGTTTTACGATCGAAAAACACCATTTTAGATTGAAAACCACCATTTTAGATCGGAAAATATCATTTTAGATTGAAAGCTACCATTTTAGTTTGATTAGGGATTTAGGGTTTAGATTTCTGGGCTTTCGGTATCGAAGGCCATTTAGCCCGTCACGATTTGAGAGATGATGTCCCTTGGCGAGCACACAATCCGGGGAAAGGGAAGGAAGAAAGGATTGGGGAAGGAAGGAAGCGGCCTGGGGCCTATAAGTTAGGTACCACCCCGGGATTTGCCTGGTGTGAATGAGGAAAACACAGGAAAACCTCATTCAGGGTGACTGGCCTGAAAAAGCGTGTTACACTTTTTCGACCGAGTGACCCCACATTATAGTTTGAAAACCATCATTTTACATCGGAAACCACCATTTTAGATTGAAAATCACCTTTTTTAGATTAGAAACCACTATTTTAGATCAAGAAGCATCATTTTAGATTGAAAACCATCATATTAGATTGAAAAACACCATATCAGATCGAAAAGCACAATTTTAGAGCGACCACCTCAATTTCAGATTGGGAAACACCATTTTGTATAGCAGTTTTCCATTATCTTGCAACTTCAAAAGGTGTAATAGAAGTTCGATTAACATACTGAAAGAATTGGTTGGATCTTGGCGTTAAGCGCCCCTTTTAGCAGCGAGATTATATTACATGTTAGCATACAGCTTAACATGGGATCAGGGCTACCTGAGTTCCCACCGGAAATCGAAACCAGATCTCCTATATATCCATGAGAAAATTCTCTCTAAACAAAGCAGCTGCCTATCTAATAGGTATAAAATTCAGGAAAACATTTTTTCTTGTAAGCCTAAATGGTGTACCGCCTGGACAATTTTGTTTTAAATTAAAGAACATTATAAAACGAAATACATAATTTGGTTTGATCACATGCAGACATTACTGCATATATTTTTTTAAATGTATACCGTAACTGATCAATATAATGTCAATTAATTTATGTTATTTTTTTCTCTTTTCAGCCCCCAAACCAGGCGTTGGTGATTATGGTTACGGAAATGGTGTCAATGGTGTTGGTGCTGGTAGTAATGCAGGTCGAACCAATTTCACAAATAAACAACTAACAGAACTAGAAAAAGAATTTCATTTTAACAAATATCTGACTCGAGCGCGGAGAATAGAAATCGCCTCTGCTCTTCAGCTCAACGAAACGCAAGTGAAAATTTGGTTTCAAAATCGACGAATGAAACAGAAGAAACGGATGAAAGAAGGACTCATTCCTGCAGAGCCTCTTACAGCATCCAGTGTAGCTACCAGTGTTGTCAGTGCTAACAGCAGAGGAAGCAGTAACAGTAACTCCCCTAGTGGTGTAAATGGGAACCCAAATAATTCCAATCATCTCGTTGACAATGGCGGTAGTAATAATAGTGCTAGTGTTAATCATTCAATCAACAGCGACAGCCAAGACTCGCCCCCGGCACCACAACATGAGTACAAGAGAGAAAATTAACATGAAATATAACGTGTTTTACGTGATAAAACGAACTAAAGAGAGAGAGAAAAAATGCAGTAAAGAAATTATCATTAGTGGTCTCGGAGGACCTGACATTTTATACTGAACGAACAGACATCTTTTTCCCTCCACTTCGCGTGTTTCACGATGAATTACATAGAACTGGAAATTCTAGAATATAACTTAACCATACAAAAATGTCCATTACAAATTGCAGATTCATAAATTACACATTCTAATAGGGTCTATGTATATATACTAAAAGTATTTAAGCAAAATTTAAAAAAATGTATCACGGACATATTCTTTCAACAAACTATCATTACTTTTATAATTACTTATTATTATGATTATTATTATTAAAAACGAACATCAGTAACACAAGAAAGAAATAAAATTTAAATTTATGACCTGGCTACCAAAATGAGAGTTGACATATTGAGGAAAAAGAAAACTTCTTCGTGACATTCGTTGATAATTTGTTACGCGCTGAATGGAATTACGACAGTGTTTTGTTTCATTATTTATGTAGTGAAAAGAAAGTTTTTTATTTATTTGCTGAACAAATGTTATCCATCATACATTCCATTTTAATTTTTAAAAAATAACAATATTTATTTATCTTTTTTTGGTTCTAATACATTATCTATAAGGAAATATATATTATACCTCCAAGACTGAATTTAAATTAATTTTAGTACTTTTACGTTAAATTATAAAAACGAGGAATTATACATACGATACGTGACAGTTTATAATTTTGTGTACACAGATAAAAAAAAAACGCTCAAATCAAAAAAAGAAATGAAATGAAGACGAAGAAGAAACAGAAGTAATATGTACAGAATTAATTAAATATTTATTGTATAAACAAACTTTATATATATATATATATATTATTCTTGGTAATGTAAACATTTAAAAAGAAAGAAAAAAAGGTTTGAAGGGAATATTTATTAACGCAAGAAAGAGAATTAGTTTCATAGATTGAAAGCCTCAGGGACAGATGGTGCGCACGAATACTCAATTTTTATTTCACACACAAAAAAACATCATTTTAATTAAGGTAAAAAGATAACACATACACACATATATATATGGTGAAAGTGAGTTGTTTTTATTTAGAGTTTGTTAAAATAATTTATTGCCACAGCAAACATTCACTACTCTTGATACAAATAATTTATCATAATTATTTTTCAGTTATAGTCTGGAATAAATGGGTCTAATATTGTGTGGCCGAAATATCGGTTGTATGTCGAGACAGCAACGGTATTAATTAATAGACCAAAGGTGTTTCGTGTCATTGCTGCGTTAGGCATTTGTTTTTGTAGTAGTGTTTACGCATAGGGTGTTACAAAAGTTTTTTACAATACTTTGGGAATAGATTTCTGACACCAAAATAAGAAAAAAAGTTCATATGGACTTGTGGTCGGAAGTGCATAGTTCGTAGTTATAGGGTGCCAAAAACGTGACAAAATGAACTTTCAAGGTCCATAGTTCCACTACTATAGGACCGATCGTAGTCGGGTCAAGACATCACTGGAGAACTAGAATGTGAACTGTCCAAATATTCATCTTTCAGAACCTCCAGTACTGACAGAATCATTTTTAGACAGGCTGTTTGGGGGTACTTGATCACTCTCGACCTACCTCTCTAAAAATTGGTGTGGAAGTACTGGAGCATTCTTAAACATGGAAATTTGGATAGTTCACGTACCAGTTCCTCATTGATGCCCACATAGCACAAGTACGTCCACGGGATGTCCGAGCCTGAGCCCGCAACGGACGAGGGAACATCCTGGGATATCCGAATGTGCTCCCGGGACATCCACAGGATTTCCGCGGGAGATCCAGATGTCCGCTAATATCCCGGGATACAGGATATTCAACGGGACCACGAAGGGATGTCTATTGGTTTTCCCTCGGACCTCCTGTCCCATCTGGGACGTCCCGTCTACATCCTACATGGTAATCCTACAGGACGTCCCATGCAGGATGTCCATGGGATGTCTTCTCATTGTCCCGATAATCCCGGGAGCCGAATGGGATGATTGGGATCAAAATGGGACATCCCAGGGACGTAGTGTGCTATGTGGGTGTCTTGATCCAATTACGATAGATCCCATAGTAGTTGAGCGTTCCCTTCTGTCACGTTTTCGGCACCCTGTAACTCCCTGTCACTTTTGACCACAGGTGCATATGAACTTGTTTTCTAATTATGATGTAAGGAATCTCTTCTCAAAATATTGTGACAAATTTTTTATAACACCCTGTATATAAAAGGTGGTACAGTGTCATATGTGCAAACTGTGAGAGGTGAATAGTAAAATGATAAAAGAAATAGTAAATCCTTATAATAGCATTTCTCAAACTTTTTTGAAGTGGGAATCATTTTTACTATTATGTTCCATGGATAAGCTCATCTTTGCCCGTTCGAAAGCAAAGTTATAATTATTTTTTTTTTAATATTTTGAGCATATAGCACCTACTTATACAGGATGTCCCATATAAAACCAGTACACCTCACACACGAGATTCAAGTAACACTTTAACAGCATTTATGAACTAACTAACAATGAATAGATAATAGTAACGTTAAACAGTTACCTGTTTATAAGAGATGCTGGAAGTGGTGGTCATGGATATCCAGGCATCACTGATTTCATTTGATGATGTTACCAGCAACACGTTGTAATTCTGCAGGCGTGATCTTAATTTCTCTAGTAATCTTCCGTTTAAGATCGCCTATTGTGTGAGGATTGTCAGCATACACTTTGATTTTCAGTGTGCCCTATAAGTAAAAATAACACGATGTTAAGTCCGTGAGCCTTGGGGACTAAAGACCTCTACTGACAAGTCTTCTTCAGGGAACACGTTGCTGATGTGGGCCATACTATGGTTGGATGTGTGGGCGCACGAACACACTGCTGCACTCAACTTTCCGATAAAATTAAGTGTAGCCAACTTTCGAGATAGTGTTGTCACCCCACGAGCAATTTAACTAGAGATGATTAACCGGTACGTGTTGCGTACCGTTTTTATGGGAGACACCCTGTACTTTTACAATAGTATTTATCAAAATTCCCTTTATTTTACGTTCATGTTAATAGACGAAAATGTACACTAGCTCTTAAAAAATAGTTGAAATCTATCAAGAATATTTTATAATAATGGCTCTATATAAACTATTAAAGTTTAAATTATATTTATTCTTATTAAATTATACAATCTATATCTTTTCGAGAGCCTCAACTATAGTCTACGATACGTAATTCACTTGAATTTTTATTTAATCTTTTTTTTTATCCTAATGATCGATCTAATAGCACCACATGAACATACCCGAAGAATTAATTGTGGTTCACCGATCACTGTTTCAGAAACGCTGCCACTTCACCACGAAAAAAAAAAATAATAAAAAATAAAAATAAAAATGTTCTGCATATGTCAGGACAGATGTTACATCTTATTACAACGAGAATCATTTTTTTGAGAGTTTAATCTATTGGGCATTAACTTATGTATGATACAATGATGCATTGGACATATCTTTATAACATATCGCGTCCTTAGAACGCAAAAGTTCTGTCCAATTTTTTTTCCGAAATTGAGTTTTTTATACTTATAGATGGCGCATGATGTGCTTTTTCACATGACGATAAAAAAGCATACGAAATCGTTATTTACAAGAAATAATGAATGAAATATTGTCCTATGCTACATGTCCTCCTATGTCCTATGTTCATTATTTTTGCTCTCCTGTAAAATTTCTAAAATTGGACATAGAACCTTTACGCTCTAAGGACGCGATATTTTCTTCCTTAGCATATTATGCATATGACACTGGGAATCTTCATATGTATTATAAAACAAAAAGATTGGTAAAAATTTTGAAATTGTGAATACTCATACAATAGGCCAATTTTTCAGATACATTTCTTAAAACTTAACACGTTACGACTTCAAGATTACGGAATGATATATATGCGCCCATGGACCACAGAGCACTATCCTAGAGGCCAAAATAAAGCGAAAATTTTACCTGATGGTTTGCCTTCCGGGACCTCCTTCAACCGCTATGGAGAATCAAAATTTCACAATGTGGCAACGTCGCAGATTAATTTGGAACCATTAGCATTACTCGACGAATATAACAAGCAGTTGAATCGATTGCTACACTAATAAGTGATGCTAGTGTGAATAATATCGACTTTAGCTAGCATCTGTAAAGAATCGATATTATAACTATTTGATAAATTGGTAGATCTAATTTATGGTTCTTTATTTGCGACGTTGCAACATAGTGCAATTCACGTCTCCGGACAAGGACCCAAAAGGTATACTAATATATATATATTTGTTTGTTTGTTTTATTATAACTTGTAGAATAGTATTTTATGGTCCGTGGGCGCCATTTTTAGAACGCCGGATATATATATATAAACACTCAAAATTTCAAAGATGATGATCATTAATGTTTTCCTTTTCATAATCTAGAAATATGTACAAAATAGACTATTTATTTTAAATTTACTTTTCTTTGATCATTTTATTGTTTTTATGGATGAATTATTATTAGTGTCGTTTCTTATGATCTCAATGATAAGGCAGATTGACAATCAATGCATAAATCATTTTTCTAAATAAATGAGCAATTGTAAGCAAGATTTCTTTTAAAAAAAAAAAAAATTGAGAACAATATGTTTTACAGAGTCTATTTTTATTAAAGACATTTGAGTAATTATAACTGAAATATTGTTATAATAAATGTTTGTATTTTGTTAATTGTAAGTAGACGCCTATGTGATATTGTGTCGAATACATAACAAAACATTAGTACTCTCATTATATTGTAGTTGAAACGGACTTTGGCTTATAACTTTGTCATGTTCTTGAAAGGGTAACTTAAGTCTCTAAGTATTGCGCAGGTAAAATGAAAAGAAAGTAGGAAAACTAACTCCAATTCCTTATATTAAATCGTGTCACGTTTCCGTTATTACTGAAATATTTATCTATAAAATATGAACAAAATTACGCATAATTGATATTCAGAAAAATTTTTGTCATAACAAAACTCATACTTAAGAATTTACTAATCCTTCCGAAATAATTTTTACAAGTGGTATGTGTGTCACTTTGAGAAAAAAATACAAACAACAATCTGGTAGTTAACATCGTATTTCCTTACATTTACGATACAAAAATGTATAATAATTTTTCCCAGCAAAATTCAATATTATTGTTAACGAAGGACATACATTTTAGCGTATCAGAAGTTCGTTTCTTTTATTGACAACAAACGACATACATTTTTACCGTAGCAGAAATTCGTTTTCATTTTATTTACAACAAACAACATACATTTTAGTGTAACAGCAGTTTGTTTTTTTATTGACATCCAAAGACATACATTTTAGTGTGACAGAAGTTCGTTTTCTTTTTATTGACAACGAACGACATACCTTTTGGCGTGACAGAAATTCGTTTTCCTTTTATTGACAACGAACGACATACATTTTAGAGTGACAGAAGATCTTTCTTTTTAATTGACAACGAACGACATACATTTTAGCGTGACAGAAGTTCGTTTTTTTTATTTTCTCGAAAACTACACATGGAAATTCATCCTTAACTATGTTATCTTGCCCAACTAGATCCATCGTTTGGTATTTGACTTATATTTAGACAATCTGTCGTCTTGCTGGGTATATCTCAGTATCAGTTTCACCGCGAAATGTAGGCATGGTTGTGATACAACACCATTTTTTGTTTAGAAATTATTTTTTCTCAATTCTCTCAAAAACTACACATGAGATTTTACACAGCCCTATATCACGTTGTTTAGCTCAATGAGGTCCATTGATTCAAAATATGTGTCATCTTTGGATTATTTCCCGTTAGATGCTAAACATGTAGAATTTATCAGACATGAAAAATTCCTGAACCTTTTTTTTTTTTTTTTTTGTTTTTGGCGAAAATCGAAAAATCACCTCCAAAATTCGTTTTTCTTTTGAGAAAATCGAAAAATCGGCCTCAAAACTCTTTTTTATGAAAAATCAAAATCTCTCTCCCAAAAATCGTTTTCTGCCAAAATGGAAAAATCGCCCTCAAAACTCGTTTTTTTGAAAAAATCATCATCAAAAATTATTTTCTCGAAAAACCAAAAAATCACCCCATTTTTTTTTTTTTTTGAGAAAATCGAAAAATTATCTCTTCTGGATATTTCTCATTTGTCAGAAAAACGAATTATATCATATTATAGAGTTATTAGTTTAATATTGATTTATGAAACCCTCAAAAAATGCAGAAATCACAAATTTCAATTTTCACCATGTAGTAAATTAACAATATTTTTCTAGCTACGAAGAAAATTCGGAAACTTCCCCACAAATCTTATTCTCTCAGAATTTGATCCAGATACGTTGAATAAGCGTGTGTACATAGATTTGGACAGATATATGTAAATTTGGACACACATATAAAAATAACTTTCTTTAAGCGCGTAAGGACTATGAAAATCGCAAATTACGTTCTTTCAAGCTCTTTTGTTGTCGCTGGAAAGAAAATTTTGAGACAGAGAGAAGAAAACCCTTACATTTGCTCATATTACTTAGAAATTTTTATTGAAATTTATACATTTTCGCATTAAGAATAATAATCTTTTCAATTAGGTACCTCTTTTCATCCAAATTGAAATTAAACCTGAAACTTACACTGTGGCACCATGACTGATATTATTTAATCAATGTAGATAATAGATAGTAAACCATGTTAAAATGATAATTACTATTACATATATATATATATTTAGTTCTGTACAGTGGCAAAAGAAGAAATTCGTAGGTGTACATAATATTATATATACATAATTATATATATATTAGAATTTATCTATTTATTTAAAAAAATAAAATAATTGTAAATTTATTATTTGTATACTATTATGTTTGAGAAATGATGCGAGAACGAGTATCAATGTTTATTTTAAGTTGTGAAAATAAAATAACCAAAATATATATACAGGGTGTTTAAAAATTCAATGTTCAGTCTTAATATTATTGGTCAAGTAATTGTCTGAAGAACTTGAGAGAAAAATATTAGTTTCTCGAAAACAAAGAAAGCAGATCTAACAGAAATACCGCACCGTACTGTTTTCAAGAATGGGAATATTTGCTAATAATTGTTTACTATTAACTACCCACGTTCCAAACACAGTGGTTTAAAATTTTAACATATGAAATGTTAGCAAGTCTGGAAAGATGATTTTTTTTTTTTAGTGAAATCGGCCGAGACTTATTTATTGTATTTAAAGAAGGCGCGCTAACATTTGTCTGGTGGTGCTTATACTTTAGAAAATTGAAAAAAGAAAACAAAGAGTAAACGTATACTTTGCTTATACTTTGTGGACATTCTCCTGGAAATAATTAATGCAACATTTTAAGAATAATAATAAAATATAGCGTCGTTTCTGACAAAGTAGTCTGAAAACAAACTCACCTTCAAGAATTAACTAGTTCTCCTACATATTTTCAGGTCAAATGAGCGACGTATTTCGTCACTGTAAATTTTGCGTAGAAGCGTGAAACAAAACCTAATACCATGTGTTATTGTACAAACGCAAATGTTATTGTATATACAATCCATTTTGTCATAATGTTATACCCTCTACTTTGTGACAAAAAGAAAAAGAAAGACACTTTGAAGCAAGTATATAAATTCTAGGAGACGATAATTGAATATATATGTGAGTGTCGCAACGTTTGTTCCAAAAAATCTAATGAGTTCTTTTTTTTTTTTTTTTTTTTCTACAGCCACTTTTCAGTGCAGTATCTCTCTTAGATCTGCCCTTATTTAACAACAAAAAATACATAAATACATAAAATTAAAAAAGTAACGGGGAAACTTTTCTAAAGTAATTCAAACAGTTGTTTTAAAAGAAAGACATAAGACTGAACACTTACTTTTGGAACACCTTGTATGTACCATATATAAATATATATTATGTAAACTATATTTGTGATGTTGAAAGTTCCAAATGATGTTATACCAAGCTTGACTTGGTATCGTGATTTATCTGCATTCCGAATTATTAAAACAAATTAGTAATATGGTAATTAATATTATCAGTGCTATGTAACAGAATAAAGATTTTTATTTGATAATAAACTCAACTTTGTGAGAGAGATAAATGCTTTACGTATATTGTAATCAATATATAAATGTTTCCTCTTACAACTCAAGACTTCGATGACCAAAAACAATTTTACTCATGTATATTTATGAAAACAAACAAATAAAAAAATATGTTATTTTAAAGAAAACTTGTGTGTGTATATATAAAGAACAACAGCTGTTGTAAGATAGAAGAGAATTTTAAAATATAAACAAAGAAAATTATTTAAAGTGTTTTTAAGAAAAAAAGGTGATGTTTTTCTGTTTTCTTTTGAAAAATAAAAGTATTTTTAAAGAGTGTGCTGAAAATATTCTAGTTTTACAATATATCATATTCCTTAAACCAAAATTTCTTTAGATATTTACCAAGATTACATACATAGTTGCTAAGTCATTTTATGCTGGGAATATAAATGATGAAAGATAAAGCAGACTGTTCTAGGTATAATATCTCGATTGAGTGATTAATTTGTCATTTGTCAATAGGGAGACTATATAGACTACTGTAGAATGAAATTTACAATTTAAAGGGAATCTGAACCATTGTGCTACGTTTGACATTCTTCGATCCTGAATCGATCTCGATACATCTCGTACATGTGAGGTATTGCTACTAGGAAAATAGAAGCAAGCGTAGAAATAGCAAAAGAACTCTCTAGGAAGAAGCAACCCATTATTAGTGATTATTAGTGAAGATCTTTAACATGAACGTCAAATGAAAACAAAGATAGAAATGTCTAAAGAACTCTCTAGAAAGAAGAAACCCATTATTATTGAAGATCTTTAACATGAACGTCAAATAAAAAACAAAGATAGAAATGGCAAAAGAACTCTCTAGGAAGAAGAAACCCATTATTAGTGAAGATCTTTAACATGAGCGTCAAATAAAAACAAAGATAGAAATGGCAAAAAAACTCTCTAGAAAGAAGAAACCCATTATTATTGAAGATCTTTAACATGAACGTCAAATAAAAAACAAAGATAGAAATGGCAAAAGAACTCTCTAGAAAGAAGAAACCCACTATTAGTGAAGATCTTTAACATGAACGTCAAATAAAAACAAAGATAGAAATAGCGAAAGAACTCTCTAGGAAGACTAGAATCATCATTAGTAAAGATCTGAAATGAGGACGTGAAATAGAAGCAAGGATAGCAATGGCGAAAGATGCCTCTGGGAAGAAGAAAAGCATTACTGGTGAAGATCTGAATTGTGATCTTCAAGTACCAATAAGAATAGGAATGGTGAAAGATCCCTCTAGGCAAAAGGAAACTATTGTTCTTGAATATCTTAAATGTGAACGCGAAATGAAAGCAAGGATAAGAATGACGAGAAAAGCTTTTAGAAACGTTATACGTGAAAATCTGAAATGTGAACGTGAAATAAAAGCAGGGATAGGAATGGCAAAAAAAGAAGGAAAGTGTTGTTTGTGAAAGTGGGAAATGTGAACGTGAAATAAAAAGAGGACAGAAATAATGAAAGAAGCTTTAGGAAGAAGACAACTATTATCAGTGAAGATCTTACATGTGAACGTGAAATAAAAAGAAAGATAGGAATGGCGAAAAAAGCGTTTATGAAGAAGAAAATCACTGTTAGTAAGAATCTGAAATGTGAACGTGAAATAAAAGCAAGAATAGAACAGGCAAAAGAAGCATTTATGAAGAAGAAAACAATTATTTGTGAAGAACTGAGATGTGAAAGGGAAATAAAAGCAAGGATAGGAATAGCGAAAGGAGCCTTTAGAGAGAATAAAACTATTGTTAGTGAAGGTCAGAAAATGAACGGAAAATAAAATCAAAGATAGATATAAAATTGTTTTAGTTATGTTGTTGTGTTAATTACACAACTACTTTATATATTAATAGGTAAATTGCTATGCCCTCATGTAATTCTATTTTACCTCGTTTAAGACGAGAATACATCGCCTTTGATAATTTAATTCGATTTTAATGAATAAACATAAACTATGAACATTAAACCTTCGATTAACATTAATGATCAACCTCGTATGAGGAATAGTAATAGATTAGGATTAGGAATTAGATTTCTGGGATTTCAGCATCTATGGCCCATGGCCCACCGTCACACACATATGAGGGATAACATCCCTAGGCGATCATACTACCCGCGGAATTGGAGAGGAGAAAAGGAATGGGAAGGAAGGAAACGCCTGGGACCATTATATCAGGTACCATTAAGACATTTACCTGGTGTGGATGAGGACAATCCAGGAAAAACCTCACTCAGGATAGCTGGTCTGAAAAAGGTGTTACAACTTTTCAACCGACTGTCCTCCATCGGGAATCGAACCCAGGACCGATCGCACCAAAGACCTGAGCGTTAGCGAATACGTTACGCGGGGCCAGGAGTAGTAATAGAACTACAAATTGTACCTTAAAGTGTAATAGTAAATAATGTCTCTGTTCCTTAGAACGCCATTGAAAATACAACCCTAGCAATGACTAAATGATGTAATTAACACACAAAACTTTCGCGTCCTTTCTTATGGAAATACAACTATCAAATTATCTCTAAAACATTGACTACCATCCCAACAACAGCGATGGTGAAATAAGTCTTCAGGAAGAAAAAAAGCATTATTAGTGAAGAACTGAAAAGCGAACGTGAAATAAAGACAAGGAAAGGAATTACAAATGATATCTTTAGCGAAAAAGGTGTTTTATGGGATATTAACTAAATAATCACAGAAAAATACATGTTTAGTGTAGAACATAGCGCTAGACAGAGCGGAAGCATATATAATAAGGGATTGGAAGATTTCTGAATATGGATATGGAGGAGAATAAAGAAAATTAGCTAGCTGGATCCAAAAGCTAATGATAAAATGTAAGAAAAACTTGGAGAGAAAATCATAATGTTCTAAATAAAGGAATTAAGTAAACTGATTAGGAAATAATATTAGTAGAAAATATCTTGTTAGAGATTTGGAAAAATGCAAGAGAAGGAGAAGATATGATTGTAATTCATGAGTGAGATTGAAACGGATAATTGTTACGTGAGGAAGAGGTTAGCTGAGAACCATGGTGCATTGAATTTTATGATATATTTTAGGCGCAATTTTACAGGGATAAACACTGGTTGTCGAGAAATGCAAAAAACCAGGAATTGAGAAAAATATTTGGGACAAAAGTAGAAAAAACGGAACTGGTAGAGAAAGGGATAGAAGTTGAACTACATAGTTTGCACGTTTTTTCTTCATCTGTGTAAGAAGGCTCAACCTCACTGATGACCACAGAGACCATTGGTGGAAGCGTCGGAGGTAACGGTTGCTTGCGTCTTAATGTGGTGAGACACTGGACCAGAGCGTTCTTGCCGAAGGTCAATTGGCACTTTGTTCTTGATGGTGTTGAGGAGTGTAAAATCAGAAGTTTGGAGAACTATTCTATTCCTGATGTTGACGATTTACGAGATAGAAGCACGTGGCTGGATCGGAGCTGGATCGCAACGATCTTGGCAATATTAAACCTCGAGTCGAAGTTGGTAAGCTGCATGGAGTGAACTTGAGCTGAGATGTTCCATGTCCGACTGGTTAACTTGCGATGTTGTAGATGAATGCAGATTGTTTCTTGACTGGTGAAGAGTGTTGTAGTCATAGTGCTGTAGTTGGCGTAGATAGTACTCATGTCGGACGCTTGTGGCAATCTGGAGCAGACGGAAACATTAGAAACTGAAGATGTTGCTGACTCAATGGACACTGCAATATTTTGCAGTTTGTGAGAATTGGTCTTACTGGAGCGGGCGGATGGTAGCACCTTTTTGCTACTCGGGAATGGGACTCTTACCAGTTGAAGGACACCTTGATGCGTGCCTTTAGCCTTACGATCAGTAACTGAGCGTGAAAATCCTTCCATGGACTACTTCCTAAAAGTTTATATGCGTCAGCACCTGCGTAAGTGTTTTTATGTAATGTGATGATGACTAATGGAAAGTGTCATTATCCGTTCGCATAGTAAGATGCAACAATCCCATTGCCAAATCTGTAGTATTGTTCGCCCTTGGCTAGATAATTCTGACAAAGGAGTACTCAATAGTTTGACGAAGAGGGGAAAGTCGAGAGTATGGAGAAGGAAGGAAAACCAAAACTAGTCACCGTTTTATATATGTGACGGCTTTAACAAAGCAAAGCTCTGGAAAAGTGTTTAGCCTGCACATTGCCTTGCAGAGACAAGCTTAGCTTAGGGCCCTACTCTCTTGGAGGCCCCCAAAAAATAAAGGAAAAAACTGGATTTACATTTACAGAACATAAGAGAAACAGTAAATAAGATAAAATCTACATATAGCAACAGTGCTTCGTGCTGTGTAAGTCCTATGATGTAAGTAATGAGCCGGGCCCCCTTCTGCTAGCCTAATTTTTAAAATACCACTAGTTTCTCTATTTCTGTATATAGGACGCCTACGCTTTTTTGGACACATAAAGGGCCCCAGTATCTTCAACACCTCCCCCCCTAGAGATTCTAAGGGCCCCAGAAATCCTAAATCCAGCTCTGCAAGGCGTCAATCAACAACAGGCAAACATCAAATACATCCCTATGTGTCAAGAACAGTATCACAATCTGGGGCGTGTTACGTGCTGGTAAAATGGGAAGGATTGGGAACCAAGGCAACTCTCTGTAGCTGACTGATATCAAGGACATCGCACTTACCACAATAAGTGGGACATATCAAGTACGGGGGTATAAGTTTTTCCCGTCCAAATTCGCTTTCAAGTTTCCTGTCAATCTGTCTCTGTGGTTTAATTTTGGTATGCTAGAAAGTCTCTGTACATTCCTTCTGTTCATATGTACACACTAAAAAAGAAAGTATTTGACAGTTGATAAATTTTCTTTTGCCAATAACTCGGGAACAAATGAATTAATTTGAATCTTTTTGTTGTTATTCATAGGATAGTTATAGGTTTGATAACTCGCCAAAATCGGTACTGTAATAGGTTAATTTATTGTTGAGTTATTAAGAAAATAATTTTGTCAACTGAAGAATACTTTCTTTTGTGACTGTATATTCTTTGCACCAATAGAATACTGATAAGGCTCGCATATACTGTAGCTGTATTTCGTGAAGTCCATCCTAACACTGATTTTGGACACGTACAACGAATGACTCAGAGTGGATTGATCAAGATACGTCCGTTGACGTACATAACCATCTCTCTACCCAGTCAGGAGGCAATATTTCTCTCTTTGTACAATTAAGCTTTAGTAAACTTCACGGACCCTCGTGAGTAGCTTCTACATTGCAGATGTTGAGGGTTTGTGTCATGCTTAAGGTTCAGAGGCACAATAGCGACATTACTGAAACAACAAATTTGAAGAAAGTGTGCGCTATCAGTGGATCAGTAATGAGTTTCAAACAAAGTGATGTAAGCTTTTGTATATCGTTAACGAAGTGCCGAAAATAAGTACAAAATACTGCTCTTTTTACATGATTGGTATCTCTTTACATTCAAGTTTTTACTAATAATAGCACTCACTGTTTCATTGTCGGAAGAGTTGTTCAAAATACTATCTCTTTCTCTCTCTCTATCTATCTATCTATCTATCTATCTATCTATAGGGTGACTGGTAATTTGATGCGTTCCTTGCAAGGGGATGTTCTACAAGTACTCTGGAACATCTTCACCTATATGAACCGGAGGTCGCGCAAATCAATAGTTTCTGAATAATTTGAACATTTGTAATTTCTTTGAAAGGTACGCGAAAAAGTTTCATCCTGACCCACTTCCACATATCGTAGACCGATGAAATTTTACGTGTGTAATCCTGTGTACCTGTGTAGGTCATGTGGTAATGTACAGTACGTAACTCTGTACCGTTGCTGTGTTATAAATTCCAAAGTGAAGTAAGGTGTAGAGATTCAAAATCTATTACTGCACCTCAGAGAGCAGCGTGGTAAAATCTTAGAAGTACTTCTCCCTAAAAAGTGACTGCGTAGTTGGGAAGAGGTGAAATGAAGATGGTGTGCTGTCAAGAGAAAATGCGAAGGATGACGGATTTCATACCCAGGTCGTGCATTTGTCTGGTCAACATTCGAACAGTGAACGGGTGCGTTAGTCAAAGCTTGAATGTAAAGAGATACCAGTCATGTAAAAAGAGCAGTATTGTGCACTTATTTTCGGCACTTCGTTAACAATATACAAAAGTGTGAAGCTACTCACGAGGGACCGTGAAGTTTACTAAAATTTAATTGTACAAAGAGAGAAATATTGTCTCCTGACTGGGTAGAGAGACTGTAATGTATGTCAACGGATGTATCTTGATTAATCCACTCTGAGTCATTCGTTGTACGTATCCAAAATAAGTGTTAGGATGGATTTCACGATTAGGTGTCTTTACGTACCGGTAGGTGCTAGTTGAAGGATGATCATCACCGAATTTCTTCTTCCCATATTGTCCCTCGTATAAAACTATTGAGAGAATCCAATTTAAACACGATGTATTGGTGCACACGCAACTATACTCATAGTTTTGTCCTTTTTTCCTTTTGTTGCATAACATACTAGTTTGCTGCCTTTCTGTGACAGAATTTTCAGGTTATTCTCGTACGTGAGTGGCAGCGCAGTTTCATTTGCATGTTTATAAATACCATGTTTAAAAATACAGTGTGATTTTTTAAAAACTCACGGATTTTATTTGGGTTTAGAATTTCTAACTGAAGTCCGATTTTCATGCGGTTTGTGGCAAATGATCAAGGAAGGTTGGGAGATGTATGGGGCCATGTTTACTGGTTTAAATTCATCCGGGGTAATATCGGCCCGCCTCAAGAAAAACCGCAAATATTCGCCAGTGTACCTTACAATTGGAATCAAGTGTGGTGCGGTGTGAAGATTTGAGTTTTCTTCGTACAGGGAAACCTCGCCAAGGTCAACAAAAATAAGAAATTAGAAACTGGGTCGTTGTAATGGGAATTGTCCTGTACAATTCTGTGCTACTGTGTTAGTATAATCAGGACACAGTGAGAATAGTGTACTCTTTGGAGCAACATGAGTTTATCGTTAAAAGTTTTTAGTAAACGGAATCTGTTGTTGCTTCGCGAAGGACATTTAAAACAAATTTGCCTTACGTTCTGCCCCAGATAGTAACATAATATACCTATGGTCGCTAGTAAATAAATTGGAAGAAACAGGATTGCTTCTGAGTGAGACAGCAAAGCATCGGACCCTGTAGGCAGCTCTTGTGGAAAATGTCATTTATCGACTACTTAGGGCGCCCAAGAAATCGTTTGTCGCAATAAATCGGCTGTAGCTATTGAACATGGGATTTTTGGGTGTTACCGCTAACACTTAATTTGTATTCTCACTAACACTTAATTTGTATTCTGCAATTTCGCTTCAAAAATCCAAAACCTCATTCCAATTGCAAGGTACGCTGGCGAATATTTGCTGCTTTTCTTGATGCGTGGCTGATATTACCCCGGATGAATTTAAAAAAGTAAGCATAGTCCCATAAATCTTCCTTCCTTACTTGATCATTTGCCATAAACCGCATGAAAATCGGACTTCAGTTAGAAATTCTAGGCCCAAATGAAATCCGTGAGTTTTAAAAGAATCACTCTGTATATAATTCCTATTATTGCCTGTAGAAGATTTTTCTTAACAAAAAGAAATGTTAAAAAATCAGCACTGTTCACTGTATCAAAAATCCGACGCTGTTAACTTATTTCCTGTAAAATTACAAACTAAAGATACAACAAATTACAGTAAGATTATTTTTCAGGAATGTTAATATTCCCTCACATTATAAATGGCTACTTTGAGCTTGGTGAACTGAAGCCAATTTAACAATATTTGGTGTCAGCTTCCTTAGCCGTAGTCTCAAGTTACTCCTTTCACATGTTTGCAGTTTGTTTCTCGCTTTCGTGTGGATCTGTTGTACAGCGCTGAAACCCCTCTCCATTAAGTAAGTAGAAGGAAGAGCTAAAAGAAGTAACTTGAGTTCCTGCCATAGGAGAGGATAGGATTTCTTCATTTGCACCCAAAAGCACTCATAACCAGATTGTTCGAAGAGTGATTTTGCTTCAAAGTTGTGTTTCAAATCGGTGAGTTGGTTCTGCAAAGTTGGGTGTACTACTGTTCTAGCTACAGAAAAAGGATTGAACATCTAATTTGGTACTTCAAGAGTGCAAAGGTATTGAAATCTAATTTCCATGTCTGCCTTGAGCCGTTTGAGATAAAGTAAAAAAAAAAAACCTTCTAAATCTCTTTCTTCAAGTTCTCTTTCGTTTTCAACGGCTTGAAGACTAGGGAATTGATAGAACTCCCGATGACTTATGTTATTTTCAAACAGGTCCAGTTTAGCAATGATCGAACAGACGATTCCCTTAGCCTCAACGAAATTCAATCTGTCCCCCTTGTTCTTTGTGTTGATTTCATTGAGTTTATAGAACACATCTGATAAATAGGCCACATCAAGACGTCGAACTTTAAGAGTGTCACTTAGACTTGGATCAATCGTCTGCAGAAACTCAACTACTGTGCCAAGAAGTTTATACACACGCCGCAACACTGTTCTTTTGACAACCATCTCACTTCCGTGTACACAAGAAGACGTTCAAATTCTTCGTCACTTTCTTTACAGAGATTACGAAAAAGACGGTCGTTCAAAGAACAGAACTTCAGTTTGTTAACAGCACTTATAACATAACTCAAAGACTCATGCAACCTGTCACTCAAATTTTTAGCGACAAGATCCTGTCGATGAATGACACAATGGACGGTCATAACATGAGATATTGCTCTTTTTAAATGGGCTATAAACCCGCGATATCGTCCAATCATGCATGTGGCTCCATCGGTTGCACAAGCTACAATGTTTGCTAGAGAAAAATTTTCCTTGTTAAAAAAATCTTCCCCCTTCTTGCATATTGAAGAACCCTTCGTGTCGGTGGTTAAGTTTTTGGAAAACAACAATTCCTCCATAATCTCGTAATTTTGATTAATGAAACGGACGTAACTTAGCAGCAATACTTCGCTATCACGAACCGTTGATTCATCAATCTGCATTACAAATTCGGTATTTTTCAGCATGTTGATAAGTATCTTCCTCAACATCAGCACCCATTTCGTTAATTCTTCTGGAAACATTATCATTACTCAAGGAAATGGGATGGATAGACGCATTTGAGCCGGGCCCTAACTATTTCTTTAATGGCGAGCAATATTAATGTTTCTTCGATAGTGTGAGGTTGTCCACATTTTGCTATTCATAGACACTTTATAAAAATAAAGGAGTCCTTTCCCGGCATTCTGTACACATTTTCCAAATAGCTCCCCCACAGTGTTTCGGCTTCTGATTTTGAAAGAACGAAAGAGTTTTATCGGCTTTGTCTGGGTGGATTTTTAGCAGGTAATATTTAAGTCGCGAAGGCTTCAAACTTTATTTGAAAATATCTTTTCACAAAAAAGGCAGAACGAAAGTTATACATTTGTAGGAGATGAGATAAATCCAAATTTCAAGCATTCAGTCGAATATTGACGGCACTTCTTTTCATGCATGTTGACAAATGTTCTGCAAAATGTACAAACTCCAGATAACACACTAAAACTAATCGATTGTGAATCAACTGTAAATTACCCACATTATTAAATTAATAATTTGCACGGAGTTCAATGATAAAGCACAAGCGATTTCATTAAACAATACTGTTCCTTTGTTCACTTCATAGCACACCGCTCCACTACCTAACCACTTTCCGATTGTTAGGGAGGAAACATTCTTTTCCTTCGTAATGTATTATTTCTTCCTATGAGTAATGTATTATTTCTTCCAGCCGCACTGCAAAACAGTACTGAACTGAACAAAGAACAGAATACTGCTAGTTGGTGTCTGGAATGAGACATGAGAAGCAGGAATTAAGAGTTGATTGGCAAGTACCCCACCATCGTCATTTTAATGGTTGTGAAATCAGTCACTCCACGTTTTTGTAGAGCGTTGCCAGTCCGTTGTCAAAAATTTGTAAAATGCATATAGATGCAGAACGCCCTTTGTTTAATAATACTAATAAAAAGTCTAAGAGGTCATAAAATCTCAACGCCCTCTACATAGTCTACCACCCCCTTTTTGTTCTAGCGCCATCTTCGAGAAAGAAAACGCCCCCTGGGGGGCGATATCGCCCACGTTAAGAACCACTGCAAAGTATAAAAGTCATTCATTGCTCCTTTGTTGATTTGAATGAGTCTTCCATAGCTCAAATTTTCCGCCTTTCTGAAGGCGATATACAAGTGCCTTGCCATAAACGCATGAAACTAATTTTTTCTAGCTCTACCATTACAAAATGCATTGATTATGGCGTCCTCTTAATATACTCTGTAAGCGACCTTTCAACGTCTTTTCTAATTGTAACCAAAACTAACTCTTTAAACAAATGATTCCGTTTTAATTCCATTTCGAGTTCCAGACACAACACAGAGCTATAATCATGTTTCTGTGTTATAATTAGACTTCGGATTTTTGCATATTTGCATGTTTCTTTCCTGATGTGATATTAGGGTGGTCCTTAGGTATATGGGAAAAAATAGATTTTCGAATTTCTTCCGCCGCACCCCCTATTTCTTTTCCTTTGGTAATAGAAACATCATACACAAAATTTCACAAAAATCCATCAACGTTAACCCGTGCCGCAAAGCAGTTGTTTTCTGTAAAAAGAAATCCATTTGAATTTCAATGGCACTTGATTTACTATTTGTCAATAAACGTATAATAATTATCACAAATGTAAATAGGACAATATAAAGCTTTCCTCTGTAATTCAGAATTGACTGAGTTTCAAATACAGTCGGTTGGTTATCAGGCAACAAGCTACAAGCATCATGATCATCGTCCATATATATAGTACTTATGGTAATGCACAGTGTTATGAACCACTGTGGAAAAGATATTTGGATCTGTTTCTCATGTCACTTGCTTCGTTAGTAAAATTTACATGAGTTAGAAATCAATCAGCTAATAAATACAAGTAAAAAATTAATTGATAATGGCTGATATTCCAAAAAATGAATATATATATATATTTGAATTGTAGATCGACTTAATGATAACTTAGTTTTTACGCAAGGTAGATTTTCCACATCCTGGAAACAAGTTTCTATAGTCTTTCAGCACTTACAAAAGGAATTGTTTCTGTTCTTCATTTTTAGTTAGAACTGCATTGTGATTTTCCATTAACTTTACGCTCTTTCCGCAGCGTGATTTGTAACATGCAGCTTATCAACTACTTTTTTCCCGAAAAGAAATTCATCATTTGTCGACCAACGAACCAGATCAAGGTCTAGAAAACCTGTAGAAATCCGAAACCTTTCGAAGAACTTGGTGTTTCCTATCACAAAACCAGCAATTTCTTTTTCTTCAATATCATCTATTTCACTAGCGTGCATTCAAATCGCTTCATCGTTTCATATGAACTGTCACTATTTTTAAATTTTTCTGCTATTTTGTGTTTTGTTCATTATTGACATTCTAGTTAAAAAATAAAAGCGCTCACACTCCTCTGAGAGGTACCAAAGATGTTAGGAAAACTTCAATAAAGCCACTCTCGAGACATCAGAGTTTATGAGTTTGTACGTTTGAAAGCTCTTCAAAAATTGTAAATCTTGATGTGGTGAACGAGATGCACTGGGACAAGAAAACTAAGTAAATCAAGGTTTTTAGAACAGGAAAAGTGCACACTTGACGCAGTCCTACTTCTTCCCGCTCATTTAATTTAAACTGATTACTAAAGAAATATTTTTAAACATCATAAGGTTTTTCCCATCCACCTTGCCTGATGTATAGCTCCAGGGAAACGGAAAGAAATACATCCAGGAGGCTTACTTCTTAGAAAAATTACTGTAAGCTTCAAAAGTTCTCTGTAATCTCTGCATTTCCAAATTTTGAACAGTAAAAACTAGCTTATCTTTCCTAATATTGCAAAGAACTGAATTAACACTTCGATTAGAAATTCATGTAACAAAATTGTTGTGTTGAAATCTCGGCCACTCTTTCTGGAAACTTTTAAAAATCGGCACCTCTGGACCGGAAGAAACTGAAACACATTCTTCAAATACACGCTTTAATATCAATTCAAAAATGTAATGCCTATACAGAAAATATAAAAGGTCTTTTTCCAATTTTTGTTCAAGAAGAATACAAGCTCCATTGATACGTCCAGTATTACAAGAAGTTATGTCCCAATGCCTCTGTTGTTGCGATTAATATGCGCATTGAGCTCTATCAATCAATTTATAGTGATCAAAAGCCACAACGAGTCGTGGAGTAATAAAACGAACTTTTCCTCTTCTTCTCGAAGATCCTGTCACTATCTCATCAGAATCTACTCCTTCCATTGGAATTGTAGTTTCTCTGCTGTGGTGAGTATCCTTGATCGGTATTCTTGCTTTAGGCCAAAACATTTCTGTTTCACGAATTACTAAGCGAGCATTCTCTCTTAAAGATAATTTCACATTCGTATCTTATAGAAGAATGCACCAAGTACTTGTCTGTTGGACAGTAACTTACAACCCAATATCTGTTCACTCATATTACCAACGAGGTAAATACCATTACGATAACTGATTTCACTAGACACCGAACACATAATGATCACTTTGTTCATCTAATCACATGTAATGATACAAGACCCACAATGAAACTTCAATTCCCTATCATATCAAAAGATCATAAATGCAAAATAGAAGAATTTAAATACATGTTACAAGTAGTCTAATATTATTTTATTTACAATAACAGTTGTAATTAAGAACAAAGGGGAGAACGATTTAGTTGTAAACGATCATAAAAAATAATTGTTTGACATTTATTTATTATTTTCGATTTAATTTTGTTCATAAATCTGCTCCAAATTACTTAAGAAATGGGATGAAATAGAATAATCTAAGTCAGTGCATGTATTGCCATCTATTGAGCAACATTGGAAACTACTGTTTTCTAAATCTTATTCCTATAAAGATTAAAATGTCTTTGCGGCACCATTTATCGTTGTCATAACGAACTCAAATTTACAGAGAACACTTTTCTCATTAAAAGGAAAAAGATTAAGGGGTGCGGTCTCAGATATACACAACTTGAGAAATAAGGACCACCCTAATGTGATATTGATATGCTCTTTAAACAGAAATCCGTTCCAGGTGTTTTGGGGTAAAAGAGCAGAGTTTTATAGTGCATATATTTGCATATTTCGGAGGTTAGTGCATGTTTTTGCCGTTACTGCATATAAATGCATATTTAAAGGAACGACCAAATTTGATAATTTTTAACGTCCAACAACTTTCCTCATAAATGGAATTTCAAGTTCCTAAAATAAATAGACTCAAGATCTTTAAATGGTTCATTATTGTCGGTTTAGAATATCTTCCAAGGTCATGTGAAGGGAGAATAATAAAGGGGTGATTGATTCATCTTCACGGCAACAATGATGACTGTCACCTTTTTGGAAGAATATATAAATAATGGTGTCAAATCAACTACAACAAAATTTCCTTGTCACCCTTCTCGAAAGGGAAAGTTGCTACTGTTGTGTGTGTATGGATTTGAAATTGTGTGCTCCTGTGGCAGTATAAGAATACCAAAAGAAAAATCTGGGTCCATTTAGTTGTAGTGCGATATCTTCATATTTGAATTTTAGCTAACTCAGATTTTTTTCTAATTTTTGCCCATTTTTGTCCACTCAAGAAAAACGTCTGTACCATTCAAATTAACAAAGGATGGCCATTCCAAAATTTCGGCACTTCCATCACCTGAAGTGCGGCACCTTCAAATTCGAATTTTAAATTGCTCACAATTTCGTCCAATTTTTGTCCATCCAAGAAAGAAATTTGTACCAATCAAATAAACGAGAGAGGGTCATTTCAAAATTGGTCCACTTCAATCAAATCTGTACCGTTGAAATAAACCATGGACGGTCATTTAAAAATTTGGCTACTTGGATCACCTGTAGTGTGACATCTTCAAACTTGAATTTTAACTAGCTCAGAATCTTGCCCAATTTTTTGTCCATTTTTGTCCACTCAAGAAAAAAATTGTACTACTCAAATAAACGGGGGAGGGCCATTTCAAAATTTGACCACTTCGATCATCTGTAGTGTGACATATTCAAATTCGAATGTTAACTAGTTCAGAATTGTGCCGAATTTTTGAACAGTTTTGTAGCACCAAGAATAAATTTTGTACCATTGAAATAAACCATGGACGGTCATTTAAAAATTTGGCCTCTTGGATCACTTGTAGTGAGACATTTTCAAATTCAAATTTCAACTATCTTGGTGGTACAAAAGTCTACAATAATTAGGGGCAATTCTAAGCTAGTTAGAACTTAAAGATGTAACACTAGTGGTGATTGAGGTGGCCACAATGTCGCACTACAGGTAATCAAAGTGGTCAATTTTTGAAATGAACCTCCTTCGTTTATTTTAATGGTACAAAATACTTTGTTGGTGATACATGTAATGCCCCCATCCGGGCACGTTACATACATGAATGCACAAAAATTGAACAAAATTTTAAGCTTGTTAAAATTCGAATTTAAAGATGTCACCGTACATATGATCGATGTGACCAAATTTTGAAGTGGCCTACCCTCGTTTATTTGAATGGCGTAAAAGTTTTTCTTGGTTGGACAAAAATTTGGACAAAATTATGAGCTAGTTAAAATTCGAATCTACAGGTGATCAAAGTGGCCGAAATTTTAAATGACCAGCAGAAATTTTAAGTGGCCCTCCGTTGTTAATTTGAATAGTACAAAGTTTTTTTCTTGGGTAGACAAAAATTGAACAAAGATGTCGCACTACAACTAAAGGGGCCCGAAAAATCTTATAGAAGTTATCTTCTGAAACAACGAATTGAAGTTGACAGGCGTTAACAATTCAAGAAGAAAATATATTATGCAAAGTGTATGTTAAACAAGTAATATTTTCAAAGTAAGTAAGCTTGTTTTAAGAAGAGGACATTTCTATTTTGTTCGACAGCAGAAGATCAAACTTCAGCAGCTCTCTATTTTTTGGCCGCCTTATATTTGCATAGCAGTTTCAAGTCTGGTAAAGGGTTTATACAACTATGAAACAACCCAAATGTGGCTTTTCTTTTTCCATGCTCGACAGAGTTCATCCCAAAGAAACCGTTGAAAGTGTATTTCGGGAAAAAATAAACAACCCTTTTGAAAATGAGCTCTAAATTAATTAAAATATTTGCTTTACAAATCTAAAACTTGTCACAGCAGTTACTTTCTGAGATAAGAAGATAAGTTCCCTCTCCTTTAAGGAGTTTATTAGAGTATTTAAATATAAGCTTGTGTTACTTTGATATGCAAGTCAGTCGCTCGAAACGTAACTTTCCTACTAAGTCTTCCGTTGTTTTCGATAAGTTTACTTTCTTCCAATTCATGCTCCATATTTCGCTCAAATCACTTTATTCCATTTAAAGTATCAATATTATGCATTGTAAATTATTGCTTTCTGAAACGGACAATGTTACGCTAGAAGAAAATATTCTAGGATTTACACATAATTGGATACAAAAAGTAATTTCAAGTGGATTTATTTTTTTAAACAAGAACATAAGGTTTTTGAATACAGGCTTTTAATACAGTGAAAACTGCCTTCAACAGACCCCTTATTAAACGGAAATTTATTTTAAACGGAAATATTTCACGGTCCTATGAAAGATTGATGTAAAAAATAGGTAAATTCTCTTGATTAGGCACAACCTGTGTTGCGAACAACTGATGTTAAAATATACATTTTAACGGAAATTTTCAAGTTCCGGAATGCAGCGTTTAGAAAGATTTTAGACATTCTGTGAGAGGTTAGGTATACGAACTACGTTGTCTGTAAAGGTCTTCGTTTACTTGTTACCCTACAGATTTAACCTGTAGTCCACCGCCATATAAGGCCCTAAATACCGCGACTTTTTGAATGAAGTTAAATTTACATGTAATTTCCAAATACCAATAACTCGTTCTCTAGCTGGTCTAGAGACATGGAACAAGGAGCATAATATACACAATAGATCAAAAAGAAGCCAAAAGTAGAGGGAGGAGCGCTGTAAAGGCAAAGCATCTACTTTTTGTCTTGCCTTTGAAGCCATATGTAGGTTTTTTTGTTCGGTGTAAGTTTATGTGTATTAATTCGTAGCATAAATAAATACTGTAATTGAATACGTTAGGCCTATGTACAACATTTTATTTTTATCTCACTATGTCCATTATATGTATGTACCTTATTTTCTTCATTAACCAGAAAACCTTTAACGGAAATTTTTGCGAGTAATGTTCAATTTCGCTAAACAGGTTTTATTATATATTTATGCCCGAAATTTTATTTACTTCTCTGAGTATATTTCAAAGATCATACTTAAATATCGAACGAGATTAGAATAACAATGATTAGGACTTTGAAGTGCATTTGAGCTGTTTAATTCAATAACGAAACAGACGCCACCAAGACCAATCGGACAAGCATTTCTTTGAAACGCACAATCAATAAACGCGAGAAATACTGGCATAAATGTAAATAGTGTTCCTGGGAACAACGACGCAAGAATTTCAGATTTACGGAAAGCAACATTGCTTCTTTGAAATGCTATCCCTTAACGACCCGTGACACGGAAAGAACATTTTCAATGTCCAGTAATGTTTTGACTGACAAACAGGTTTTTGCCAGAAAATACCAAAAACTACATAGTTGTGTGTTGTATATAGCATAAATGCATCATAGTGAAGTATGTAGTTCAAGTAATACAACTTTTTTCTTTAAAGGTGTAATCAAATTTTTCATTTAACTTTAGCTTTTAATTGCTTCATATTTACAATTTTTAGTGCATATTTGCATATTTTCAGTGCATATTTTCGTGATTTTTAGCGCATATTTGCATGCATATTTTGCCGTTTTTTAGTGCATATCGATCCGAAGTCTAGTTATAATTTATGTTTTCGCTTCAACTAGTCTGTCAAAGTCCAACGGGGAATGATAAACGTACAATGCTGCACGTTCAACTTTCATATATTACAGGAGGGTCATCAACGGATGAAGTAAATCATTTTCAGATCATGTAACCCGAACGTTTAAATATTTTCTTATAAAAGAAGTCCACTAAACATGAGACTGCACATTTCACAACCACTTCGGCACAAAAGGATACATTTTTCACAAGTAATATTTTATATTATATAATAAACGGCGAACGATGATTTCTGACAGCTAAGCTCACGAGGACGACTGAGAAGTGCGGTGTTGCCATGTGCTTCTCGAGCAGGGGGAAAATCGTCTGCTTCCTCGTTGAGGATGGGAGGGAGTGAATGAAAGTTTGGCAATGTGCGGTGGTTACCATGGAGACGCGACAGATTCTGAGCCTAAGGTTGGTTGACCTGATGTCTTCTGCTTGCTCGCCGTGGCCTTGTGCAAAGCTGTCAGAAATCATCGTTCACCGGCCAGGGTATAGCAATTAAGCGGAGTGGCAATATTTCCCGACTTTAATTCCCGAAACAATAGACATGTGTTTCGAATATCCTTTCTAAATTTAAAACAGATGCTATGCACACATGCCCTACTCTTATGTAATAATAACCGTAATTAGATATATCGTTAGTAATATTTAAAACTTAATGTTACATAAACAGGACACTTACTTCTTTTGACGCTATGAAAATTGCCCACTTATTTTCACTGACTCAGGGCTACACCTGTCAATTTCTTTCTCTAAAATGACGTCAGACTGGCCATTCTTTCTTGTATACACAAAGACAAATGCCACTGCATACCATATAACTACGAGTGATCGACTTACGAAACATATGTTCATGCTAGAAGTGTAACTGCTCGAAATTTATGCCTAATTTCATTTTTCGCTCAAACGCAAATTTTGCGTTTGGTTCTCAATAGTGGGGATAATCCAAATTCGTTCAGTTCGACTTGTGTGTGCCGTTCTTCGATTGTGATGTCACCTGGTACCAGGGAAACATTGGTAGAAGAGAAAGAAGAAAAAGAGAACTGGAGCGTAGTTGATCGCAAAAAGTTGTGTATATATATGTGTGTGTGAAGGATTACTCGCATATTTTTTATTCTTGCCCCAGCCTAGCCAAGGCTCATTTTCATTGGCTGATGGGATCACGTGCCAACCTTCTTTAGGACTAGCTCAGGAGAGTAATGCTCCCGGAAGTAGGAGCGAAAAACACAGTTCTGATTGGTTGTTGTAACGATGCTAGCGTTAATATGTCGTACATCCCCCAGTGCTTTTGCCTGAAATAATCATTTACCTAACTACAAGTACTATCCGAAATCTAAAAATAACGCTGTAACATGGCTAATAGCCAATACTCTTTGGTATATTGACAACTATAGATTTTTCCTCACAGTGGAAGATTACATGGATTGTTTGAGTAGAACAAGATGGTAGACGTGTCAGTTTCTGGAGGAAAACAAAACGTTTGGAAAGTTTCTTAAGGTGGAATTGGCCAAGTAGGATAACACTATCAGTTTATTTATTCACTTTGATGAAGAGACATGTTTGTCTTCTATCTACCTACTCTGTAATAACAGGTATATAGGAAAATAAAGTGACTATTTAAAAAAAAAAGTGGGCTATCGCTATATGCTAATAACGAATATCGCATTTGGCGTGAGTTCAAACCCGGTCCAAGGATGTTTCTTTTTTTACAGTTTTATAACACTTTTTAAATAACATGAAATAAATTAAATTAAAATATCATGAAAATAAGACTCAAAAAAGTTATTGGGGGCGCGGTGGCTCAGTGGTAGAGCGTTCACCTCCGGTGCTTGGGGTCCCTGTTTCGATCCCAGCTCGCGCCGAAATCTTCGCGCCGAGAAACACCGTGCTCGTGGGTTTTCTCGGGGTTCTCCCGTTTCCTCCCACTTTCTTCATTCCACCATTTCATTCATTTCTCATAATCACCGTCTCCTTTAATCTAACCGGCATAACCTTGTCGTTTTGTTCCGCAGGGCTCGCTTTGTCCCCCTTGCACTCCATGATATAAATTTTGTGACAAACTTATCTATCTAGCTGACTAGGATAACGCGTAAAACAGCTGGTTAGAGTAGCGAGCGTGAAAACATACTTCCGGGAGCATTACTCTCTCGAACGGGTCGTCCTTCTTTCCGCCGTGATTTTCATTGTATCCATCTTGGAACAAGAGCCGTGAAGCGGGTTGAACGTGTAGAATATTAAAACAAGGCGATGAGTGACACGCATGAGTTTGAGTTATAAATTTTCAACGATACCCAAACAATAGAAGGAGATGGAGAAGATAAATGTTATAAAATAGGTTGTCGATCAGTATTTACAGAATCAGTTGCAATTCTGTAATCCGCCTATTCTCGTTGGTGTATTTTGAAGGTTGGTTGAAGGGGTTGTGTATATTTTGCTATCAATTGCATTGAAATATCTCAAATTTATTACTAATAATTCTCTACTTGGCGATGGTGTTATGAAGAATCTTTTTTACATTATAACCAATTACTTGTTTCACATTGTCATTGGTTTCATTACACCTGTTGCATTCTTAATACTGGTGAGCGTGAACCTAAAGACGATTATTTTCACTTAAGCTTATTTCCCTAATCAACTCTTTTATTTCATTGTATATTTCTTTTCACGTCTTTAAATTAATACAAATATTAACTTCCCTCTATTATATTCTTAAGTCTAAAGATTAATTATTAACCTTTATTTTACGGCTTGTCAGTACCCTGCCAGAATAGTAAATCCGTTCTTTCCCGCGTGTCACTGTACTGACACAGGCGAAAGGTCTACTTTGACCCGCGAGCACACCGGTTGAGAACCAACGTTTTTGGTTCCTTTCACTGTGGACTATCTCTTCATACAATAAGGCACATCATTAAAAAAAATATGTGTGCTCGCGGATCAAAATAAACATTTCGCCTGTGTCAGTACAGTGCCACGCGGGAAAGAACGCATTTACTATTCTGGCAGTGTACTGACAAGCCGTAAAATAAAGGTTAATGGTACTGAATAACACTGTTCTACAAAACAATAATAAAAAGTTCTATTTCTGGATAACAAAGTAGTGATTCTGAAAGGATTTTCACTCCTGAATTCAAATCTGATTTTAGTTTTTCTGCATCAGGGATAGTTTTGGAGTAATCAGCATGTAATGTTTGTGTTTGTAAAGCATTACTATATATTGTTGACACTATATATTACATAGAATTGTAGGTATGCGAAACAGCTGTCGACCGTACAGAATGGTTTACCTTTTTCTTTTGTACTGAGTGTCTCTCTTGTCTCTAATGATACACCAGCAATAGTCTGCCAGCATGATGGGCATCCACTTCCCTTCATAGCGTTTTTCAATGGTGGATATATCTATGTGAAATCTTTCTCCGTGTTCATCAGAAATGTCACAGCAATTACTGGGGAAGTAATCCAGATGTGAGTCCATGATATGCACCTTCAAGGACATTTTGCACCCTAAATCCTGATAAGCTGCAAGCATTACATCCACCGTCTCCTTGTACTTAGGGTCCCATCTTCTCCCAAGGAAGTTTTGGGTTACTTTCGTAAAACTCATCCATGCGCGCTTTTCTTTCTCTGTGAGACATGCCTCAAAACTTCTATCTTTCTGAAGTTCTAGTATCTGCGGACCTACAAACATGCCCTCTCTTATTTTTGCAGCTGACAGTCGAGGAAATTTGTCAGCAAGATAAGCAAAACCTGGTCCCTTGGGATCCATTGCCTTCACAAGCTGTTTAATAAGTCCAAGTTTTATATGTAGAGGTGGAACAAGAACATTTCTAGGATCTACAAGACTGTCCCGAGGCCACTTCTTTTTCACATAGTGGGAAGTTCTTTTCCCACTATCCCATTCACACAAAAAGCATGCATACTTCGTATAACCTTGTTGCATCCCTAACAATAATGCTATTACCTTGAAGTCACAACACAACTTCCATTTATGTTCACTGTACTTAATTAAGGTCAATATCTTTCTGAAAATTTCATAACTCTCTTTGGTAAAAGTGGCATATGCAACTGGGATTGAAGGCAGTTTATTCCCGATATGCAGCAATACACCTTTTAAGCTATTCTTCGAAGCATCCAAAAATAATCTCCAATTACCAGGTTCGTATGTTATGTGCAAGGCTGTCATTAATCCATGAACATC
Source organism: Thermobia domestica (assembly GCF_964235325.1). Lineage (NCBI taxonomy): Eukaryota > Metazoa > Arthropoda > Insecta > Zygentoma > Lepismatidae > Thermobia > Thermobia domestica. The sequence continues at coordinate 374,083,755 of NC_137455.1, read as the reverse complement.
ATTGCAGAATGTCACTGGCAAAATAAGACACAAAAGCATGTTCTCTGTTCCTGAAGGTTATGTTGGTTGTTTCGTGGAGAAGGTTATATTCCTGTAACCTGGAGCCTAACAATTCTGCTTTCTGTTTCCTGAGTACTAAGTCTCGCACTAAATCATTTAAATCATCCTGCTGTAATACACGTGGCGTGGGCATACTCGTGCCTTGATACGGGAGATCTCTTCTTTTTTCCGGAGAAGATGTAAACTCTGTAATGCTACTTTCTTCACTATCACTCATCTCTTCTATATCTGTGGGTCTTGAAGAAACTGGTAAAGCTTCAGAATGCGCCACAGGTCGTCTTGCTGACGGCAGATCCGGATAAACAATATGTTTCTTTGATTTTCTGTTCGTGAATCCGTGAATTTTGGTTAAGCAGAAATAACAGTCTGTCAAATGGTCCCTTAGTTCCCTCCAAACCATCGGTACAGCAAATAATGAAACATTTTTTCCTTGCCACTACTTAATTAATTTACAATAACATGTAACACAACACATATTAGGTGACCACTTCTTATCAAAATCACCAGCTCCGACGCCAAATACTGCTTATATGCTCTCTTGATGATGGGTGTGATTTTCTTCCTGTTCGTCATGAAGGTGAAGTCGCCACAAACATAACAGAAGTTGTTAGCTGCTTACTTACTACCACGAGTGCGAGGCATTTTTTTACTTCACTTAAACACAAACAAAATGAATCCACAGCATTCAGTTTACATACAGTAAGTAGTACTAACGCCCTATAAAATACCAGATTCACACGCTCACTTTAACTCACAAACTACTCCGAACATCACATTGCAACAACAAAACACTGTCGGGCAAGTTTTTCCAACCTCTGAAAAATGAAAGCTGTCAATGTTGCAAGGTCTCACTTTCCAAATTCCCTTTTGTCACCATACACAGTGTTTGGCATGTATATGAATATATGTAGTACATGAATGCTTGAATTACTCGTAAACTATCCCTGACGGATCAAATCGGATGTCTCATTTGAACTTCCATGTCACATTCCTTTTATAGTACAAAATTTCATTTCAGAAATACAACCCTTGTAAAATAGTGTAATTTGTCCAGTTTTACTTAAACGGAAGTCTGCTAGTAGAGCACTGATTCCCCCCATTGAATCTGCGTGTGGGGAAAAAATAGCAATTGCTTGCACGCAGAATGCAGCTAAAAATTCTATTCCTCGCGTTTCTTACCAGGCAAATACCAGGATGGTTGATAGCAAAATGGAACTGATGATACCTTCCTAAATCTTACCCTTTACAGCGTATCAACTGTAAAATGGTGTATTGGTGTAAGATTTTGCGTCTTGGGTCTAGCCTAGAAGAAGCTGAGTGATTTGAACGAAACTTGCAGGATTCATAGCTCTTCAGCCTACAATCAAATTGCGAAAAAAAAAAATATTTTTCCTTTGCACACATCCCGATTGGGGAAGGGAAGACATTATTCTAAAGAAAGTGTTCAAATAAGATAAAATTTATATTTTAATCTCTGTAACGTCCTGAGAACAGAAATATTTTTTTTTTTATTTTTCTGTTCCTATTTGGAAGGAAGAAAGAGGGCATATTCCCCCATAAAATCCTATGGTTCGTCTTTTGTAACGAAATTTACAGTATTCATAGCTCTTCAGCCTGCAAAAAAAAAACGTGATAAAATAAAATTTTCCATTTACGAATCCAAAGACCAGACGGGATATCACCCTAAAAATTGTTCAAATAAGATAAAACTTACAAATTTTGATCTCTGTAACGTCCTGAGAACAGAAATAATTTTTAATTTTTCTATTCCTATTTCGAAGGAGCAGAGTGGACATATTCCTCCATAAAATCCTAAGTTTCGTTCCATTCGCTCAACTCCTTCTAGGTAAGACCCAAAAGCCGAACCATAGGATTTTATTGAGGAATATGGGCCCCTCTGCCCCCTGAAGAGGTAATAATTCTGCAAGTTCCGTTCCAATCACTCAACTTCTTGTAGGCTAGACCCAAGAGCCAAACCATAGGATTATATGGAGGAATATTTCCCCTCTGATCACTGTTCGAAGTGGGAAAAAAAAACAAAACAGAGACGGTATGTTCTATTGCGATTTTGACTTGACATACCGACTACCTAAATGTTGAAGTGCAGTGAGGGTATGTTGCCTAAAAGATTGCATTTCTATTTATATAATAACTGAAAACCATTGGAGAGTTTCTTCTGTAGTAACACGGGGGGAAGGGGCATGGAGAGACTTTGATCCCCTCCAACTTTCTAAAAAAAAATCCCCTTATGTTGTATTATAGAGAATTATACAAGAAAATGATCAAAAACCGAATGAGGATATTAATAATTTCCTGCGAAAAAACTCCCGGTCCCCCACTCGACTGTGGGATATTCCAAACACCCCAAGGTTCGCTCCCACAGCAGACAATTCCTAAACCCGCTCATGCTCAAAACACGGCATTTATATGCATTAAGGCAAGAAGACACACACATACAAAACATACATTACAAAGTAACCATTCAATATGGCACATCAAAATATAAACAGTGAACTTCTTTGCAGACACATTTAAAAAAGTAGGAAAAAGGTAAGAAAAATATCAGTGTTGTCAACTTAGAAATTATTTCTACGTAAGAAATAAAACCTTTTACGTGCAAAGCTATTCGTCAATTGCTGTGTATAAAAATGGATTTATTAAAGATATTTACCATCTACTTTCCAGTGACGATATGTTTTAATCATTGGAAAACCATAGACGGTATGCGTTCATCACTGAAAAACCAGAGGCGGAACGGCATACCACCGCATACCGTCTCACTTCGACCACTGCCTCTGCTCCCTCCAAATAGGAAAATAAAAACATTTAGAAATTGTCTGTTCTCAGGACGTTACTCGAATTAAAATTTGTGAATTTTGTCCCATTTGGACAATTTTTCGAACCATAGGATTTTATGAAGGAATATGCCCCTCTGTTCCCTTTAAATAGGAATAGAAAAAATTAAAATTATGTCTGTTCTCAGGACTTTACTCTAATTAAAATTTTGGGGGCGCGGTGGCTCAGTGGTAGAGCGTTCACCTCTGGCGCATGGGGTCGCGGGTTCAAACCCTGCTCCCGCCAAGTGAACTTTGTGGTGGACAAACACCGTGTGCATGGGTTTCCTCGGGGTTCTCCCGTTTCCTCCCACTTTCTTCATTCCACCATTTCATTCATTTCTCACAATCACCGTCTCCTTTAGCCTGACCGGCATAACCGTGGGACGTAAACCTCAAAAATTTCATTTCATTTCATTTCGAATTAAAATTGGTAAATTTGCCTCATTTGGGCAATTTTTAAAGGTCATGCACCCTGTCCCCCCTTTGAATTCGCAAATGAAAATGTTATTTTTTTTTTCGCGTTTATATTGTAGGTTGAAGAGCTATGATCCTGCAAGTATCATTCCAATTTCTTAACTCCTAGGCTAGAGCCTAGAGCCAAACCACAGAATTTTATGGGGGAATATACATCGCTGTGCTTTCTCCAGATAGAAATAGAAAATATTAAAAGTTATTTCTGTTGTCAGGACGTTACGCAGATTAAAATTTGTAAGTTCAATCCTATTTAAACATTTTTATAGGGTAATGCCCCCCGTTCCACCTTTGAACGTGTTTTACGATAATGTCCTCGGTCCCACCTTTGATTGTGTTTATTCCCTAAAGGTATTACACGTGTATGAATGTGTTAATAATAAATGATGCACTAGCTGGGTCAAGTTTTGGAGTACTGGTATTATTTCCTATATGCCTAGCGACATCGCAAATTCATTGCATAATACAAGAACAGCTACGACTTATACTACTGAATGCGGTTCGATTCATGATTTGTGCAGTACTATGAGAAAAATTGTGCTGGCCACCGTGGATACGTATATCATGCTTATGACACAATCTTTGCAGTGCTGTATCTTTCTTAATATACCATTTACGTATTTGGTCGCCGTTATAAATAAGACTCCTGCACATTACTCCCCCCTTTTGTAAATAGATTTAATCTTTAAACGTTAATATCGTGGTGCCATTTTCCCTTGTTTCAATAAGAATGCTTAAGTGTTAAGTAATTTATAAAAAAGCTACGTCTAAATATATATGTCACATCAGCTTGATAAATACTAATATCAAGCTGCATTTTTCCTTCTTTCAATAAAAATACTTAAATACTAACTTTATAAAACGTTAATTGTATAAATCATTGATATCAACAACACACAATAGGCATCAGAACTCAATTTATTCAATCACGTGTTGCCCTAAGATGGATACACTAAAATACTAAATGAAAATTTATTGTCACGTGATCTGATCAGCCAATGAGAATGAGGCTGTGGCTAGGCTGGGGCAGGAAAACAAAAGATGGGGATTACTCAAAAAAATTGAAGGAGATTTGAGTTAGTCATTTTAATCTTGGCTCCAAAAATCTATTCGATTGCGACTACCCATAAATACTAAAGTTAAAAGTGATTTTCTATTTTGTGAAAATGGATAATTGATATTTTAGTGTATTATAATACGCCATAGCTATTAATGTCAAAGTAAAAACTTACCACATCCAATATCGATATCTAAAAAGAGTGGGGGTAGAGACGAGCTTTAGGCGGACAAAGGCAAGTGCGCAACAAGTAGTGGTGATAGGCTGACGTGAATATACAGCCTTCAAATATTAATTTTCTCCAGATCGTTGCTCTATAAATTGACAACGAAATATTCTCACCAAGACACTGATACGGTTCATTTCTATGGAAGAAGACGCGATACGAACATTTAACATTGATGGATGAACTGGATTATTTGAAAAGAACGGACTTGTGCTTCGAGAATGAAACTTCTCACGTGTGAAACAGGCCTAGAACAATGAAAGTATAAAAATATTTCGAGCGTCAATTCTACGAATTTATAACATAAAAAGACGCTAGTGATATATATATATATATATATATATATATATATATATATATATATATATATATATATATATATATCCCACGTAATTGAACACGCATGTTTAATTTTGATAATAAAAAGGCAAGAAGTGTATATGTATTTTCTGTTTTAATTCCAGGTAAAGCACGACAAACGTGGTGTAAGTGCATGATATTCGATCTGTGATAAGTAAGTGAGAGTAGATGATTATTTACTTGTTCTCAATACATGCACTTTGAGTCGTTTCACAGACGCTACCTCCCGAAACTGGATCGCAGACGGTTGGTTTGAGTGCATTAGGCAGAATCATTGAGTGGAGGGAAGCATTGTACGTTTCGAACCCGCAGGTAATACAGTGCAAGGCTGTGTTGGCCAGGGCGAGAAACCGGGCAGGCCCTGCGGAGGTCACTGAATGATGGAAGTAGTTTGCCTGAAATGCATGAAACAAGATTGTCGTATAATGACGCCCGAACAGGGACTTAAAACTGGACCCAAGATATGCAAAGTTTTATAAACTCCTTGTTTAAGGCCTCAGATGTCCCGGATTTTTTTACATACTGTAAATTTTATATGGTTATCCTTTTTTAAGTTTAGAAATCTAGGAGCTCTACCTATGTTAGACTGAAGCCCTTAAGAAATTAACATACTAAAAATAATAGAAAATTTACCAATTCTCTTTTGCTTGTTTTCATAAGTGAAAGGGAATAATGAAATGCAACTTACCGCAATCATTGATAATGTTATTCTACAAAAAAAAAAATATGAACCTCAAGAATTTCCAGGGTTGCCATCCATAGGAATTACAGTGTTTCCAGAATAACATTCTCCCAAAATCTAAGTTAAGGCAGCTACTAGAGGAACCAACTCAACTGCATTTGATTATGCATCACGTTGCTTTGGTATCCTGTGAGCTACTTTTTAAATAACATTATTATTTCATTGTAATAACTGCATGTTAAAACTATTTTCTGTTACAAACTAAATACAACTATTATTTAAAAAGTAGTTCACAGGATTCCAAGACAACATGATAAGTAATCAAATGCAATTGAATTCATTCCTCTAGTCCCTGCCTTAACTTAGATTTTGGGGGAAATGCTATTCTGGCAACACTGTAATTTCTACGGATGGCAACACTGAAAATTTCTATAGGTTCATATCTTCTGTTGTAGAATAACATTATCTGTGATTGTGGTAAGTTGCACTTCATTATCTCCTTTCACTTATGAAAAGCAAGCAAAAGAAAAATGGTAAATTTTGTATTTTCTAGTATGTCAGGCTGTTGATCCACACTAGCTTAAACTCTACTACTGTATTGCTTTCTCTTAATACGGAAATATGGTAACAGAAATTCATTTTTGTTGTAGTTATAGTTGTCGAGGTCGTTAATTTAGTGTAAGACATGTTTAGGTAGTTTGAACTGACAAGTTTATGTAGCAATATTGCAAAATTCTTTAAGCCAGCATATTTATTCTATCACCTTGAGTTACAGTTCTGAGTCACTTATCTCAGTGTAATATACTCTTTTTGCAATCCAAATGTCAAAATTTTAATTTAATTTGCTCTCACTTGACAGCTTTCAATGGCATTAAAAAAAATTATATCTTAATTGATATCATGAGTTTGAACTGCCACCATTAGTTATTTTATAACTATAACGTTGCTTCGTTGGGAATTAATATATTTTTCCTTTTTTGTCTTTTTTCAATGGCTCAATGATAAAACTAGAATTTTTGAAAGTAGACAGTTTAAACCTTTGAAAATTCTAGTAAATGAATTGTTTTCAAAACCTTTCACAAACTGAAGAAACTCATATGCAGTGGCGTATTTACAATTTTGTTTCGGAGGAGTCTATGAGTACGGTGACCATACCTCCCGATTTTAGGGTCTTTATCCCGGCATCCCGAATAAAGACCCCAATTTCCCGAATAATTAATATGGAAAAATAAAATCTTTTACATTGAGTTTTTACTTAGAGAACCTGGGTCCATGTTCCGTTAAGGGGGTCCAAAACTACACTGGACCACCTTAAGCTAACCTAACCTAACCTGACCTAACCTAACCTAATATAACGTTATATTATGTAATCAAACGAAAATCAATAGAAAGAAGTGGTGTCAAAGATACTGGACCCCTTTAAAGGAACACTGACCGAGAACCTGAATAACTTACAAAGGAGGGAACACATTTTGTTTTCGTGGGATCACAAAATTGGTTTACAGTTTTTCATCGAAATTTTTTTAAAATGTATTTGTGAACTAAACACGGTAAGAATATTAAATTTATTATTTCTTCGCTGTGCAACTCTCGCGACTGTCTTAGTTTAAACCATGAATGGATTGGGTGCACTTGCAACTGCACTGCCTCTCCCCTCCAGATCGCCAGCTTCAGTTCAATCCAGTTCGACACTTGTTATCACCTGAGCAGTGCGCTGTGCTTCGTCGAGCTTTGTTTATTATTCGTTCAGTGAATTTTGGTTCAACGTTTTGTTGTTGTTCTGTTTCTTTTTTCGTAAACATGAGTGGTGATAATAAGGGCAAGAAATGTAAGTGTTCGTTTAATGAGGAGTTAAGAAAGGAATATCTCTTCTTATACGTGACGTGAAAAACGTGACAATAACCCACATGTAGCATTTTGTACTCCTTGTTCAAGTGAGATTAATATTGCCGATGGTGGCGTCTCCGACATCCAACTTCACATAAAGACTAAAAAACACCTGGCTGGAGTTAATGCAGTAGCTATGACAACTTCAATGTGCAAATTTATCACTAAGTATGATTCGGCCAAAAATGAGATTTTAGCAAAAGAGGCGCACACACTGTAAAGCATAATCATACCTTTAGATCCTTAGATTGTACGTCTAAACTTATTTCATCACTATTTGAGCCAAAACTACTCTTCTGCGAGAACGAGAATGTAGCCATAGTAAAAAAATGTTTTAGTCCCAGAGTGTCAAAAGCAGTTGTTACAGGAAATGAGTGAAACGTCTTGTTTTACTGTGATGGTTGACAGCTCAAACCATGGTGCTAAAAATTACTATCAATCGTTGTGAGATATTTTCATGTGCCTAGTGGAATTAATGTTAAAGTATTAGAGCTTGGAACATTGTTGGTAAAACGAGTGATCAGCTTAATGCGTTTGTATTTTCAGTTTTGAGCAACAAAGATCTAGTTGAGAAATTAGTTGGAATGTCTGCAGACAATACCAATACAAATTTTGGGGATGCAAAAAAGAAGGGTCGCAATAATCAAAATGATTGAAAGTTATCCGCAAGCACTAAAAAATCCTTAGTTGGCGTAGGATGCATGGCTCATGTTGTCAATAACTGCATTAACAATGCTGCTACACTTCCTGTTGATGCTGAGGTAATAATTGTGGAGTTGTTTAAGTGTTTCCATGTCTACCTAGTTCGAGTGACTGAACTGAAGTTCTGCTTATTCATTGATGCTGAGTACCAGAAATTGTTGTCTTATTCGAACACACGATGGCTCAATGTGTTCTACAAATGATGGAGCCACTCAAAAACTATTTTTCTGCCCAAGCAAATTCTCCTCTGGTTCTAAAATCGTTTCTTGAAGATCCAAATGGAGAATTGTGGCTTAGGTTTTTGCACGGATGCAACACGTGAATATTTGAGTTTATATAAGAACTTGATTGGCAGAAAACAGTCCTCATTTCTACCGACGAATGTTAAAGACCTTCAAAGAAAGAATTTTGTTGCAGAACAAGGCTGTGACTTACAACAGGTGAAGGAGGCTGTGTCTTCTTTTTATAACCATTGAATAACCTATTTAGATCTTTGGAAATCAAATGTAGACCGCTTCAGTCAACTGTCTTGGATAGATTTAAAGAGGCAGCTAAAATGGGAAGAAGTACAAGAAAGCTGGACTCTTTTTCAAGATAGTATGCCGCCTATTTCATTTGACGATTTGTTTAACGAACTAAGTATGCTGAACTCATACCTTACAGAGACTGTTTTGTCAGAGTGGACAAACTAGAAGCATTCATCAGAACAAAGGTGGTTAACCATATTCTAGAACTTGAAGAAAGATGATATAAATGTTTCTAATCTTAAGATGTTTGCTGAGTTTGTTCTTTGCTTGCTGGGAACAAATGCTTCGGTCGAGCGGGCATTTTCAATGATAAACAACTTTTGGGGTGCAGAGAAGTCCGTGATGTACACTCATGTCCAAAATAATTGTCGTATATCTATAACTGTCTTCTTGTAAGAATATCATTTGATAATGATTTTGCAGGGTACTTTTAATACTGATACTATGTGTATAATCGGAAAATGTATATTTGTGGTAAATTTCATAGCAAAAGAATTATAAGAACGAAACATATAATGATTAAAATAAAATGTTGCTAAATAGACAAGAAAATTTTATTTTCGTTTTATTGTTCTTATTTACTGCTCTTTTGACATGAAATTTTCCACATACATGTCTTTGCCGATTATACACATACTAACATTGTAAGAAATACCGAGCGAATTCGTTATCAAATTATATTCCTACGACAACATATTTATAGACATGCGACAATAATTTTGGACATGAGTGTACATTGATTGTGTAAACTCAACTTTAGTAGTATCACATGAACTGTTCACAAACGTATACAGAGATGTACGAGAACATTAAATAAGAACAAATCTTTTAAAAACTCTGGCCTTGTCAGAGAAATATTGGAAAGAGCCCAAACCGTCTTCCTCTATGAACGCAGAAAAAGAGTGGTACAGTGAACATATCAACTAATCTAATATACACTTCTTTTTCATTACTCTGTCCATCAGTTATTGCAACGTTCGTTGTTTAGATTGATTGATTTTGAGTTTTACGTCCCGTTCAGCAGCGAGGCTATATGAGACGTGGACCTACTGATTAACGTGGAATCCGAACCACATGAGCTCCCGCCGGGAATCGAACCCGGTTCTCCCACGCCAAAGGCGCGTACGCTAACCGCTTAGCCACGGAGGAGCTCGTTCGTTGTTTAGAATAATTAGCACTAGAAATAATGTCATTGTTTAATGGAGTAATGTAAGTAAACATAGGAAATAAATTACAAACTACTGCTATCATGTGAACAGGTTTGGATTTTTGCTTAATAATAATAATAATAATAATAATAATAATAATAATAATAATAATAATAATAATAATAATAATAATAATAATAATAATAATATTTCATGGCAAAAGAGGGTTGAGAGTTTAAGCGATAAGAATGGTGGCTGAGGAGGCACGGACGTCGTTAGTGGGTGGTCGGGAGACGCGTCTCCCCAGATTTTAGTCAAATGTATTAAAACATGTGGCATATATATAACTTTTGGCGGAAAGAGAATTTTGATTTTGATTCATCCGACTCTTCCCTTCTCCCCCCGCAGAATTAAAAAGCCAACGACGCCAGTGGTTGAGGGGACTGACTTTAAAAAAATGTCCCGATTTTCACTAACAGAAATATGATCACCGTACCTATGAGCAACAAAGAGAAGCAGGGGGAGATATTGCCCTCCTGAGTTTGATAATAATTAAATATATTTTAATTTATGTATAAATTGAAATTTTAATGCAAGAATTGCAGGAATATTCCTTTGCTATAATAATTAAAGTCCCGTTATGTTGATATCCGTGCAAATTGGTGTGGAACACTAGTTTCCCTTATTAGCTCCTCTTAGTTTTGGTGTTACTGACGATGGCCGACTTGACTCACAACTAACAATGGTCGAAAGTATGATAGGAGAAACGAAAGAAAATAACAACTACGAAAAAGAAACAGAAGAGTAGAATGGACGAAAGAAAGGAAAAAGGAACGTAGTTCTTACATGATTGAAATTTGACAAATACAGTATTATTTCTGAACAAAGAGCATAAGAAAATGGAAATTAAATGAAATTCTTAGAAATGGTAAGGATATTGTTGTACGTGGAATGCAAAAAACTAACAAATTTATTTGAGGAGGGCTTGAGCCCCCCAAAATATGCCACTGCGTATTATATAATTCTGACACAATTGACTCCATACCTATTACGTAACTGAATTTATTTCGTAGAGTCGCTGCTGTTGTGTACACATTGTGTTATTCGATGAAGGATGCTTTGGAAGGGAAGGCAAGAGTGGATTCTTCCATTACTTTACAGGGTTGCCAGAATATAAGAGCAATGAAAGTCAGTATGCATAGTTCACTTCTTTTATTTTGTTATTGTGTACAATTATTGAAGTGGTGGTGATTTGAAGACGAAAACGGAAGCACCAGGAAAAATGCCACAGAGTAATTCGGTCCGATACTGGAAAAACTAAATATAAATTGTATGAATTCTGTAGAAAAGAAAAACCTCGAGGATGGTCCCAGCTCCGGTAAGTGGGGCTTATAGTGCACATAAACCGTATGCGTGGTTTTCTCGGGGTTCTCCCATCTTTCGTCATTGCACAAACTATCACCCATCTCATCATCACTGTCTCCCTTAACCTCAATGCATAATTGAGGGACGTTAAAAGGAAAAAACAATGACTTGATTGCTGTCAGGATTTGAAATTAGTATAGTCCTAAAACATTATAACATGGCATTAGATCCTCAAATTCTGAAGACATTATATAGGGATTTATTGTAGATAAATTGTTGTAAATATCTATGCAATATTGATTTAGTTTATACATTACAGTTATTTTAGTGTTGTAGACATGAAGTGGCTGCATACGTATAAAGAGTTTTCATTTATTTAAAAATATTCTTTAACGTTTAAAGTTCTTTTTTATATACGAACCGTTTAAGTCTTCATCCCGGCGAAATTAAAATACCGCTAATTTTACAGTAATTATGTGATATCTTCAAATAGATAAAAGATAATTGAAATATTGAACAAGAGCGCCCTAGACAATATTATTTTGCGTGAGGTACCGTTATCACAAGTCATCTAGTAGCTTTCCGTTTTCAGCTGTTTAGAAACGCGAAAATAAATGCCGATTTTCAAAATGGCTCGAAATCGAAAGCAGATAAGTGAGTCGTGATAACGGTTTCTTATGTAAAATAATATTGTCTAGGGCGCTCTTGTTCCACATTTCGATTATCTTTTATCTATTTGAAGATATCACATAATTACTGTAAAATTATCGGTATTTTAATTTCGCCGGGTTGAAGACTCTTAATTGTTCGCCATCTGACTGGTTCAATGCTTAATTTCATGTGAAATAGTTTTATATATTCAATGGAAACGTTTAAAGCATGTGCACAGCTTCTCTCACACTAATTCGATTACGTTGAACTCATCCTTTATTTTTTGAAAAACCTATGCACATAAAATAATTTTAACGTAAAAACCGTACACTTGAAAGTTAATCTAGGTTGCCATGCTACAAGAATCTTGTAGGTGTCATTAAAACGTCTTGGATCCCCATCTTTCCATTTACTTTTTACACATTACAACTTTCTGAAAGCAGGAAAGACATCTCCACCCATGCAGCACTGCACTCTAGTGGGCAAATAGTGAGGCTCCGCATTATTTTGGCGCGTTCCCTTCCCGTCCAAAAGGATCCGTCGTTTTGGAAGCGGCGATACTGTCAGTGGGAGAGCGATAGCAGGTAGCAAGCAAGACGATCCAGAAAGTTGCACATGGTTTGACTCCTTGCAAGATGACAAAAATGTTGCATATCCCTTTCAAGGCTATGTTTACATGAAGAATATTGTAAGGTTGAAAGATTTTTTTTTAATGATAGCAACAAGATTCTTGCAGCATGACAACCTAGTTTTAGGCAATGTGATTCACCATTATCTTTACCCAAACCACTCAAACAACGTCAGAGTGTCTACTAAAATTTCAAAATTAAGTTTCGTGACTTTTTCGTGACCTTTTCTTTACCAAACCATAGAGCTTCGTAATATTCTCAAGAGCGAATTTGCTTGCGAATTAGGCAGAATTTTCATGTATGTGATAGAAGCGTGCTTTGCTTGCGATTTGGTAGCGTCTAAAGCCGACCACAGACATTTTTGGTGGTGAATTTTGACGTTTTATACAACAAACTTTACCAGTCTGTACTTATATTCCCACAGATTAAAAAACAATCATGACCCAAAAGCTAAATTTCGTGACTTTTTCTTGACTTTCATGACCGTTTTCTGATTTCGGGACTTTCGGGACTTTCGTGGCCAATAGACACCCTGAGCATGTTTTATTTGATGGGTTATTTATGTGACTGGCAACATTTTCCATGTGCATCTTACAGAGATGTGTTTTGTAAACCTTGAACTTCATATTCATATGATGCAATGTTTTTTATAAATACTTTTGTTTTTGTGACTATCATTGACGAAGAAAGACCAGTCAGTATTTTCCCCCTGTCGTGTGGGCTTGAATTATGATAGGTAATTATTGTGAGCTATTGATATCCATAAACAACTTCAACCTTTGAACCTTAGGATTGATATGTAAATAACAATTAATTCAAACTTCTAATTTTATTCTCTGCGCAACGAAAACTGGGCTCTCTGCATGTGTTGTAAACGAAACGAAAGGGAGGATTGTTAGCCATCACAGCAGTATTCTTTCACACAGTTTCTAGGTAACGATCGCGCTGTTGCTGGTAGTTGAGGGTTGAATCTTGTGTAAAATAGTTGTTTCAGTGTACGGTAGAATGCGCTGTGCTAAGTGTTCTTTCCAAATTAACCATTGTTGGTTGTGAATAGTTTCAGCGTGTGCTGGATTTACAAAATAAACATGACGACTGAAAACTCTGGAACAACAATGAAAAACAGAAGTGATTCTACATATAGAAGTCAGACATGGGAAATTATGTACAACGCTTAGTGCTATTTGGAAGACAAGCAAAGGATAAAAAGCCCCTTTTTTTTAATCCAACTTTTTGATTTTCTGCTTCATTCGTTTGGGTACCGAAAAAAGTATTCTATGAAAAGATTATTTATGGGCGAGAAATCAATTCTGCGGGAAGTACATAAAAATATATAGTTTTGATATAAGAAGTTTTCAGGAAAGATATAGTTGTTATGCGCAGTCGTTTTTTTTTTTTTTAGGGAAATGTCAAATATCGGACCCAAGAAAGTAGTATGGATTGACGAAACATGAGTCAATGCTAAGCACTCAAATAGCCAATGTTGGACTGACTCGACACAATTGGTACAATGCCTGACTCAATTGGTAAAGGACGGAGATTGATTTTGTTGTATGCAGGCACATGTGAGGTAGGGTGAAGCGTTTTGCACTTTTGTTGGAAATTCGATGGTGCTAGTGTAGAAAAGGTGTCATTAGTGGCACCGACCTTACTGATTTTTTTTTTCTGGACAACCCCTTACCCTGCCCCAACGGACTTAAAGTTTAATAAGTGTTTGGTTAGGTAACACGCACAACACCAATGACAGAAAACCTATTTGTGGTCGTTTTTAGAGTTATCTGATGGCTATAATACAATTATTTTATTAAGAGAAACTTGTGCAATGCCAGTAAATAAACTTGTGCAATGCCAGTAAATAATTTTAAAATGTTTATGCGTCAAAGTACAGACATATTAGCTCAGTTGTTGGAATTAATGTCCAGATTTTGTTTGGAATGCCACGTTAACGATGATTATAGGCGTAGCCCTTGGTATAACATGATCTTATTTGTGCAACTCTTCGCTTATTTTGCTCTGTACGCTAAATGACCCAGAACTCACCACGGGGAGGTGGTTGCACATCGAGTTCCACCCACACACCCACTCAGTAGGCATATATTGACATTTGATCTTAGGTCACGTAGCTCTTCTTGGACTCGAAGAGGGGCATTCTTGTTCTAGACTTCAGTTTGGCTCTAACGTAAATATCTCTTGCGTTCTGGTCGTACTTTTTCTATGCTGCCTCGGACACCAGCTTCACTGTGCGTTCCACAGCTTGACTATGGCAAGGGAATGTTGCTGTTAGAGTAGCTGAAGTTCGGATGTTTTCTTCAAGCTGCTGATCCGTTATATTTCGTGTGATTGGCGGCTCTGTTAGACATTTAGGCCAATTAATCATGTCGTAGTAATTTTCAGCTGTAAAGTTTAATTTCGCATTTCGGAACAATGAAATCACGTGGGCGGCTTGATCTCGGAGTCTTCTGGCTGCGGTACTTTTTTTAATCCTTCTGCAGCCTAACGTTCGAACATGCGGATTTTCATCTGCTGTCATCGCTATCAGCAGGTTTTCATGATGAGCGTAGTATCCGTTTGTTTGTAGAACAGAATGAACTATATGTTGTAGATTTTCTGGCAGAAAACGTGATAGCACAACTATGCTAAACAGATGCATGGCGCCCATTTCGCACGAAGGATTTCGCCGTATTGAAAACCACACGGGAGCGTATATTTTACCAATGTACTGGCAAAGTAGATACAAACATGAGCTAGGTTTATCAGTACTGATGTAGTGGCGAAGCATCCTACAGGCCAATGTAAGCCATCGTGAATGTGATAATGGTTCTGGTTTACTGTTGGCTAGATCGGTAGTACACATTCGTGTAGCAACTGCCTTACAAATTTCAAAGAAATAATTCTGGTCGTTGCTTAAACCATCTGTTTTTTTCTATTTCAGGAGACGATCGGTGAACGTTCACAATCCTTTAATTTCTTTCCGATGGGACCGGAAAAAGCGTTGGGTCCGGTCGTCCCACCATCCAATTCGGTAACCAGGTATCGAAAAGGAAACTCGTTGGCATGAGGAAGGCAAATGAGATGCTGCAATTCCTTTCCTAGGAATCTTTGTATCTGACTTATCACGCCGCTATCCCATCCTGTGTTCGTGGCTCCACCATCGCTGCCGACTGCCTCAAGACTTGACAAGTCGTACTGGTTCTTCTCTAAAAGCCCCAATATAGAGTTGGCAATATCCTTGCCAGTGTCTGACTTAGGTGTGGCATGACCCAAGTATTCTGAACCGGGCTCCGATAGAACTGTGATATGCCTTTCTGTAACCTCTCGTCTTCGTAGTTTGCCGTTATTTTTTTCTTGCACAAGAGTTGATTATTTTTTTTCCGTCGAAGTAGATACTTGTAATCGCCCAGCCTAGGTGAGCCTTTTCTTTCTGGATCTTCTCACCCAGTTTATCTTTTCCTCTTTGTACCTTAGATCTGTCAACAACAAGATTTTTGTCCTCTGGCGTTATGAGTCTCGCGTCCTGAAGTACGGCAGAAGCGATCAAAGCAATCTGTCTGTCTGAAACTCCACTTCTAATCGCTGCCTCCGCTGTATTTTGAAAACAGACGCGCTTTAGGCTATGTTTCCTTCTAGGTCGTGCCTCGAAGTCAGATCCCGACGTGCTTCCCGATTCAACAGTTTCGCTGGATTCCCCTGACGACACCAGTATCTTTGACCTGTGCCTATGCCTATGCCTAATCCCACTGGTTGACGGACTTGCTTCAACACTTCCAGCGTCTTTCTTGGTTGCCTGCCCCTTAAATCTGTTTACTTCACGGGAAACATCTTTGACAGAGATTTGCTTGTTCGGACGTCAATGTTACCAATGCTCATTTTCCGTGATGTTCTATGGTCCAAAAGAAACTAGAATTCTCGTTTTGGAATCTTGCGTGTCCTCTCACAGTTGCAATCTTCGGCGGTTTTACATTTGCAAGACGCAATATCAAAAAGAGACTTTTCCGCGTGTGCAACAAAACCTGCACGAATTGTTGCTTAAAGTCCTTGTCGACTGAAATGTTTTTCCTTGGTGCGACACTTATTATAAAATGTTTTCAGCATGTCAAAAACTCTCTTTTCTGAAACCACAGGAATGCTTGCTTTACGTCAAGTATGTACAACTCTTTGTCCAACTAGTTTACAAATGTCAGTCACTGGTAATTTAGTTACACTTTCGTCACCACTTAAACCACTTCGAAACCAATGATAATGTCGCATAACGTCAGCGTATGTGGGTAACTGCACTTCACTCATTTCACTTGGAGTGCCAAATAAGCCTCGTTTCACACTTTCCCGCGTTGGTCTGCCATGAAGCTTTTTCTTCATCTTGCTTTCTATTGCTTCCGAACTTGGAAACCAAAGTTCACAAAATGTCTCTGAATCGTATCGCACTAAGAAGCCTGTAACTTTAGGTACAATGCACAAACTCTCTGTCTTAACAGAAAAAGTAGCGAACTAAAACCGTTAAAGCTTAAGCTGCAATAAACTGACCTGTTGGATTGGTTGGCCGACGTACGCAATATTTATACCACCGTCGAACTTCAAGCAAGAATATTCTAGAAAAGTCGGCATAGGTTCTGGAGCCAATGAGGCGAGCGGGAGGTGCGCGAATCTTCTGGACGGAGCCGGACGTTGCGACGACGCTCAAAGAGTGTGACCAAAGTAAGCAACCACGAAGTTATGTAGCCTGCCGCTAGATGACATTTGCTGTCGGTGTACATAACAAGCGAAGAGTTGCCAAAAACAAATCGTGCTATATCAAGAGCTATGCCTATAATCATCGTTAACGTGGCATTCCAAACAAAATCTGGACATTCATTTCAACAACTGAGCTAATATGGCTGTACTTTGACTCATAAACACTTTAAAAATATTTACTGGCATTGCTACAAGTTTCTTTTAATAAAATAATTGTATTATAGCCATCGGATAACTCTAAAAACGACCACAAGTAGCTTTTCTGTCATTGGTGTTGTGCGTGTTGCTAACCAAACACTTAAAAAACTAAGTCCGTTGGGGCAGGGTAAGGGGTTGTCCAGAAAAATAAAAAAAATCAGTTAGGTCGGTGCCACTAATGGCACCTTTTCCGCACTAGCTGTCATCGAATTTCCAACAAAAGTGCCAAACTCTCAACCCTATTGTAGAGCTCTCCTATCTCAAGCAGAAAATCGTGAACGATTATTGGTGGTCTTTGTTCTTTAATTCATTAACCCATGAATTTTAAACATATTCAAAAGATTAACCTCATTATCAACATCATGTTTTACAAATGTTAGTAATGTCAATTCACATCCAGCGCAAAGATCCTGTACATTTGCAGGCGTGTTTACTCAAAAATTATCCACAATCCAACAGTCCTGAATCTAGAGACAAGTAGTTCTCTCTACTTGCGAATTAGTCCCTTCTTTATAACCGCTTATCAAAAGATATTACACATAAATTACGCTTTACTTACATGTTATCAAGCACACAAGCAATCAAATTATCAATTTCTTCTAGGTAAAATTTTGAAAATTTTGATAAAAACGGATCGGCAACTTCACAAGTTAACCCTAAACAAGAGCCTAAGTAAAGTTTAATTTCCTTATTTCACAGTAGATCATCTCTCGTTCTTGATCATAATGTTAGTATTACATGTGGGACTATTAAAACATGTATATTTTTAATTCTAATTCGTGTAGTTAGTAATACCTATTTAATAAAATTTTCGTCTTTTTCATGTAGATTACAGATTGTTAACTTAATATGTGTGTGTAGGGGGGGATAATAGAATAAGCAAAATACTTAAACATTCAAGAGCAGATATGATGAATTGCTGATGTTCTATGTGATGAACTATAATATGGTTGGCTCGGGGCCCCCTCTACATTTTTGGGCTGGCTACGGGCCTGCTGGTGGATTCTAAATTTTGTGTATATTTACTAGTTCTAATTAAACATTTTAAAAACATGGTCATTATTTCTTTATTACATTTTTAGGGGTACACTGGAACTGCTGATTTTTTAAAAAAAAAGTAAAGCTTCATATCCTGCGAGTTATACATTTCAACACCACATACTTGTGTACGGGGATTGTATATTTAATGGAATGATAATGGAAAACGAAGAATAACCATTTCTCCAGACTAAGATGAATCTTTATTGATTGGAATGTTTTGCCCAATGAACATCATATATCACTGACATTATAATTAATTATGTGTGTAATGTATTTGTTTATTACATACTACATGCAAGAAGAAAGAATATCACTGATCATACATGAATTAGAAACTCCAACCAAAAGTAGGCTCAGTCTTGCAAATATTGCGAGATATTGAAAAATAATCGGAAAAAATCTCCCTTTATAATACCCCTTGCCGATTTTTATCAAGACGTCCTCCACTTATGTCTGTAAAGGGACATGTACAGATATTGTGAGGAATGACACGCATATTTATGCTCATATGTGAATGATGTGCTGTGTAGAGAGCACAGATTCAGCTAGTCTATATATTAAAATGCTAGGTTAGTATGTTTGTCTCCAAAGAAGAGTTTATATGTTTGTCTCCAATCCTTTCAACAATGAGACCTCGAAAACCAGAAGTGCTAGTACGTGCCGTCTTTGCTGGTCGATTTCAAATTTTGTGTAGATTGTCCAGTTCTAATTGAATATTTTAAAAACGTGGCCATTATATCTTTGTTACATTTTTTTAAGGGTACACGGGAAGTGTTGAAATTTTAAAAGTAAAGCATCATACCCTATGAGTTATACATTCCAACACACCATAGTTGTATACAGGGGTTGTATATCTCTCCGGCGTTTGTTCCATAGCTAAAAGGTAAATGATGATAAAAAACAAAAGATACCCATTTCTCCAGGCTAAAATGAATCTTTATTGTTTGGGGTGTTTTGCCAAATGAATATAATATATCACTAACATTATAATTAATTGTGTGTAATGTATTTGCCTATTACATTAGAGCGTTGGCTTCGCATTTGGGAGGTCGTGGGTTCGAATCCCGCTGCCGACCATCCTGACTGAGGTTTTCCAGGGTTTCCCTCAGTCCTACCAGGCAAATGCCGGGATGGTACCTACTAAACAGGCCCTGGCCGATACCTTCCCAAATCCTTTCCATTGTTATTGTTGTTGTTGGATATCCAGTGTAAAATGGCCTCTGAGTTGTATCTGGTGATTGTTAAATAAAAATAAAAAATAAGAACTAAAATAAAAACATACTGCATACAAAAAGAAAGAAAAAACTGATCACACATGAATTAGAAACTTCAAACGGAAGTAAGTTAAAATCTTGTAAACCGGGCGAAATATTGAAAAAATAATCAAAAAATCTCCCCTTTATTTTACTTCCTGCCGAATTTTATCAAGATGTCTTTTACTTGTGTCTATAAAGGGAATGACATAGAAATTCATGCTCATATGCGAATGATGTGCTGTATAGGGAGCGCAGGTTCAGCTAGTGTATATATTTGATCATACATGTTTCGTAGGCTGATCTACTGTATAGGATATTGGTGCTTTACTATTAATTTAGGTATCTAACTAAACTACAGTGATGAAGAAGCGGAAAATTTAGATAAACTTCAAAGGAAAGTAACCGACTTTGAAAACGCACCAAAAAAAAAAAAAAACGAAATAAAGTCGTTTTATAAAATTATCATCGAAATTAATTTTATATTAGACATTAATTTGTTTGGCTTTTCAGGGAGTATTATCTATGAATTTTTAATGGATAATATTAATAATTTGTTTTCTGTATTTAACCGCTTTATTATTATTATTTTCTACTTTTTGTGTTTATTTTCTACATTTTAGCATTTTTTAAAAAAAATTTATACTTTTTAGCACCTTTGTTAAACTAAGTTAATATTGTTTTTCTTACTTTTAAATTTGTATATATAGGGTGTTACAAAAATTTGTCACGATATTTTGGAAATATCTGTACATTCCTCACATCAAAATGAGAAAAAGAGTTTATGTAGACCTATGGTCGGAAATGCATAGTTTCGTAGTTCTAGGGTGCCGAAAACGAGAAAAAATGAACTTAGTTCCACTACTATAGGACCAATCGTAGTCGGCGCAAGACATCACTGAGGAACTAGTATGCGAACTTCGCAAATATCCTGTGACAGTTGCATCATCACCATTTTTATTTAATTTTTAAATAAATCTTTTTAATTCAATTTTGCATATAATTATGAACAACGTTAGTGAATATCATTTTCATTTTCATTTTTGTGTGTTCAAAGAAGGAAAGGACATTCTTTATTTTCCTTCACTGTCCGAGAGTAAGATGTTTTCTTTTTTTTAATTCTGTATACCTGTTGTTGCGGCGAAGACATTATACGACCCTTCTTTTGTCTCTTAATACCGCTGCCTAAGCCACACGCGTAGAAGACCACACATACAGAGGACCCTCCGTGAACCCAAGGAAGGAAAACAAAACAGCTCTTAGCATCTTTTTGTAAAATTGGAGAAAATTAATAAAGTCTGCACAAAATTGAATAGAATCCAAGTGGAAAATAATCCCTGTGAATTTGTCAAACGCGCGTACTCGTCACTTTGGCTCCACGTAGAACCTAGATAAAATTTTGACACTGGTCTGTAATTTGGTTCAAGAGCACGCATGAGGCGAAAGGACGCCAAATCAACCCCTATAAAAATTCTCTATATAACATGTAAAAATAGAAATGAAATCAAAAATAAAAATTATATGAGTGGGGTTTTGGGTTCGTTTTCCGGGTGTCACCATTGCTATCATGTGCACCACCGTTAAAGTCTCCCTTCTCTGAATTAACTGGTTTATGACTCGATAAAGACTGATTTCACGGTTTGGAAAATCCTATCTCCCCGCGGTATCCCAGGGCTTTAGGGAAATAAGATCCCCTATCTTTTAGAACCTCCAGTTCTTGCACAATCATTCTTAGACTGTTTCGGGAGTACTTAATCAGTCTCCACTTACCTCTCTAAAAAATTGGTGTGCAAGTACTGGAGCATTCTTAAACATACCACTTCCTTTTGATGTGAGAAATCTGTTTCCAAGATATTGTGACACATTTTTTTGTAAAACCCTGTATAAAAGTATAGACACCTTACTGTATGGCTTAAGTCTGTTATGTGTTTAAAAATCCAGAAAGGATGCTTTCAGAAATTAGTTTTTTAAAAAAGAGTTTTCTCAAAAGCGGCTCAAGCATTTGTATATCATGTATTTCGGAGTATTCATATAAATGAAATTATAAGTTAATAAAACGGTAAAAATTTATATTTGTCACCCTGTATCTATTGAGCGTGCAGAGTGCAACGTTATTATTACCATACGCTCTTTTTACCCTTCTTTTTTTATTATTCGTTGCTCTTTTTTTTAATTCCTAGCAAAACCTCCCCCGACTTTATCACCATACACGTTACCTTATTTCTCCCCCTTCGTACTCAACGGTGAGTGTACCGTAGCTCTTGCTATGAAACGTCAGTCACCTGGAAATTGAAATGGCAGGCCACGAGGCAAGGAGAGATAAGCCATCTGGACATTTATCTACGTTTGACCATTACTGACTTCTTTCAGCCTGTTATTTTTTTTCTCCTTTTCATTCTTCTTTTGTAGTTTTTTGTCTTCTACATTCTCGCCCCTTTTGTTTATTTAACAGCCTTGCTTTTTTTATATATATGTATATTTGGTTCCTTATCAGATAGTAATCTCTTTATTTATTCGTTTAGATATATTGTTATTTCCTGTGTTTCAATGTGGCTGCCATATTTCATATTTTGTCTTCTTTCGTTTGGCATATGCACATTATATTCTGTCACTGTAAGGCCTAATGTCTTGTGACTGTTTGTCTCCTTAATATTTCACCTATCGCATTGTTTCTTATTATTTTTCCCCTTGTTTACCCTCTGGAAATAACATTGCAAAAAACAGCTAAAGCGAACACATTATACGTTTTATTGATCAGTTATAGAAAAAAGAACAATACGCGTGTATCACTCTTGCAATTATTGTTCCTATAGGTCACAGGAACAGTCCATACTACTCGTCAGTGGCGTATTTAGGGAGGGCTTCCGGGCTTAAGCCCCCCCCCCCGAAATCTTACTTACTATAGTAAAGTATATGAAATATCTTGTAGAATTTTCACATTTTCGGGCAAAGCCCCCCCCCCCCGAAAGTTAGCAAAGCCCTCCACGAAACAAAATCGTAAATACGCCACTGCTACTCGTACTATTCAAATTCCATAGTAAACACAATATAATAACGTGTTTAATCC
Organism: Thermobia domestica; assembly: GCF_964235325.1. Taxonomy (NCBI): domain Eukaryota; kingdom Metazoa; phylum Arthropoda; class Insecta; order Zygentoma; family Lepismatidae; genus Thermobia; species Thermobia domestica. The sequence goes on along the minus strand of NC_137455.1, from coordinate 374,060,866 downwards.
CACACAAAAAAGTCCATTGGGGCCGCGATGACTCAAGGGTGAAGTGCAAAACTCTGGTGCGTGGGGTCCGTGGTTCCCCAAGTAGGATTTTTAATGGGCAAATATCGCGTATATGGGTTTTCTCGTGGCTCTCCCGTTTCCTTCAGAGATGACATGTCAATGAAAACTTGACCCATGACCCACTGACCCACTCCATGATCCCTGATCCGTGATGATGATTCACAACCCTCCATGATCTACCACCCACCGTGACCCATTCTGTCCAACCACCTACAATGATGCATTCTGACCCACTCCGACCTACAACCTACAATGACCCACTCTGACTCACTACTTACCATGACCCACTCTGACTCACCACCTACGAAAACTCATCGTCATTAATTCTGGTCCATGTTCCATGTCCTCTTTTCTGCTGACTAAAAAGTTTACGCTTGTAATAAAACAAGGCTGCGAAATTATCACTAATAGGAGTTTGAATTTCTATGGTTCGATCGCTCAAGCCCAGCTCTGTTACAATACCAGTTGATCTATGATCATTACGATATAAAATAGTAAAGTGTATGTCATGGGCCATATTATGATGAATTTCATTTTAATTATATATCATTATTTCCTTGTTGAAATACCATACTTTTCAGTGGAAAATAGAATGAAATTTGAAAATTTCAAATCAAGGCAAAGTAGGAGAGCTTAAAGGAAAAACAAAAATGTGTAAAATTCGACTGTCTCTCGAGCCTTGTCAAAATGTCTTGAGCCGTGACAAAAATGCGAACTAAAGCTCACACCCTCACACACCCACGCGTTGAGCCAATAAGGGTTCAGCTGTTGCTAAGCGAGAGAAAGCGAGTGGAATTCCTTCATCCGATAGTAGCGCTTGCAACGAAAGACTAGGGATCAAGTCAATGTGGTATATTTATAGTATCTTGTTATACTGTGCACTAGTCAAAAATGTATTATTATTATTATTATTATTATTATTATTATTATTATTATTATTATTATTATTATTATTATTATTATTATTATTATTATTATTATTAAATATACGAAATACAGGGTGAGTCAAAATGATGTTCCAGATTCCAATGATATTTTTTTGCTTTTAATAACACGTATGTAAACATAGATTACACGGGCCGCGCTGTCTCAGTAGTAGAGCGTTTACCTCTGGTGCTAGAGGTCCCGGGTTCGATCCCAGCCCTCGCTAAGTGAACTTTATGAAGGACAAACATTTTTTTCATAAATTACACACACTGATTGATCAACTCAAAAAGTTTTTTTCTAACGTATTATAAATGTTCAATATGCGATGCACGATTTAAAAGACACGCATCTAGTCTATAATTAAGTTCCTGGCAAACTCTTACTTGCATGTCAGGATCAATATTGGCCCAGCTGCAGTGATGCACTTACGTAATTCAACCGCAGTTGTAGCAAGTGGCGGCACAAATACCCTAAATTTTCCACAGAAATGCTGTTGAACTTACACAGCGGACTTAGTCGCATGAAAATCTAGCACACAGAATGCTGTGTCTTGTTGAAGCCATATTGCTCACTTCCACTAAACTGCCTCCTGGTGGTTGTCTATGTAACTAAACCTCTGCAAAAGAAAGAGAAAAAACTTTTTGAGATTATATTCGAGAAAATGAAATATAACAATAAATTAACTAAATCGGGAACATCATTTTGACTCATCCGATACAATATTTACAAATTCGACAGTATTAATGAAATTTTCCAGAAATATATATATTTTAACCGGGGAGAGGCGTAAATTCACTCCCTTATTATTCACTGATTTCATTCCCATAAAATAGAGATTGTGAGAACAGGGCAGTTACTTGTGGGGGGCAACTGGCCTCCCAGGGAAACTCCCCGCCGTTCGAGGGGGGCCACTTTAAGATAAAATGTTCTTGCTCCATATACGAAACGGACATGAAATTATAAATGAAGCATCAAACAGGTTCACTACATTACATAAACAAACCAGTACACAAAAGGTAAATAAAATAAAAATGAATCGTGGGTCCATTTCAGTATAAAATGCCCACTATTTCTATGGTTCCCTAGAAATAATATTTATTCATCTGACTTTGAGATTTGTCAATGCTTTCCCCTTAATTAGTCATGTATGGAATGGGCCGAGGGGAGTGCGGGAGGGCCCACAAAGAGTAAGAGAAAGATAGAAAGAAGGGGCCTATTTTCGAATTTTGAGGGAGGGCCCAAAAGAACTTTTTTCTAGAGTTCCCAAATATTAATGCTTGCCCTAAGAGAAAGAAATCAAAGTTACGGCGCTATGTGACAAAGTCTATAAATTACATCAAAACTTAATCATTTTAACGATAGCCATCGTTGAATATATTTCTAAATCGCAGGGGAGGGGGCAAGTAAATTCTGCCCTTATTCTAGACTGGTTTATTAATAAATTGCATACTGTGCAGCTTATGGGAAAGACTTACAAAACGTATAGCATAATATTGTAATAATTACTGCAATTAGACCCCTATTAGTAGTATTATTATTATTTCTACAATTAAAATGTGCATAACGCATATACGATAATTATTTGCATTATATGATAATTTTAAAGACAAAAATAGATAATTTTGTTCTCTTAAGTTGGCAACTCTGCTTTACCTATAAGAAGTCAGAAGTTTGTCTTTGATAGATATATTTTCCAATAATTTACTTTGTTAAAAGTTGGTAATCAGTGTTTATGTACTATAAACGACTTTTATTTTCATTTGGGTATGAACCTTGACTAAGAATCTTGCATGATATTTATCATGTTTGATTAATACTAAGAATTGAACAGATAAATGCCTCAGCAATTCGATTTGTTACTAGTAAATGAAAAATGCTGAGGCTAGTTTCCGAAGTCAAGTACATGCTTTTACAAAACGAGACGAAACTAGAAAAGGTTTTCGGGATCCGAGTCAAGACGAGACTTGGACAAAAAATTACGAAATGAAAGAAGAAAACGTTATTTCTTTTCTTGTCTCATCCTATGGGGGAAACATTAGTAACAAATTATGAATGTAATCTTTAATTTCTTCATTTGCTCTCCATCTCTGGTGTCACGTTAGAACTACTCGCTCTTCTAGAAATCACAAGGGAAGAGCGGCAATAAGAGTGTATCTGGCCAGGGGCACACCCACAGAATGGGTCCGGACCCCTCTTCCCGCCCAACAATTCATAATTCGATTAATATTTGTAGACTTTCTTTACAAAACTATACTCGTTTAGCGGAGAAATGATTGGTATAGGCTAAAGATTTGAGTTGAGTTGGTTTTGAAATTAAATGAAATGATATCTTTGAGTTTTACGTTCCAAAGTTATGCCGGTTATGCTAAAGGAGACGGTGATGATGAGTGATTAATGAAATGATGGAATGAAGGAAGTGGGAGGAACCGGGAGAACCCCGAAAAAATCCACGCACACGGTGTTTGTCTACCACAAAGTTCACTTGGCGGGAGCTGGGATCGAACCCGGGACCCCAAGCACCAGAGGTAAACGCTCTACCACTGAACCACCGCGGCCCCGAGTTGATTTTGAGTTTAACGTCCCATTCAGCAGCGAGGTTATATGAGACGTGGACCTACTGATTAACGTGGAATTCGAACCACATGAGCTTCCGCCAGGAATCGAACGCGGGTCTCCCACGCCAAAGGCGCGTACGCTAACCGCTTAGCCACGAAGGAGCTCGGGCTAAAGATTTGATTTTATGTCTCATCTGAATTGTTATAAAAATAATCTAGTTCTGTCACGTTTTTCTAAAAAATATGGTGGCTGTAATGTAAGATTACTTATCGTCTTTTCGGGTGCAGAATAAGATATATTCAATATTACATAGACGTACTGGTCTCATACCACATACCTATACCAAATACTTTGAACCCCCTCCCAACAAAATTTTCTGTGTGCGCGCCTGTAACCTTTCTCCTTAGTGAAGAAACAAAAATGTCACAATTGACTCCAGTAGAACCAAGAGATTTACAGTTACGCCGCATGGTGCCGCTACTGTCTGTAATGACATGACATATTTGAGTTTTACGTCCCACGGTTATGCCGATTAGACTAATGGAGACAGTGATTATGAGAAATGAATGAAATGGTGGAATGAAGAGTGGGAGGAAGCGGGAGAATCCCGAGATAACCCACCAGTACGGTGGTAAACGTGAATGGATGAGAGTTCCGTTTTATTAAATTAGAAAGGTGTTTGTATTCGAATTTATCCTTACAACGTAGGTATATGAAATTTCTGGCAGTGTTCGTTCTGGCAGTGGCTTGAGGCAGTGTTCGTAGTTTGAGGGAAATTTCCCTAATCTAGGGAAATTTCGTAGGTAAATTTAGCAAAAAGGGAAAAAGGGAATCTTTTTGGATAAAAACATTGAAATCCAGGGAAATTCATGCGTTGACTTATTGACTAATAGTATAAATGCTTAAATTTTTCTTTGATCTTCAGAAATAAACCAACACAATAACAACAGTTTGTCTGTGTGTGTGTTCAAAGTAGTATAATTTGCACCCATTGTCCATTGAGTGTAATTTTTGTAAAAAAAAAAAAAAAAAGAAAAAAAAGAAAAAAGAAAGAAAGAAGAGAAAAAAGAAAAAAGGAAAAAAGAAAAAATAGAAGTAGAAAGTAAATTAATAAAGCAAAAGTGCTTGGAACTTCCTTTAATATAGCTAAATCAATCTTATCACATAACTTCTGTCATGAAAATTGGACACTGAACAAATTAGGGAAAATTTGATAACAAAAGGGAAAATTGTGTATCAGTCGAGGGATATTTTCTTAAGAGTCTTTATCCCGGCGAAATTAAAATACCGCTAATTTTACAGTAATTATGTGATATCTTCAAATAGATAAAAGATAATCGAAATGTGGAACAAGAGCGCCCTAGGCAATATTATTTTACATGAGATACCGTTATCACGACTCACTTATCTGCTTTCGATTTCAAGCCATTTTGAAAATCGGCATTTATTTTCGCGTTTCTAAACAGCTGAAAACGGAAAGCCACTAGGTGACTTGTGATAACGGTACCTCACGCAAAATAATATTGTCTAGGGCGCTCTTGTTCCATATTTCAATTATCTTTTATCTATTTGAAGATATCACATAATTACTGTAAAATTAGCGGTATTTTAATTTCGCCGGGATGAAGACTTAAGGAAACCTACCAACGCTGGCTTGAAGAAGTCTGCTTCAGAGAAATTGGGGACTGGTAGATTTAGGTTACGTGTATATTTGAAAGCGGGATTTGAAGCTCTGCATTAGTTGAATAATAACGAGATAAAGAAGAAGAAGAACAGCATAAATATTGGTACTTGCAAATAATATTTGAGTTGTAAACTATTCTAAGCATAAGTAAGCCTAATGAATTACCTTCACTTTGTCGGTCCATCTGACTGCTAGCAACGTCAAATTCAGAATAACGTTGCGTGAAACGGGTGAGAGACCATTTGTGTACGTGATTTCGTTGTCAGATACCCAAGGAAAGATACCTATATCCTAGGAGGTCCCTGGTCCTCTCGACCCGCCCCCCGGGATCGTGGCAAATACTGACCGTTGTCCACACTCAAGTATCAGACAGTGGCGGATCTAAAGGCCCCACAGTTTTTTTGTGTGGCAAAAATAATTTAAGCTATTATTTATATATTTTTGAAAGTTTATAGTAAACTGATGGAGTACTTATCATAGTCTGGGTTTTAGTTACCCCCTCCCCAGTTTTACCTTCTAGATTCGCCACTGGTATCAGAGCGAAAATAATAATAATAATAATAATAATAATAATAATAATAATAATGATAATAATAATAATAATAATAATAATAATAATAATAATAATAATAATAATAATAAACAGCGAGAAATGTTGCACTAATATATTTAATATTTGTTTCAACATGTACAATATTGAAGAAAAAGTGAAACTACTGATACGATATACTCTCTGAAGTAAATATAATCATAATTGCCCAGTTTTTGCAATTTGCCCATATTGCCCAGAATAATTTTCCTTTCTTGGCAATATTGGTTGTTCCTTATTAGTATAGCCCACGAGACAGAAATTTCTCGTCTCGAAAACGAGTCGAGACGATAAGTTCATTTTTAATTCGAGACGGGGAGAGAAATTAATCAATCTCGTTTTGTACACTAGTTTGTGTAAGTCTTGGATCTCAAACACTGTTTTAGTGTCACGTGATTCATCGTATAACAATTATAAATATTTTTTCTTTAAGAAAAAGGTTGTACAAACACAATGAAGAGCATTTGTTAACGTTTAAAGATCCGCTAGTCATTACACAATATACTCCAATAATAAATATACAGTGTTCCAATAAAATGTACACACTGTTTAACATTTTTTTTTTTTTTTTTTTACAATTTCTATGTTGCATTTAAATGTTGCACTTTTTAACAACTCATGACTGTTAAAAAGGGTATTTCCGCACCACTCCACTAATATCTCAACGTAAGAGTCTATCTTGACGATCACCTACTGAATAGATGGATTGGACGAAGAGGTTGTATCGAGTACCCTCCAAGCTCATCAGATTTGACCACTATGTTTTTTTTTTTTTTTTTCAGTGAAGGCGTGTCTAGCACAATGTTTATAGCATAAGACCAATTACAATCAATAAGTTGAAAGGATCCATTGAAATCGAATGCGCTCAAATACCAATTGGAATGATTAGGAACGTTTGGGACTCCATTCGTCAACGTTATCAACTGTGACTACTGTATATTTGAATTTTGAGACTTTTTCGTATCATAATAATTACTAGTGTTACAGTTATTCAAAAAGTGTATACATTTTATTGGGACACTCTGTAGTTTAGGGGAAAGCGGTGGCTCAGTGGTAGCCGGTGGGTGTAGCCGAGCGGTCTGAGGCGTTAGGCTGATGATTGTTAGGTGAAGCCCATTGGGGGTTCGAGTCCCTCTGTAGTAGCAAGGGTGGAATTTTAACTGTCCTCGATGTTTCTGTGTTCGTGTCCCTGTCGTGTCTAGTAGTCCTGAACAGTGGTTGCAGTAGAAAATAAGTCAGGAAGTTTAAAAGCAAAAAAAAAAAAAAAAAAAAGTGGTAGAGCGTTCACCTCCGGTGCTTGAGGTCCCTGGTTCGATCCCAGCTCGCGCCGTGTGGATTTTGTGGTGGACAAACACTGTGCTCGTGGGTTTTCTCGGGGTTCTCCCGTTTCCTCCCACTTTCTTCATTCCACCATTTCACTCATTTCTCAGTATCACCGTCTCCTTTAGCCTAACCGGCATAACCATGGGACGTTAAACTTAAAGATTTCATTTCATTTCACTCAGTAGTTTAGACGATATAATATTACAGCCTATGTAGACCTCGCATGATCGCGGGAAAATTTTGAGAACTCCAAATGAAATCAAGAAGGAAAAGATACATAAATTTTGTATATATAAATTTATAAAACGAATCGAGATACGATAAAACTTTTTGCGAATCGAGGCAAGAGAGAAATATATTCTCTTCGATATTTCTCGTTTAGTGCGCAGAACTTTGTGTTCAATCTTCAATTTATCAGGAACTACCAGATCAGAAGAAGAAAAGCAGAAATCAAGTCAAGCTCTACCCACATTGATCACAAATCGCTTACGATATCTCCCAAGAGATACGATAGTACACGAAGGGAGTGTAGGATTACTTTCACTTTGTCTTTGTTATGTAGCAAAATAAGTGGCTACAGGGTTATGTGGATGGGAAGACACTTGCAGAAAGCTAAGAGTGAAAGGGATAAGACACGGATATCAGTTTGGAATTAAGACAAAATGTCTGCCCGTATGGCAGCTCCATCGGAAAGAGTTGCCCACACAGTCCTCTGATCTCCGCTTGGCCGATCATTTGAGATGGCTTCTAGATGAGAGATGAAAACAAGACATGGTCGACAAGATGGGATGAGTAGGCCAAGAAAGAAAAGAGAACAAAAAAGATAAATAAGAGAAAGGAAAAAGAAGACAAAAATTGACATTCAATTTGTCACGACAATATCTTCCTCATCACGATTCCTTTGACGCATTCACTTAGTGAAAGGTTACTTCACAAAAATGTTTTAATCAAACAACGTATTAATTATGGAATGTTAAAACTCGTTCGTGGCTCTTTCTTCTTATAAAAGAATGTGGTGAGAATATGTTTTTATATGTGCATTAACGCTTGCTGAAATGTTTAAGAAATGAATTTTAAATGGATTTCTATAAGAAAATCCATTTTTTTAGAAAAAGGATGGTATATGAATACATGGATTTCACTCAAAAGAATTAATGATGCAGAAATTAGAAAGAAGACCAAAGAAATGTATAGTTAATTAACGAACTATTGGCAGTTTAATAAATAAAAATACAAACCTGGGAAAAATAAATTTAAAGTATAATTTCTCAATAAGAGAGGACAAAGGAGATTTCTAAACCAAAGAATTTCAATTCAATTAAGATTTTTTGTCCAAATATTTCAACAGTTGAATGGATGTCATTTTTCCAACACGTGTTCAATAAACTTCACAAATAAAGTATATCCACTTATAATCAGGTTTTATATCAAGATTTAGATAATATTCTGGAATAATAATGATAATAAGTAGGGACAAGTACAATGGTTTAGTAATACCTGGAGTGAGGGTAATTGGTTCGAGCCCAGCCATGTAAGTTTGTGCATGGACATCGTGTCAGTGGATTTTCCTGTGGTTCTCCCGTTTCCTCCCAAACTTTCATTCTACCAATGCTTTTGTATCTAATCAACCCTTTCAATAATCATCAACGATGAATAATGAATGAAGATGAGACGTGAGATTTCGTGAAGATAATTTATTTATTTATTGTCATCACAACAGGCTATAGCCCAATTACAGTGTTGAAGATTACAAAATTACATATTTGTAACTCTTGTAACGACGTTTCTAAACTTCATAGGCGACATATCACATACATCCAATTCAATGTTATTTACACACATTCTATTATACAAAGTTGTTGCTCTCCAGATTGGTGATTTCTCATTATATTAGTTTTTGATTTATTATTATTTTTTTTTACAGTAATAGAAAATCTTTCTTTCATTTTTACAGTAATAGAATCCAGTATTTTTACGTGTTTTTAATGAAGGAACATGAAAATTCGATTAAGAAACTAAGTCAAGACAGTGCAAAATATTTTGAGTTACTCTCTGAATGAATAACAAATCAATCATATGACGTCTTTGTTCTAGTGTTGGAAGATGAAAGTTTTCAAGGACGGTTTTATAGCTGTCGTAAGTAGGATAAATGTGAATTTGTTTGCAGGTTAGAAATTTCAAAAATTTTTGCCTATGTTCTTTCTAATTGCTTACGATTTTTTAATTGAGATAGATTCCAAATAGCAGAAACATACTCTAACTTTGGACGAACATTTGCATTACACAACTTCTGTAATATTGAACAGTTCTTAAATTCTTTTCCCTTCCTAATTACGAATCCTAATAGCTTGAATGCTTCACTTTTTTTTGACTGTCAAACGTTAACACTTAGCATCAAACGTAACACCAAGATCCTTAACTGAATTATGTTTATTTCCTACAGTATTTATTAATTACATAATCAAAGTGACTAGGTGATTTGCCTAGCGAGTGATAACACTTTGCAGTTGGTAGCATTGACTTCAAGTTGATTAGAAGAGCGCCAGTTACTAATATGACCTAGACTTTGCTGCAGTTTTGTGTTATCGTTCAGGGAATTGATTCTAGCATATATTTTCAGATAATCCGCATATAGTAATTTTTCATGGTCAGGAATGCAGTCAGGTATGTCATTAATAAACAAGAGAAATAACAATGGTTCTAAGTTTGAACCCCGAGGAACTCCTGAGGAAGCAATATATTCTTTAGATTTGTATGTATAAAAAGGGCGGATTGTCTACGATTAGATAAGTATGGCCAGAAGAATTAATTCAAGGGCGCGAAAAAGTGAAAAAGCTTTAATTTTTTCTAGTAATATCATATTACTAATATGTTATTACTACTATACTAATAACATATTACTAACATGTTGCGATTAACTTTATCAAAAGTTTTTTTTTCAAAGTCAATATAAAACACATCGACTTCGCTACCTACATCTAATGTATTCGCTATAAAATATGTAATAATTGCAAAATTCGTCACTGTGGATCTCTGTGGAATAAAACCATACTGTTTAACTGAGATAACCGGTTTGACATAATTAAAGATTCGCCGATACAAGACGTGTTCAAATACTTTAGCAAAACCAGGCAATATAGCTATGGGTCGAAAGTTTGACTATTGTTGGACTTTGGAATTGGACAAATTAAAGCTGTTTTCCATTTGTCTGGGAAAGTGTTTGTTCTTAGTGATACGTTGAATGCAATTAATACGGGATATGTAAATATATCAGTACAACCTTTCACAATGTAGAAGGTAAGTCCATCAGTACAACTGCCGTTTTGGACTTAAGATTCTTAGTAGCCATTTCCTCCAATCTATTTGGCAAATCTTTAGTGATCCTACGCTACCATATCTATTATCTTCCAGATTTATGTTACTATCAATTAACGTTTCTGAAGAGGGAAGGAACACTGATCTAAAATACTTCGCAAAAGTATTAGTTATTTCTTCATTACTACTGAGATTATGACCCTGAAACTTTAATGATTTCGACGGTAGATGTCTTTTCCTATTTTTAATAAAATTCCACAATTCACTTGAATTCTTAGTGATAGTATTTTCAGAATTACGTAAGTGAGTTTCATAGACTAATTTGATGTAATTTTTAACCTCTCTTCTCAAACGAGCAAATTGCATGTAATAAGATATACTATTGCTAGTTTTTAGTTGAAATTTCCTACGATAACTTTCCTTAGCCTTTAATTTGTTAATTATGTCCTTAGTGAACCAGAACGGAAATTTCAAGGCATATTTTTCCTACGAGGGACGCACGTATCGAATACTTCATATCATAGGTCTATAGCTTATTCACTAGGTCATTAACATTATTGTATTCCCATAGGCAATCCTAATCAAAACTCTTTAGATTAATAAGTAGAGCATTAAAAAAATAACTTGTACAGTAGTAGTTACAAGTGACTAATCGAAAACAGTAGTTTCTTCAAGGAATTCCATGTTGCTGAGGGATTCTCTCAAAACAGTTACCGTCACAATAAACCTAAATATGTGTTAAACGATTCCATCCCCATTTCGCCTAATTCTCTCTCTCTTAACAGCTTATCGGCCACTGATTTCACCAAACACGAGTTTCCGCCATGTTAGATGAGAAGGAAGTTTTGATCTTGCCTAATCCCATCTCTAAGTTTTGATTTTTGTCGTTACACTATCATTGAAATGTGTATTCTAAACAGGGAAGAGTTCCAATACTTTCCTTAAACCTATTTTGCCCGTGCGAAGAACGGGCATTTCAGATGGTATGCTATATATTAGCTATGTGTATCAAAATTCACGCACGTTTCAAAAACATGCAATGTTTTGTATTTAGTTTGTTTATGATACAGAAAGACTTTGCCTAATATCATATTTTGCAGAGTACATAAGTAATATCTTTGAATGAAAGGTCATGGAAAATGATATAAAATGTTCCATGTATCGTATATAAAAAAAGATTTATACTGAAGGGTTTGTTTGCAGTATCATTATTTACCAAAGAACAATATGGTAGTAGTGGTAGTAGGGCGTAGAAGGATTTTATTTCTCTCCTTTGTTATTCTGAACTGAAAGTATGTGAAAAATATTTATATATTCGGAAGAATGCAATCTTAAGGGACAAAAAATGTGAACGAGAGAAAAACAGTAGTAACGTATGTCACGCAAACGCAATTTATTATTTTTTTGCATTTACGACCACGTTGCTAGTCAAATATAACGCCTAGCAACAAAAGAACCAACATCAGAAATATCTTATTTCTAGGAGTATGTGAGCCACATTTCTATTTTAAAGAACTGGGATGGTAATGAAGTCTACACTCATATCGTAGGAATATTCGGCGTAGACGAAATGTGTATTGTATCCTTCTAGTATTCATTTGTATAGCATATATATATATATATATATATATATATATATATATATATATATATATATATATATATATATATATAAGGTATGATCAATAAAGTACGGAATCATTTTATTAGAAACAAAGTAATAAGCTTACATGGAATTTTATTAGAAACAAAGTAATAAGCTTACATGGAATTTTATTAGAAACAAAGTAATAAGCTTACATGGAATTTTATTAGAAACAAAGTAATAAGCTTACATGGAATTTTATTAGAAACAAAGTAATAAGCTTACATGGAATTTTATTAGAAACAAAGTAATAAGCTCACATGGAATTTTATTAGAAACAAAGTAATAAGCTCACATGGAATTTGATTTAATCTCCTTCAAAGTACTGTCCTTGGCTAGCAATGCACCTATCCCAACGTTGAATCCATGACTGGAAGCATTTCCGGAAGGTTGCTTTTGGAAGGATGTCCAGCTGCTTTGTCATGGCCCTCTTAATGTCAGGAATGGTGTCAGCTTTTCCTTTAAGAGTCTTCATCCCGGCGAAATTAAAATACCGCTAATTTTACAGTAATTATGTGATATCTTCAAATAGATAAAAGATAATCGAAATACGGAACAAGAACGCCCTAGACAATATTATTTTGCGTGAGGTACCGTTATCACAAGTCACCTAGTGACTTTCCGTTTTCAGCTGTTTAGAAACGCGAAAATAAATGCCGATTTTCAAAATGGGTCGAAATCGAAAGCAGATAAGTGAGTCGTGATAACGGTTTCTCATGTAAAATAATATTGTCTAGGGCGCTCTTGTTCCACATTTCGATTATGTTTTATCTATTTGAAGATATCACATAACTAATGTAAAATTAGCGGTATTTTAATTTCGCCGGGATGAAGACTCTTAAGCACAGTCTAGATTTTTGGGTAGAGCCAAAAGTTGTCTGCAGAGCACAGCGGGTGTGGGCAGACAGGAATATTTTTTCGACCTAAAACGCGAGGATCAAAAGCAAGATGTAGCACGGCGCGTTATTGTGGTGAAGAATAATGTCATTTGCCCATTTAATCGTCGGTTAAGATGCTTTTCACCGATTCACACGGATGTTTAGTTCTTCAGAAAGCTCTCGAATAGTCATTCACCTGTTTGAATCGATCATTTGTGTCGTTTTTTTTGCACGTTTTCATCTCTTTTTGACGTCGACGGATGACTCGATCCTTGCGTTGCTCGTTTTCAACCGACTTCTTGTCGCTTTTGAATCCCTCATACCACTTGTAAATAGTCTTGAATACCACCACTTCATCGTCATACACTGATTTTGTCATTTCGTGAGCTTGTTTGGCAATTTTTTTCAGCTAAGAACAAAACTTAATGTTGACACGCGACAGACACTCTTAACACGTCCTCACTCTTCTGCCTCTGGAAGCCAACTAACATGTCACAACTTGTTCAAACTCGATACTGATTGTACCAAGGGTTTAGGCTACAGGGGTTACTAGTTGAATTGGATACAATCGATAGATGGCACTGTGCAACTACATTCACTGTACTTTTTGATCATACCTTGGATATAAGACTTGTTCTTTTGTCGGCAAGGTCTCGAAATACATTGTCACCTTCTGCGGATTTTAAATTTCCAAACTATGCTATGCTTAAGTATAAGAAGTCTTTCATATAGCTCTCGCGGTTGGTCTCGTGGCGAGCGCTTGTACCTTTGATGAACGAGGTTCCGAGTTCGATTCACCGTTGGAATGCCTTGAAATTTGAACTCATTACAGTTGTTCGTGTTCGAACTTAAACTGTAGGTAAATGTCTTATATAGCCCTGGTGCTGAAGAAAATGATGTTATACTCCAGCCCATGCGCACCGAGTACGTGGATGCTCCGGAGCTCCAGCACTCACACAAATAATCCTGTGGGTGCGGCGCACCCACAAGATTTTTACTTTAGACCGGGGTTTAACCCGTTTCTCTTGCGTTTAAATCAGCCGTGTTACTGACCGAGCTAGGACAGCCCCAACTTATCCTTATAGTGCAGGTATATTTTACTTTATCACAGTTTAGCCCTTTATGGCAGTATTCATAAAAGATTTCAACTAAAAATAAATCAATCAAATATCGAGACTTCCCTGAAAACATATAACACATCCCGCTATTGACATGCACCCTCATAAATTTTGGAAAGTCGGCGCCGTTGCTCCAGCCAATCATGAAATCTTGCAAAACTGTTATGTTAGTTTGTCGGTTCGTCTGTCTGTCTCTTGGCACCTATAAGAGCAAAAGTTCTAAGAACCAGCAAGAAAGTTTTCTGATATTGATCGAAAGGATGGGGTCTATCTGCTCCCTTAACCATTTATTTTAATCGGAAGTGGTAGAAATCAACCATTTACTGTTACAACGTTTCCCATCGTGGGTCAAAAAAGTTCATAAGTATGCGATATGTGAGTTTTTACAATGAATTCCTCGCCCTATGAACAGGGTCTATCTCCTCCATCATCACTGTAATAAAATGAGAAGTGATACAATCTTCTGCAAAACAAAAGAGATTTTATACAAAACAGAATAATCAAAAATAAATCAAATACATATCACGTTTCTCTGCTAAAATATATTAATGATATTTACATCAATTTCAATGGGAAAAGTAATTTCTTTACGGAACAAATAAAGGTAGTAAACCCAAAGGTTCACTGTAATAGCTTAATAATGAATACTATAAGTAATTAGTATGTTTTTAGAAAAAAAAAGCCTATACTGGAAATGAAAGAAGGGATAAAACTGTGAAAGAACATTGTCTTTTTCAGGGCCATCTAGTAGTAACGAAGAAAGGACAACAAACGAGCTAAACGATGTTTTACAATAATAATTTAAAACAAAGTATTCTTATAAAACATTTTTGTACCATTTCAATTCTATTTATGAGCGTCTGTGTGTTCCAAATAATTGATCTAGCGGTGGCTCAGTGGTAGAGCGTTCATCTCTGGAGCGTTGGGTCCCTGATTCGATCCCAGCTCGTCCCAAGTGAACTTTGTGGTGGACAAACACCGTGTGTATGGTTTTGTTCGGGGATCTGCCGTTTCCTCCCACTTTCTTCATTCCACTACTCCATTCATTTCTCATCATCACCGTCCTCTTTAGCCATAACCGTGGGACGTAAAACTTAAAGATTTCATTTTATTTTTAATTTAGATCTAAGTAACGGTTTTTATAGATAGTATAAAGCAGGCCAACAATTTCTCAATAGTAGATTATGCATCTGGTTGAGAAAAAGCAAGCCACTGACTAAATAGATAACCAATCATTTTCTTCGCTTCGTTATAAATTTTCTGTACGTGTGCTTTAAAACGTAAGGATCTATCTAATATTACTCCAAGATCATTTTATAATACTATCAAATTTTGGCAAAATTGTACCTTCAAATCTCACATTGAGTAACATAATATTGACATTTTTTTGTTGTATGCCGTATACTTAGTTTTTTAAACAATTTATGTTTATTCCATTGTTTGACACCATACAATAATTCTGTTAAGGTCTTCTTGTAACTTATTATTATGCTGAATATGATTTACTATTCTAAAAAACTTGATGTCGTCAGCATAGAGTAAAATATTACAATTGTTTTAAAAATGTTGGTAAATCATTAATAAAAATCATGGTCCCAGTGAGGAACCGTGAAGATTTCTGTTGCAGTAGATGATTCTGATAAGTGGATCAGAATCTTAATTTCATACGTTCTAACAGTAAAATAACTTTCAACTAATAATAATAATAAATATTGCAATATCCCGTTATATTTATAAACGACAGCATATGCTTCTCCATGAGGATCATCAAGCAATAAATATAAGACGCCTACCAAAGAGTACGAAGATGTACGAAGAAGGACGAAAAACTCCGACAGCCCCTCCACAGGATCTCCCTCCAAAGAAAGGCTATAAGAGCACGTCGAGACCAAGAAATCATCAATCCAAGCTTATCATTCCTTTCGTTCTGCTCTAGGCGGGAGAGATTCCCTAACCTTACTTCTGAGCTACTCGGGCATGAGGCTCCTAACTTATCTCCGCGCTGCTTCGGACAAGAGGTTCCTTAAGAGGCCTCATCCCGGCGAAATTAAAATACCGCTAATTTTATAGTAATTTTGTGATATCTTCAAATACATAAAAGATAATCGAAATGTGGAACAAGAGCGCCCTAGACAATATCATTTTACATGAGATACTGTTATCACGACTCACTTATCTGCTTTCGATTTCGAGCCATTTTGAAAATCGGCATTTATTTTCACGTTTCTAAACAGTTGAAAACGGAAAGCCACTAGGTGACTTGTGATAACGGTACCTCACGCAAAATAATATTGTCTAGGGCTCTCTTGTTCCACATTTCGATTATCTTTTATTTATTTGAAGATATCACATAATTACCGTAAAATTAGAGGTATTTTAATTTCGCCGGGATGAGGCCTCTTAACCATCTACCTCAAAGATCTTCGCGCTGCTTCGAGCAGGAGGTCCAACTTCTTAGAGAAAAGAACTAATGTATAAAGGAAACTACTTTTTTGTAGCACGTTACCTGTATAGAACTTTTGTAACTAAAAGGTGAGGGGAAAAACAAACCCATATACCGTCTCCACCATTACATTACAATAGAGATATCTCAAGAACAGAAACCCAAGACACGTTAAATGGAAAATTATTATCACACAATAGAAACATTCCTGAAATTTTTCATCTCTTTCTGCCTCAAAAGAACATCAAGTGAACGCAGATAGTAAAGCTTTCAGTTCTTACTATAGAGAATCTTATGGTGTCCATTGGATTCCGAGTCGTGTATGTCAAGAATGGTAGCAGAATCAGTGTTACGGTTACATCGAATGTAGGCCTTATTGTGTGTGGCAATTGTTAACGCGTTCTCTTACATATCTTTGTAGTACTCTTGGCGCCTAAATGTCCAAGAGTCGGGATTTTGGCTACATATACATTTGGCTAAGAATATTTTGACGTGACTTTTGACACTTTGTAAATAATAAAGATATCAGTTTCAGAGAGTGTAGAAACGTAAGAGTCTACTCTTACCCTTCTTTACTCTATATCACATTTTTATAAGTGTATAGATAGTCTAGGATGGAAATAAAAATTGCTACTTTATCTAGAAAACAGACTTAATGATGTTGTTGATATTTCATAGACCAATATTTCGTTAACAAAGCTACAATATGGCAAAAGATATTTCCCCTAAGGAAAAAACACACGGAGTGATTTTAACTGTCCTTTTTTAAGAATATTGTCTCAGAAATGACCGAGGCGACTTCGTTTGTATTTCATAAATAAACAAATAGTTTAGTAATAACTAAAGCTAGAAAGTTCAGTATAGTGCCCGGTGCTTTTATTTATCACACATGACCTTGATTGTACCAATCTAACATTGACCCATAAAACACCAGGATCTACTTCAAAACTGAACATCTGTGGATTAGTGGGCTACATTATATCAGAGGATTCTAAAAGAAATGAAAAATTCATAAAGTATTGGTTATTATAACAATAGATTATACCCTTGATTTTCTACATAATACTTGTGCTCAAACAAAAAATGGAAAGAAGTAGAGGAACACCATCTGGCCATATAGTACACCTCTAATAATTTCTTTCTCTTTTTCCTGGTTTAGGTGCGGAAAAAAATAAGTGAGAGAACCTAACATTTTGTTCTTAATTAGTGCGTGAGTTCCCTGAGAGAACCATAATGAAGATGGAACGTAGGTCCAGCTTGGTCCAGAATCTTCTCTCCCGCTCTCCTTTGACAAGCGATGACGAATGGCCTCGCCCATTAGCTGTGTCCCTTCTTCAGATGCCCACCCTCTCTCTCTCTCCTCCATATAAGCCATGTTACTTTTTCTCGGCTGAAGGAAACAACAGATCTTTTCTCTTGCATCAATATATGAAACGCTTCCAGTCTGTTTTCGTTCTCTTCTGACAACGCGTCCGATGTAACTGACCAAGAGATGCCAACATAGAAGGTCATGACGCATAGTTCGTCATGAAAATTTTGGGGATGATGACAATTATACACTTCAAATATTTAAACCAATTGAGAACCAAGAATTTGCAATTATTAAACTCTATAATTTATAGGGGAGATCGGGGTATTTAGGAACACACAGGTTTACAATATAAGTAACTCTTATGTTTGCAAAGATAAAATTGAGATATTTTGTCCGTGGAAAGTTTGGAGAATGTTCTAGTTAGTAAAATGCAAAAAAGAAAATTAAAAGTAACGCTCCTGAACCAAAACTATTAGGTTCTAAACAATAAATCTTTGTTCGGGATTGTTTCAATGGTCGAGGTAATCCCAAACACACTATTCTGGACAAATCCTCATTTTAAAAAATACACAAAATTGAATAAAAATAGGCTATAATATATACAGTAATTTTATCATATGGCCAAACTCATCTATTTTCTTTTGACTTATTTCAAAGGAAAGCATCTGGGTCACGGTGACTCGGTGGTAGAGCACTTGCCTTTAGTGCATGGGGTTCCTGGTTCAATACCCGGCCAAGTAAGTTTGTGGTGGATAACATAATGTTCATGGGTTTTCTTGGGGTTCTCCAATTTCCTCCCACATTATCATTTCACTAATTATTAAATCACCGTTCACTTGCCTTCAAGAGTGCGAGACAAGTCTCATCCGCCTCCCTTAGTCTAAAGAGGATCATCGATTAACGTTCAACTCAAAGATTTAATTTCATTTTTTCAAAGGAAGGCAATTTCATTAGCCAAACAAAAGCTAATGTGTGGTGAAGCAAATAAAGAAATATGAATTTAAGGGAATTGTCATAAAAATAAAAACACATCTTTAGGTCTAACGAGGGAACCTATCCAAGTGCAACTCTGACTTCGAGTCGAGACTATGGTCGTTGGATACCTTGTCCCGAAAGAACATAACACGAAAAGTGATACATCCTCGATCGAAACCGTTGCAGAGATATAAGCGTGAAAAGTTAGAAATTGAGCTCCATACTATACATTACAAAGTCAGCTTCCGGGTCAGATTTTTAGGAAACGGTCAGGTAAGGAACCTCAGCGAATACATATCAAATAAGTGTTGGGAGCCCACCACCTTTTGAATGAAAAAAATGTTGCCCCCGGGGCACTGGCAGTGTCCCAGGCGGGTTCCAACTCAAAATTTGCAAATGGAACCGGGGGTCAAGTAGCATATTGTATGAAAGCTATTGTTAAATAAAAGAAGATAGAACAAATCTCAACTTAACGGATTTAGAAGAGTGGCCATATATTGTCTGATGTAGGTTGTATTGACATTTTGACCAGTTGCCCGTTTGCACAGGGTCATCATAGAGAGTTGAGATTTGTTCTATCTTCTTTTATTTAACAATAGCTTTCATACAATATGCTACTTGACCCCCGGTTCAATTTGCCAATTTTGAGTTGGACCCCGCCTGGGACCCTGCGAGTGCCCCGGGGGCAACATTTTTTTCATTCAACACTAATTTGATATGTATTCGCTGAGGTTCCTTACCTGATCGTTTCCGAAAAATCTGACCCGGAAGCTGACTTTGTAATGTATAGTATGGAGCTCAATTTCTAACTTTTCACGCTTATATCTCTGCAACGGTTGCGATCGAGGATGTATCACTTTTCGTGTTATGTTCTTTTGCTACAAGGTATCCAACGACCATAGTCTCGACTCGAAGTCAGAGTTGCACTTGGATAGGTTCCCTCGTAAGTGCAGAAGACAAAATTATATACGTTAGTCTTTCATTTCCATGAACTACAATCTTTATTATTCTTTGTGTGTCCAATTCTTATATTTGACATTTGACTCCGGGGTAATGAAGAACTTTCTGTTCGGCATTGCCCCGTAAGATGCAATTTTATTGTAAAGATTACAACTACTTGTTGAGTACATTATAGCTAGTGGTATTGCACATAACTAATACTGAAACAGGGCGTGAACAATCTACGAATAATGGAAGTATTCCTTGCTAGAGTGTAGAACCAACGTTACAAGGTAGAGATGGACGCGAGACCACGTGAGACGAAAAATGAAGAAGTTCTCAACTCATCTCGCAGTTTCTAAAATAGTTCTGTGAATAAAATAGTTTTCGTCTTGTCTTGCACTCTTCAATTCTCGCACAGTTCTCGTCTCGCGCGAGACTTGCAACATTAGTCTCGGAAACTCGAGATCAGATTTCCTTATTTTATTCCTATTCTTTTAATATTGCATCTAAATACTAGAATTCCACTCTTTAAAAAACACATTTTGAAGTTGTGTTGTGCTGGTCAACCTTCATAACATTTATTAAAATTCTATGTAGACCTTTTTCTTTTTAAAGTAAAAGAAATGAACTAAAAGTAGATTTCCTTTCCTACTTCATATAGACAAAACTGGAGTGCGATTCACTATTCTTATCTTACTTTTATTTTTATTTAAAACTGAAACGTGATCCTTATTTTTCCTTTACGTGCGCTGCTGCGAAGTGACGGTGATCCACTTGGATTCGCAGAGAAAAGAACGCTGATATATTATCCATTATAATAATTTCAATAGCTTAATCGCTAGCTCTGCATTACTCATGTATTGCCTCAGGTATCCAGAATGCAACTTCTAATTCCTTCAAGAAACAACAACTTTTCATTTGCCAACTGTGTAAAGAGCGTTTGTAAAACCTAGTTTCCAGAATATGTTTATAGTCATTATATTAATGACCGGGGCAAAGTGCGACGAAGGAATTTAATGTCTGTGCGTAGTTGAGGTCTTCCAACTAGACATAAGAGCTCCGTCGTGGCTGTGGTTAGCATGCGTCTTTAGCGTGGCAGACCCAGTCCGATTCGCGGCAGAAGCATATGTAGTTCTGATTTCACGTTAAACTGTAGGTCCACGCTGCTAAAAGGGATGCTAAAATAAAATGAAATGAAGCAATTAGACAAAAGTATACAATGCATGGAAATATTTTGTGTTGCGTGGTCACGTGACCAAAGTCTCGTAGAACACTAGGAACGTGAATTTGACTGTAACTAGGCTCCCAGGGCCCACAATATATGAAAATAGTAACTTCTTTGTCAAGAAAAGTGCACATATGTACATAAATGACCTACTCTTTTGCTTTTGAGGAGGAAAATCATAGTTTCAAAGACAATGTTCGAACTTAATAAAAGAAAAATGATGAAATGTCCGTACAGAAATAAAGTACAAATTTAACAAAAAATTTTGAAAAAAATGAAAATGAAATCTTTAAGATTTACGTCCCGCGATTATGGCGGTTAAGCTAAAGGAGACAGTGATGATGAGAGATGAGTGAAATGGTGGAATGAATAAAGTGGGAGGAAACGGGAGAACCCCGATAAAACCCACGAACACGGTTTTTGTCCATCAGAAAGTTCACATGGTGCGAGCTGGGATCGAGCCAGGGACCCCAAGCCACGGAGGTGAACGCTCTACCACAGAGCCACCGCCATCATTTTGACTTCTGTATTATCGACGAAACAATAGATAAGGCAAATGAACAAGAGAAGAAAACTGAGCTCAAATAAGAGCAAATACAGATTACTTCAATAATAATAACTATTAATATCATTATAATTTATTCCCGTCAATTAATTCATTACACTAAATATTTGATGCAATAATCGTATGATATCACTGTTCCATTTTTTTACAATCATTCACACATCATCGTTCCCTTTACATAACTAAATCATAATTTCAGCTTGTAAATCATAGTATAATTACTTCATGCTACTTGTAACTTTTTCACTAGTTATTTGAAGTTTATGTTTTTCATTCAGGGCCGTGCCGTGGAAAATCAGCGCCCGGGGCGAAGGGTATACGACGGCGCCCCCATACATATATTCCAAGCAATTTTTCCTATCTTTTTTCATTTTTTCTCCCGAATTTTTCGCCCCCTCACTTCGGCGCCCGGGGCCGTCGCCCCGCTCGCCCCCCCCCCCCACGGCACGGCCCTGAATCTGTAAGATTTTATAATAATTTCGCCAATTTTGTTCCTGGTGAGTCATCGTAACTGATTGCTTTAGTTTAATAAAAGTTTTCGCATCAAAATTCACTTGTATCGTATAAAATTGAAAATTATATATATATATATATATATATATATATATATATATATATATATATATATATATATATATATATAACTTTTAGTTTAACATCCCACGTTTATATCCTTTAAGCTAAGGTAGATTAATGATTAGGACAAGTGAATGATGATAATAGAATGAGAACGTTGGGGAAAAGAGGAATACCCCGAGAAAACTCACGCACACGATATTGTCCATCTACAACTTACTTTGCCAGGAATTGAACCAGACTCTATGCAGTAGAGGTAAACTCTCTACAACTGAGCCATCGTCCCCCTTAAATAGATATCTAACTAGTAAGTCTACAATAATTAAGTATAGCGTCCTAGTATGCATTTTCATTAAAACATTAAGTCAAAGTTTATTTTTTTAAAAAAATGAACATAAATAATTAAAAACTACCGTTAATGTTACGTTTTATGAAAATAAACTCTGCTAAAGACATTAAAGAGGATCACGCGATTGAATGTTGAAATATTGTATATGGATAGTCACTTTTCTACTTATCCTTCTATTCTAGTCAACCAGCATTTCTTTGCTACTGTGAAGGTTGCATAGAAGTTAGGGAATCCTATTGATTTCGAACCTCATATGGATAGACACTTTTCTGCATATCCTTTTATTATAGGCATCCAACATTTCTTTGTTACTGTGCAGGTTGCATAGAAGCTAGGGAATTCTATAGATTTTAAATGAGATATGGATAGCCACTTTTCTACTCGTAATATCCTTTTATTATAAACAACCAACATTTCCTACTGTGTGGGTTGCATAGAAGCTAGGAAGTCCTATAGATTTTAAATGTGATATGGATAGGCATTTTTCTACATATCCTTTATCATAGGCAACCAACATTTCTTTGCTACTGTGTAGGTTGCATAGGAGCTAGGGTATGTTATAGATTTAAAACAATATTGATAACCACCGTTACCAATAAAAATGTTGGCCTCGAATAACGAATTGTTGATAACGAATTGGCCTCATTAACAAACTCTACCAAGATAATTACTTTAGCTCTCTATTGCAACACACAGAATTCAAGTACTCCCTTTCGTTCAGGATTTTTTCAACGGTAAATAGTAGTTTAGTTGGTGAGAAAAGGCAGAATGTGTCATGCCATACAAAAGAACAAAAAAAGATGAATTTTAAGGGGATAGATTATTACTATGGAGCAGTATTTACATTGATGTATGTTTGATATATTCGTCAATAACATAAAATTTAAAAGGCTAATAAAATATGTTTAAAATAGTTATATGGTTTTGTCATACGAGTATAATTAACAAATTCAGTAAAGAATTTGAGTGAAATATAATTGTTTTATAATGGTGCCGATACCCGAGAGATTGGAATTGTACCAAAGCGTTTAGTAAGTGCATTCCATGATACACTTTAGCTAAGATAATTTTATGTCACTAAAAAAAAAATGAATATGAGTTCTGAAGAGGAATTTATGAAGTATTCAGACATTTTCCTGACTCAGTTACAAATGTATTTCATGTGTACTAAAGTGATTTAATGAATCTATTCGACCAACCCGAGGAAAGACTTTGCTCCAGAATAGACCAAATTTGTCAGCGTTTCGATCACAGTTTTAACGAAATCATACCTGATAAGCATCTTTCAGCCGTTGATTCTTGCTATAGTTTGAAGGTAACATTCAAGTCTGGCAAGACAGTAAACAGCACTGATTATTCAAGGAACAAATTCCAAAATATTGATGTTTTTGTTAGCGAATCGATTATTAGCAAAAAGGATGGAAATTTAACCGACACTGTGTTGAAGCCAGTCCTATTACAAAGAAACAGAACTAGGCTTGTGTATAGCCCGCTCCCCCCATTCTTTGTCACCGGAACTGAAAGAGTCACTACTACTACTACTACTACTACTACTACTACTACTACTACTACTAATAATAATAATAATAATAATAATAATAATAATAATAATAATAATAATACTGCTACTACTACTACTACTATTGCTACTAACTACCACTATCACTACTACTACTACTATTACCGCTACTACTACTGCTGCTGCTACTACTACTACTACCGCTACTACCAGTACTACTACTACTACTACTACTACTACTGCTACTACTACTACCCCTTATATTACAGCTTTCTTACCACAAGATGTACATCTTAAATCTTTATAATATGCGATTCTGATTCATTCTGAACTAATATGAAACGTTAGAATCACTATGATTCGTTAAAAATCACTGGGGGGGGGGGGGCTATACTCAATCCCAGAACTAAATCATGTTGTATTCATTACCATCAGAGTGATCAGTTTGAGTTAAACAGTTTATTAATATTGAAAAATGTAAGTGATAATGAAGCGGTTACCCATGACACAAATAGTGATTTTGTCTATGATACTGTTATCTCAAGTACAGAAACAAATTGTATGTTTGCAATGTCAAAATATGTGTCATGTTCTAGTTGTATCACAAATTGCCAAGAGAATGATTCAGAAATTTCCCTTAATGATGAAGTAACTACACGGGACACTGTGACTTAAAGGGAATTTCGTAGCGAGCAGTACAAATAGACTTTCATCCAAATGGAGTAATACAGAAGAGGAGGAAGATTTGATTTCTGAAGAAT
This sequence comes from Thermobia domestica, assembly GCF_964235325.1. Taxonomy (NCBI): domain Eukaryota; kingdom Metazoa; phylum Arthropoda; class Insecta; order Zygentoma; family Lepismatidae; genus Thermobia; species Thermobia domestica. The sequence continues at coordinate 374,036,104 of NC_137455.1, read as the reverse complement.
TGAAAATTGTTTATGCCAATTTTGTTAATTATACTGACTATCTAACATCTAATGTTCTTTCTGGTATCAAAGTGAAGTATAGCAACCATAGATTTGATTGTGGAGTACTTGTTAGTGTGGTTCATTTTCGCACAACGAAAAAATGCAGACGCCGTAACCAAAAGATTGGGTTACGTCTGTTTAGTAAGTTTGAAACTATGATTAATGTTCATGTTTTTGTTCATTTTAACCCTCGCAAGAAAGTACCTTTAAAGAAAATTCAGAAACATTGTAAATCCTACATTGCGAGAAACAACGGTAGCACAAAAGAGCCATGTAATTTTATTGTACAGACTGTCATTGTATAATGTAACGTCCGTAAGATATAATCCTGCGTCGGAAATCACCGATTTATATAGCGTTACAGTATAGCCCACTGTTCGAATATTTGTAATCTAATTTACTATTTTACCAAAATTCACTTAAAACACTCCATCTTGATATTACCTTTTATTATAATACGTAATGAAGGAAACATTTACACCATTTAAATGTTATACATGTTGATTATACAAGATGGGTCTTCTGTTATATCATATATCTCTCGTTGGTATGACGACTAATAACACATATCGTCAGATTGCTATGTTACCAGAACATCAAAACATCAATAATAATATCTGAAGGAAATTAATTCTATTTCTTTTTATATTTTCTTCTTCTTCTCTTTAGCTAGCTTGATCATATTTTAATAGCACATATTGCCCGTAAATACAAGTAATAACATTAAAAATGCATAATATTGTTATAATTGGTAGGACAAACAGTTATGATCTCAGACGAACGGATAATGATCGAATGTTTCCGTTAAATATTCTAGGAAGTACTGATGTATCACTAACGAAAAACAAATGCAATTTCATTATCAATAGTTCACTTGAATGTGTGCACGATGTCCATTCACTGAAGTCCCACAAATTATGAACTGAACCTACAGAATACTGACATCAACCAGGTATTCAAAGACTGCTGAGATGATTTTAGTTTCCATTAGGTTAGGCTACTTTATATTATTTTTTCTGGATTATTTCAGATGATTTGATAGTAATGTGCATTATGAAAAGAAACATTTTATTAATTACAATTTAATTCAATCAAACGAAAATGTTGATTTTGGTGTGTTCTCATTATGGTTAATTTGTTTTTGATATTTACGACACTTTTTTATTTCAATTTAAATATTACTTTAAATTTTAATCCTAGAAATGAATTGGAAAGTGAATACTGATTAATTCTTTATTTACTAATGGATGTGAAGATAGTTAATATATCATATTTTGCCTTTGTTGTTATTAAACTGTTTAAATATTTATGAAAACATCTTACTTATCCGAATTTAAATGTTAAATTCTTATTTTGATTCCTTTTTTCTTTTCTTGTGTCATTATGGTAATCTTTTTTTTTTTTTAACATCAGTTATCATTTTCAGGAAAAGAACTTCCTGAATTTGTGAATAATAATTTTACTTTAGCTTCCAAATACGTACTTTAAATTTGTTTCTTAGCCAACATTTTATTTTGTGGCTCATTGAAACGAATAAATACCCAATTATCTTGTTTTGTGACCGTTTGCTAACAATAATTATATTCTATGTATATTGACAGATGCCATCTTACTTGCTCGAACCCTTGTGCCGACTTATCTGCATTTGTTACGTTATATTAAAACATTAGGACATATATTTGCTACATGTTAATATTCCACGAACTATAGAATTGTTGTTGTTATTATTATTATTATTATTATTATTATTATTATTATTATTATTATTATTATTAATAATAATAATAATAATAATAATAATAATAATTTGTATTAAAATAAATAATATAACATTAATAAATGAAAAATATGAATAATGAAAGAAAATAATATAATTAATAAACGAACTATATTTGTTTATTAAACACTTGGAATATTGCCTAATCATATATTGTACATAAATGCGTTCATATACTTATTGCATTCAAAATAATTCTCTAATGAATAATTGCAATGTGTCATTGTTTAGACACACATATATAAGGTGAAATAAATGTTAGAGCAAGAATATAACTAACTTAAAGCTATATATGCTATTCAAAAATTTATGTACGGTCCAGGATCCTTTATATAAATTGTGTCCAGAATAACAACAATTTATACTGTATGATTCCCTTAGTTCGGAAGCCATTATTTAACGGTAACTAGTAGTTTAGTTGGAGAGGAAAGACAGAATGTGTCATGCCGTATAAAAGAACGAAAAAGAAAAGACGAATAATTTTATGTGGATAGATTATTATGGATGCAGTATTTACATTAATGAATGTTTGATATATTCTTCAATAGCATAAAGTTTAAAAGGCTAATAAAATATGTTTAAAATAGTTAAATGGTTTTATTATATAATTAACAAATTCAGTGAAGCAATTGTGAGTGAAATATTATCGTTTTAGTTTATCGTGTGGCGTATCAGACAGATGACTAAGTCTACAATTTTATAAATCCAGCAGCGTGCTCCTAATATTAATAAATAACTTGGTAGCATTCAAAATAATGTAATGCAATAGCATTACATAGTTTCTTTTCCTCGAGAGAGCACAATGAAACAGTAATTAAGTACTTAGTTAAAAATGAATGTCAATAGCAAGCTGTTCCAAAAGAAGGATTGAAGAGTTTATCTACTTTATCATGATTGAAGTTAGTAAATACCTTTTACAGCGAAATACAAGAGCAATGGTACGCAATAGGTTCCACCTTTAAATCCTACAAGAATTGTGACTGCGATTTTCTTCATTTTCACCAAGCGAATGTTGGAACAATACCTTTAATATATACAGGGTGTATCAAAACAACACCGACAACGTTTGGGAGGTGATTCCTCACACCAAGATAAGACAAAAAGTATAGACCAACCTAGGTGCACAAATGCTTCCTTTTGGAGTTATAGGCTGACGAATATATGAAAAAAATTACCTTTAAAGGTCCATAGCTCCAAAACTATGGGAGCTACCGCAGTCGGTTCAAGACATCACTTAGGAACTAATATGTGCACTATCTAAAAATACATGTTTCAAAATCCTAAGATACACAATTTTTATAGAAGAAGTTCTGCTATGGGCATATAATTTGAATTACTCACCCGCTACCTCCATAAAAATTGTGGCGGAAGTACCACAGGATTTTGAAATTTGGATATTTAGATAGGGTACATACTAGTTCCTAAGTGAAGTCTTGACCTGACTACGGTAGGTCCCATAGTTTTGGAGCTATGGACCTTTAAAGTTCATTTTTTCATGTTTTCGGCAGCCTATAACTCCGAAAGGAAGCATTTATGCACCCAGGTTGGTCGATACTTTTTGTGTTATCTTGGTGTCAGGAATCACCTCCCAAACGTTGTCGATGTTGTTTTGAAACACCCTGTAGATCCTTTTCCAATTGTCTTCTATTTTTTTCTCATGGTTCATTCTTAATTGTTTTCAGTGTAAGACCATTGTACAGGTGTAACTGAAAGTACACTATTTTATTCTTAATATGATGTTCCCAGTTGCAGAAAAGATTATCCATCTTCCTTCTTATCTTCAGGATAAGGATCAAACCGTGCAAGCTGGGTAAGCAATGCACTATATATTACAAATTCTGCTTAGTGATATGCCTTTGCATATAAAATAAAAAGTACTTGGAAAATAATTTCTTTCCATATATCTAAAAAAAATATATATATGTAGTAGTAGAATGCCCGTTCTTCGTACGGGAGGAATAAGGTTTATAGAAAATATTTTAAACATGTATACAAGTTTTCTTCTGGTTTCAAGATACTTGTTAATTCAAGTTCTGTTTCACTGGAGTTACATAAACTCTTATTCCTCTTTCCCCTTCGGGGTAGCATTTCGTTAAATTCCACAGTATAGTCAAAATAGTCTATGTGGGAAACATAGATACAAAATTTCAAGCTTCTATGTCTGTTACAGTACATAGTTCTTCATAAGTTTTACGTTATTTTTTATTTTATTCATATTTCATCTTTAACACGCGCCTTTGGCGTGGGGGACCCAGGTTCGATTCCCGACGAGATCTCCTGTTGTTCGGATTCCACGGTGAGTTGTAGGTTCAAGTCCCATATGGAAGGGTATTTTTCAAGTATGATAGTGTATGATCTGATTTCTAGCGTCCCTTTCAGAAGTGAAGCTATTATGGCTTCGCTTCTGAAGGGGAAGCTAAAAATAAATCATACCCTGTCATACTTATTTTTTAATATTTATTTTGACTCACTCTGCTGTTGTAAAACGAAAGTTTTAATGCTATTATCCATAAGATAAATGTAATTATTAGAATTCCTTCAAGTTCTTTTCATTTATTTATTATTACACTACAGTGCATGTCATGTTATATAAACTTTAGGTTGCACACATTCTCTCAGAAAGAAATCCATATTGGATAGCATACTTCAGAGTACGCGCTACTGTTATATGATATTTTTGTCTTTTTTCTCTCTTTGTTGTATTGTGCTTTCTTTTTTCTTTTCTTTTTTTCGGTGTAATCGAGGAAATTCGCTTTTGCCTTGCCTGACCCTCTGGGGCAAACGTTTCCCCCTCCCCCTCCTCATACCCCTTATGAACGAACGTATCTTAAAGTACAGAGACACTCAGGAATATTTAAGCGTTATTATTTTTCGCGTCCCGATAATAGTGATGGATTGCTCTTGGCCCAGGGAAGTTTTCTAATATCCATCAGGAGAGAGAGAGAGAGAGAGAGAGAGAAAGCGCGACCCCGAGATGAGTCTAGCTACTAGGTTCCTAGAAAGGAGGTAGTGGGGGAGATGAGAACACACAAGAGTGTGCTGTTACCTTCCCCCTTCCCCCCTTATACTTTTGTCTCGCTTCGGAGAGTACAGGAGCTAAAAGAATAGGATGCTATACTTATAAACCTCACACACGTACTCAGAAGCCAGGAGAAAAATTGCACAGACATATATAAAAAGAGCAAAACACAACTAACTAAAGCAGGCGACCCAAAGTAAGAGAACCAGTTAAAAAAAAAAAAAGATCAGATTCCGAGATATCCCAAGTGCAAGCTCAAATTCAATAACTTTTTTCATTTTCTTTTTTTTTTTTTCTCACTTCTTGGTATGCTTTCTAAAGATTTTTAACGAAGATTATGTCAAAAATTTTCCACCTTGAAGATGGAAAAGGTAAGATCTCTGCCAAATATTTTTCGTTTTTCATTTTTTAATATATATTTTTTTATTTCACTCCTTTGTTTAAATATTTAGTGAAGTATGTGGTAATATTATTCGTCACGAAATAATTATTAATAATAATATGCACTTATGCAAATACACACACACACACACATACAAAGAGTAAAATACTAGTAAATTCTTGACTTTTATTTTTTCTGTTTTTACAATAAGATCTTTTCTCTTTTTTTCTTAAAAAAATAATAAAATATCTTCTGTTTCGACACGCGTTCGTTTTTATTAACTGTTCAGGTCAGTCACTCAGTTCTGAAGTAAGTGCAAAACAGAAATTATTGGCAGTAATAAATTGATTGGTGTACTTGACATGCACACATTGGATAATAAAAAAAAGGTAGCGTATATTTTATATTTAAACTGCCTAAACATAATATATAATGAAGCAAAGTGCTTCATTTTACATGATTTTTATTACATATCACAGTTTTGACAGCATTTCCACAGTTCGTCAAATGTATAATTGGGTGGGAATCAGTTTGACACTTCTACAAAAACAATTAGAATCGAATTAAAAAACAATATAAGGTTCTCTCCGAGTGGGAAAACTGTTTCCTCACAATGAGAACTATATTTCTCCCCTCTCCCTCTAAAGTCAATTGCAAACAGAATTATGCTATAACCAAATTTGTACTTTTTCCAAGGTTTTGTGTTTATTCTACCAACAAAATTGCAATGAGTTAATAATAAATGTATTAACTCATTGCAATTGAATAACAAATGTAATAAACTTGCTCAATAAAAGGTAAAATAAAATAATTGGATATTTACATCTGTATATTTGAGTGCAAAGAATATACCCTGATAAGGCGCTGAAAAGTGCTCTTACACGGTTCTTGTGATATTTATACTAAAGGTACCTCATATCCAAAGATAACTTTGGCAAAAAAAAAAAAAAATCAACTTCAAATTCATTCGAATTTCGAAATTATTGTTGAAAATTCGAAAATCAAAAAGTATTCATATTTCGGAAATGACTTAAGTTACGAGGAGGAATAAAATATGAATATACTCTGTTTAAAGGACTTACCAAAAACAAGAAACAATGTATTTCGCCCTTCAAATTTCTAGCGAAAAATGCATCGAAAATATTCGAATTCAAATATTTTTGCTTTATGTTTGAGTGACTACATTCTATTTTCTACCATAGAAGCAATTGACCATGGTTTGAAACTCTCGGTGCAACTTGGTGTAAAATGAGGAAAAGTAAAGTCGAACACGCCTGAAAGATATTGTTGGGAGATTGGCAAGATGTGTTAAGTTAGTATTGGCAATATGAAAACAGATTAAAAGAAAAAAATGTATTCACTGTGCATGTTATGTTCGTTGATATGACTTTTGCACGAGTATACTAAGTATTTGTTTGTATTACCTACATTCTATGTATATGTATTGATGGCATTTCGATTGAAAATCATATTTGGTATTAAAGTACAAGTCCAGTGGAACATTTTGATAATGATTTATTTCCAGAATTGATTTATAATTTATATAAAAGAATGTTTATATATAGTTAGACCTATTTAGTAAGCCTAACACTATGTGGGAAGTTCTCGTTCTAACATATATTACAGCACGCTTAAGAAATTTTGTATATGTAACAGATATGCAACCCACGTTACGCCATAAATGTTCTGGCCGGTACGAATACTGTCAGAAGTCAAAAAATGGTCGAGTTTGAATTTGTGATTCATCATGAATGACTCTACATGACAATACAACTGTCATAATCGTACCTCTTCGAGCAACCGTAAGAGCGCTAGTGCCGCTGATAATAGAACTGTCATTTAACTACTGTTACGTTTTTGTTTAAACTGCGCACTGGCAATTCAATAGTGTTAGTGCTGCAATTTTAGGGCTGGAAAGGGAACAGAAAGTTTCGGATATCTACGTAGTAGTCATGACGTCTCTCGAGAAAAATCATTTTACCCTATAAGTTCGGAGTCGCGACCTTTTCGCGAGAAGAGCACACAACAATTGAAAAAGCTGTTGTGGCAACGAAACTTCACAATAATGTTGACCATTTGGTACTAATCTTTGACGGAAGATATATTCGACACCGCACAATGTCGAATAATGAAAAATGAAAATGAAATCATTTTAAGTGTTATGTCCCACGGTTATGCCGGTTAGGCTAAAGGAGACGCAGGTCGAATAATGAGTATGAAATATTCCCTCTATGTAAGCCATTTACTATTTATGCTACGAGTGGTTATATTGTAGATATGCTAGGGTCATATACTGCAGTCATAAACGACACAGCAGTAGTAAAATGTATGTTTCAAGATCCAAACGAGCTAGTGATTCTCATGGCACAAGGTGATATTATTGTGTGACTCGCGGCTTTAGGGATACAACTGAATATTTGGAAGAAAGATGATTTACAGTTTCAATGCCTACACTGAGAGATAAGCGCAGGCAATTGACTACGGCTGAGACAAACTTTTCCCGCTATGTTACAAAAATTCACTGGGTTGTAGAGGCCGTTCATGGTATTCTTGGACAAGTATTGTCTTCTACGTCACCTACTGGGCAACAAGTTGCTTCCTCAAGTTGGATTGGTATGCTGGATACCTTCTTTCTTACTTAAAACTTTTGGTAATCATCTTAATTCTGACGATGGTCTCAACAAGGAAGTTCGGCAAATGAAACGACAGCACACCGCATAGAGCACATTAGGATTAGAAGGAGAAACGCACGATTGGGACAGGTGTACACGCTCTTTCGCAAAAGACACATATGCGAACATCCTGGACTTCCCGGAGTTAACAGAAAGACCTAAAAATTCTTTTTGCAGGTTCCTATCAGTTGTCTCAGGCTGAAATGATGAACGAGAGCTCCCTTGGTGGCTAAATGGTTAGCGTACACGCCTTTGGAGTGGGATACCCGGGTTCGATTCCCGGCGGGAGCTTATGTGACTTGGATTCCATGTTAATAAGTAGGTCCACGTCTCAGTGTCGAAAGCAACGTTAAACTCAAAATTAACTGAACTCATGCAATGATGAATGAATATGTCAGTATCAATCTCCATTTCCTGAAGGAAAATACTAACACCATTAAATTCAAGGAACAATCTCGACATATTAGTAGGAAGACATATAGGTGTTATATTGATTTTGTTCCAAATGCAATAGGGTATTCGGGTTTAAAGCCATATTATTGTGAAGGGAGACATAGGAATCGAACAGTTTGATGTTGTTCAAAAGTCGCTATAAACATTCATTATTTTTCATGTGCTCGATACTTTGCTAAGATTGCTCGGCCTACAGACATTTTAGAAAATTGTGTGTTACTTGTCTTGTTACTCCAGTAATAAACTGGAATAGTGATGTCATTTCCTCTTCGTTACCATGGTGATCGCCATGTTTCTTCCTAAACAAATGCATGAACGGATAGAAATACTATGAAGTATACTGTTAATAAGAACACGCAGTTAATAATAATTTTAGAAAATTTTGAGTACAAAATAGTTGGCATGAAAAAATACAGATTAAGAATATGGGTCCACTATTTAGAAAATTCACGATTAAATTTAGCAATTAACGAAGTAGCACATAAGGAACCATTTTCTACAGGGGCCGTATCTCTAGGTAATCAGACAAGATAGAAATTGCATATAAGTGATGCCAGTGCCATTACCACGCAATGCACAATGAACAAAAGTAACTATACCCAATGTAAAAAAAAAAAAAAAAAAAAAAAAAAAACTATGGAACAGACTGATGAGCTGTCGGCACAGTGAAAATAGAACAAACACATTTGTTCTGAGAATGTTCAATCAGGACCAATTTCTGATCGATTAACATGCATAGGACCTGAATTATATTTCCTACTTACTTTAAAAATATATACTAATAGTATAACAAGAAAACATCCAATTATGTATGGTTCAGCATAAGTTTTAAACACTATTTATGTAGACCTAAACTTTTTTAATGTAATATGTGATACTGATGGTACTAAATAAAAATTTTCCAGCATTATTTGAATTTAATATCCAATAATAAATAAGGTAAGTATATTTTGACACTTAACATCCAAATATATAAATGGGCTACACAAAATCCACGATATCAGGGGAAACATTTCACTTTCAACGCTTAACATATTTTAACAGATTACGATCGTATTTACCTAATTGCTTGCTTTTTCCATCTTTTCGTAGTTTCATTCATTGAATATTTTTAAACATATACAAGTGTTGCTTTTACTCTAATGTTTGCAAGCCGGAAGTTAATGCGTTACTGTTTTCGCTTTGTACTTAGGTTCTTAGGCCATCTTGTTTAGAAAATAAAACTACGATCATCATGGCAACGAGACGGATGTGACGTCACACTATTTCAATCTATAAACATCTCCATAGTGATGAAGATTGAAGGTTCCACATACCATGTCCTTCATTTTCCTAGTAATGTTTTCTAATACAGGAAAGATATTACAAAAACATTTTGAATATTTTTGTATTATCATCATCTAGTGCATTAAAATATTTTATACATTATATGAGGGTATACATTATATATGGATATTCAAAAACGTTGTTTTCTGTAAATCATGATTTAAAATATTGGTATCTTATTAAGATAGACTGAAAATCAGTGATGCTACTGCCCTCACGCTGTTTCTGGAAGAGGTACGATTATGACAGTTATACAGTCATGTAGAGCCATTTATGACGAGTCACAAATTCAAACTCGACCATTTTAGACTTCTGATAGTATTCGTATCGGTCAAAACATTTATGGCGTAAAGTGGATTGCATATCTTCCAGGCATATTCGACTTTACTTTTCCTCATTTTACTCCAAGTGGCACCGCGAGTATCAAACCATGGTCAAAATATATTATAGGTGAGTTGGTGTTGCTTCTATGGTGGAAAATAGAATGAAATGAAATCTTTAAGTTTTACCTCGCACGATTATGCTGGATAGGCTAAAGGAGACGGTGATGATGAAAGATGAGTGAAATGGTGGAAAGAAGAAAGTGGGAGGAAACGGGAGAACCCCGAGGAAACCCACGAGCATGGTGTTTGTCCACCACAAAGTTCACTTGGCGGGGGCTGGGATCGAACCCGGGACCCCAAGCGCCAGAGGTGAACGCTCTACCACTGAGCCACCGATCCCCCCGGTGGAAAATAGAACGTGGACACTCAAACATAAAGCAAAAATATTTGAATTTGAATATTTTCGACGCATTTTTCGCTAGAAATCTGAAGGGCGAAATACATTGTTTCTTGTTTTTGGTAAGCTCTTTAAACAAAGTATACTCATATTTTGTTCCACCTCGTAACTAAAGTCATTTCAGAAATATGAACACTTTTTTATTTTCAAATTTTCAACAATAACTTCGAAATTCGAAGGAATTTGAAGTTGATCTTTTTGTCACAGTTATCTTTTGTACCTTTTTTTTAATAAATAACACAGCAATCCGTGTGTAAGAGGACTTTTCACCGCCTTTTCCGTGTATACCCCATACATTCTTAGTAAACATCTATCCAAAGTCTAGTAACAACATACATCCTGAGTATCGACACGTTTTTATGAAGTAAAAAAAGAACTGCTTGCTGTGTTACTTGAGTTACATTTATAGAACATTTAAACAAATACTATTTTATCAATAAATTCTCTTCATATTCTACAGCCATCTGATACATCACCACATTACCGTAGGCCTTTTTTGTATTTCTTAGCATCTGCCAAATACCTAGTAGCAGAATTACTCTGGGAGGGTGAAATTAAGTGAGGGTAGGAACTTAGGCCACTAAAAAAAAAAGAAAAAGCTAGGAGGGTGGACCGCTTGATTATTAAGATGATAGAGAGAGGGAAATTTTGGTCATTGAATGCGATTCGACAACATTCCACATGACGTCACAATCTCTTTTTACCACGACACATGGGTACAACTGAAAGAGATTGGATTCGGTAGGAGTGGTTCAGTTCTGACTGGAATAGGAAAAAGTGAAAGGGAGAGACAGAGGGAGGGGGTGCTGAACATGGTGTTAGAAGCAGAAAGAGAAAAGGCATAAAAGAAGAGGAGGCAGAGACGAATAACGAATAAATCTTATGTAGAGAAACATGGCTAAAATGGAGGTAGGGAAAAAAGAATGCTCGCTGTCCGCAAGGTAGTGATTGCCATTATTCTGACGGTAGACAGTTTGTGATGGAGTACCTTCGGTCAAGACTTTGCTGTTGAAAAGAGTGTAATGTCTCTCTCTCTCTGTCTCTCGTGTTTGCTTTCAACTCTCACCCACCCCAAAAGGGGGGATACCACACCACATCACACACCTCGCAACTTACTCTCGTTTCCAAAAATCACATCCATTTGATTCGTGATAGACTTGTAGAACCTATGATTGTTAATCGACCAGAAAAGTACACAATAATACTAGTAATAATAATAATAGTAATAATAGCTTAATAACAATAAGAGTATAATAATAAACATATAGTGTTAATAAATGATAAACTTGGAATTACCAATACGGAAATTATACAAGGCTGAAATCGTAAACTAGTTATATAAAATAAAAATAAAAATTAGGGTAGCCAACTTTTGAAAATTGAAATACCGAACACCCTTCTGAAGTACGCATACTCTTAAGATTGTGACATTATCTCTCGTCAATAATGTAAACAAACTGAAAGTGGTTATTTCACATAAAATTGAGCGATTCGAGACTTTTAGTAACTTTAGTTACTTTTCAACCATTTATTAAACTTACTCATTCCAGTTTTGGTTAAGTCTACACATGATTTTTTTGTAGTCTACCATCAATAATACATGGTATTTAAAACAGAAAACCAAATATATTTGGCAATATAATTATGGCATGCACAAAATATACTTGAAAAATAAGTCGAAGCTGGTAATGTCTCATAATGCTTACATAGTTTTACTGGATCTGAATGCATTATTTAATTGGAAGATGTAGCTGAGAGTGAAACAGTGCTAGCTGCGCTTCTGAAAATGTACCTTGTTGACCTTTAGCAATTTTGATAAGTTCAGTAAATTTTCTTGCCTTCAACTCTTCAACAAATTCCGCGCACAACAGGTCGATATTAAAGCGAATTATAAGCTCTGCTTTAACCATGTTCATCGGCGAACAATTTTCTTTCGTTACTCCAAAATAATCTGAATAGGACAGAGAATGGGATTAGAAAGAGGAAAAATTACCGGAAATTTAACGTCCGGTTTTGAGGTCGTATCGGACACCGGACAAGGTCAAAAAGCGAACTGTCCGGTAAAATACTGGTTGATTGGCAACCCTGCTCACAGTAAACTATCAAAATTAAACTAAGTAGAGCGACAATACAGGTTGGTTTGGAAATTGAGTAGACACACACACAAACAAAAAGTGAGACATGATTGAAATGTTGCGTACTTAATTATTAATGCAGTTTGTTTTTGTAAACTGAAAATTAGAGATTAATTCGCGAATTGTGTAATTCGGTACAATCAGTTACGTGAACACCAATCATACAAGTAGAGCTGTTTGTTAATTACAAGGGTTTGACAGCATTTTGTGTAAGAGCAGCAAATCTTACTATTCTGAAGAACCAAAATGAAATGAAATGAAATCTTTGAGTTTTACGTACCGTGGTTATGCCGATTAGGCTAAAAGAGACGGTGATGATGAATAATAAATGAAATGGTGGAATGAAGAAAGTGGGAAGAAACGGGACAACCCCGAGAAAGCCTACACACACGGTGTTTGTCCACCACAAGGTTTATTTGGCGCGGGGTGGGATCGAACCCGGGACCCCAAGCACCTGAGGTGAACGCTCTCCCACTAAACCACCGCCCCTCCCCCCCTTGAAGCTCCAAGCCGCAACATTGTTAATGTCAATATTTTATAAAAAATTCTCGTGATAAATTCCCAACTTAAGAAGACACGGGCTACGTTTAGCAGAAGGGGTCCAGAATCGGGTAAATATATATATATATATATATATATATATATATATATATATATATATATATATATATATACGAGATTTACAAAAGAAATGAGTTGAAGTAAGGCAAGTATAAGTGATTTATGTCTCTTTAGGAATGTAATAAATACCGGAAGACGGAAGAAGACAAAGAAATATGAATACAACGATTCAAGTAGTTAGTCATTCTCACATATGGCGAGCTCATGTATCGAATGTGACATTTTTATTTTCAACTTTGTACGTACTTATGTTGGTAATGAAGTTGAAATATTAAGGTTTGTACATAGATACGGATTCTTGACGTTGAGGACTGAGTGTGGAAAATGAGTGATTTGATAATAAAGATAATGTAGACCTAAGTAGTTAACATTAACCTAAAGTAATCTAATCTAAACTAACCTAAAATAGTCCAACCTAAACTAGCCTAATATGAACAGATATAAGAGAAATTGTAATATTTTAAACTAACGTAATCTACCCTAACCTAAACTAACCTAATGTGAAGAAAAATCACGGAAATTGATACACTTATTAGGAAAAAAAATGGCTGGATTCCTTCTGCTAAACATACGCCGAAGAAACATGCACAATAAAAATTTGAGCTTTTCAAAATTATAGTATAAGATTTATTGTTATATACTACACAGAATTCAAACAAACTTACACTAAATAAATATTAGTTTGCACAAAGACAATAGTTTGATTTGTTATAATAATAATAATAATAATAATAATAATAATAATAATAATAATAATAATAATAATGCAGAAATCAGTCCGGGCTGAGTATATAAAAGAATTACAAAATATTAGAACTAATTAGGAATCAAAGAATTTTGATATCAATTTAGATGAGCGCCCGTTTGAGTGAACGTTTAAATTGTGATTTGCAGTATGGTAAGCATATGTTGCTTCTTTTGCTGCTAAATCCAACTTCTGACTAACAGGATCAGCACTTCTGAAATTCGATGTTACTTTTAAGGAAATAGAAACTGCTGATGACAAACTGATGACAAACTGGGTTAAAAGGCAGTTATCGCGCCCCGTACTTTTCAAATTTTTGGGTTTAAAATGTAGATTTCAATTAGTTATGTCCAATGGCACCAGTTTTCATTTCTAGAACCGCTTCAAGATCAAATTACGGGTCAAAAAGTAAAAAGTGGAACCATTTAAACAATACGGACCAGTGACCGACCGAGACGAAATGTCATTCGATTTGTATTCAAACGTTCATGAATGACTGATATGCCATTTGCCCGAAAATTCTATTTTGATCCCGAAATTAATGAAAGTCTGGAATTTTGAATCTTGGATATTCGTTAATTTTTCGGATCAAAATTGAATTTTTGGGGAAATGGCATATCAATCATTCGTGTAAAAGTACGTGTGGATACGAATCGAATGACACCCATTTCGTCCCAGTCAGTCACTGGTATGCATTGCTCAAAATCCCGAATCTTCGTTAAGTTTCGGGGTCGAAATAGAATTTTCGGGAATATTGTATATAAATTATTCATGTACGTGTGAATACGAATCGAATAACACCTATTTTGTCCCAGTCGGTCACTGATCCGCATTACCCAAATGGTCTCAACTTTTTATTTTTTACTCCTAATTTGACCTTGAAGCAGTCTGTTCTAGAAATCAAAAGTGGTGCCATTGGACACAACTCATTGAAATCTACCTTTTAAATCCCAAAAAGTTCCAAAATACGGGACGACGGTAAATGCCTTTTAACCTACAAACTGTTCTTATGTTGGAAAGTCCACTATGACCAATAGAAAATTCCGATTGGAACTGGAAACATTTCACCGTACAGACCCCTTTAGTAAAAACTTCCTTCAGAAATAGAAATCTGTTCTTCAGCCCATCATTAAACGTACACGATCTTTTAGATATCGTGAAACAATTAAAACTCACGTAAACTATATTAGTAATATTCTATTATGTAGCTATATTACAGCAAGACGATTCGATGTTCGACCATAGATGCCAACTTGTAGAACTTAAAAAGGTTGCCAGACCGTAGATCAAAAATATCACTAGACCTCAATGAAAAAAGCGCTAGAAGTTGTTCAATAACTTTGCGACTAGAAACTAAATTTCTCCGTTTGACTAAAGGTGAAACCGACCTGGACGACCGCTCAAAACCGGGACGTCTGGCAAGCTTAAGAGGAATATAAAATCTATAGCAATATAAAATCTGTTTCAATGTTAGTACTCCCCAGTGAAGATGAATTTAAGGGTGAACTATTCATCAACTGCTAAAAGGACGCATCCCCTATGTTTTCAATGAATTCTGTAGGAAGCGACAATACTCCCAATTATAGAATCGAATTCTAGAGATGACTCGGAATCTCTATCACTTGAGCAGGGATGCAAATAAGCAAGAAAATTTTACTAGCCCAAGAAAAAAAACTACTAGCGCACATCCCCACAATAGAAATCATTTACTTACCTTTAAAATAAATATTAAAACCTCGCCCGCACCGATGAATCACTCGCCCCGGGTGAGTGAGCGAATGGTTATTTGCATCCCTGCATTTGAGCTACAAAGGGACTCTCGTCTCACGACAGTAGATACGAGATGAGAAATTTTCTCTTCTAGTTGGTAATACTAGTGACCATTCTATCCACACTCTATTAGTTTAATGAATGCACCTAGCTGCGTAAGGGTAAATGGGTTGAGCCTGTTTCCAGGAAGAACACTCAGACAAAACAGTTTAAAAATAGGGAAATTTCTTCCCTTTAGAATATTTGTACTCGGTTTTTATTATTATTATTATTATTGTTTTGTCTAAGATTTTATGAACTTCACCAGAACTTACGGTGTAGTGTCAAAAATCGTGGCAATTTCGATTCGTGTGACAATTAAAAAAAAGAAAGAAAAAACCTAAAATAAAAATAAAAATAGAACAAGAAAACCAATCTTTGTGATCATTTTGTAACTTTTCATACTAATCCATATTCTGTTTCCACAAAGTAGGCAAAAAGGGGGGAGGGGAGCGAGAAGTAAAATTAGAAACTGCATGACTGATCCCTATACAGAGGACTAGCCGATCCCCCCTTTCATTCTCCTTTATTCTGGCCAAGCCCGACCCCCTCTCCCTGCCCCCTACCTCATCTCTCTCTCTCTCTCTCTCTTTTGATCGCTTTCCTTTTGCTGTCAAAAATGGAGGAAATTTTTGATGAATTCGTGCGGCACAAAAGCAGCCGCAGTTATGGTGACGTGTCTGGAAAAGTCAGTCCTGCTGCAAAACTTACAAAAGAGAAAAGAAAATAAATAATCAAGGGGGAAAATATATATATATAACCAAATTTATTTTTGAAAATCAGCAAAGCGGCGAGCGGAATATGGCAAGATTGTTAGATGGGAATTTTTATTTCGGTAACTTTCGCCAAAAGTCATAATTCCCTACTCTCGCATTCAATGATTTTTTTTTTTTTTACTTTCCCATCCGTCATATTGAAAAGACATTCTATAATAATTGTATCCTTGAATAGTGTTCCTCAACATATGGGTCGCAGTGCACTATCGTTCTCACGAATTACGAGTGCTGGATAGTGATATTACATCTATGAGCATAAAACACAGTTAAAGGTGGTGATAGGATTACCGACAAGACGAAATGAGACATTTTTCTGATGAGACATCAGACGAGATGAAATCTTCCAATAGAAGTGGACACGCTGTAACCAGCCATTTATAAACTTTTATTTATATTACTTGTAACATTAATTGTTAAGAAAAATAAATTAAACAAAAAAAGAGATTGCTACACAAATTTTTAATTCAAAAATCTATTATTAAAAAAGTTAAAAATTATTATGTAATTTTGTGTACAAATTTGTTTTATGTACTAAAGACAACATAACTTACATAATAAACTTTTGCATTATGTAAATCTTGCTTTGACAAATTTTATCATCCAAACTAAATTTTACTTTATACATAAACCCAAATTTTTCAATCAATCTTTCAATTGTTTAATTTTACGTCATAACCACGGGTACTTTGGGTAACAAAATCAGCGAAAGTACTAGTATAAAACCTCAAGATACTTCCGGAATAAGATGGTGTGTAACCAAGGGCGCCCATGTTGTGGTTTCCAAGGGGAGAAGTGTAAGCGACGTTTCAAAAATAGTTTCAAATTTTGCTGTAACTATTGTAAAAATTCTATTGGATTTTCGATATTCTGAAGTACAATTTCCTCTAGGTGGGGCGTGCGCCCCACTTGCCCCCCTGATGGGCACCCTTGTGTGTAACCAAACTTTATATTGGCCTCTGTAACTCTAAAACTAAAATTATATATTCACTTCAAACTCCAAACATCTTCGTCAATATCTGTTAAAGTTTAAAAAAAAAAAAGTTTTTCTTTCTTTATTAAACTACAAACTTCTCTATAGACATTAAGTACTTGTTCTAAAATTGTGCGTTAAAGTAACCGAGTTGTTGGACTATCTCTTCAATTAAAATAACAGATAAGTGCTTAAGTAAAATCTGTCAACTGTCAAGCATGTCACATCACATAAACAATTCACAGATATCACATAACATTTTATTTATGCCTAAATTTACCAAGTATCTCTTTTATATATATATATATATATTAAAAAAGAGTTAGTTATGTTTAAATCACTGAAACCTTTCGCAATCCACTCCAATTAAGATTTCATAGATAGACCATAAACGTAACCACATTTTTGATACTTACATAATAAAATCTTATGTATTGGTACCCAAGACAAGACAGCTTCTATCCTTCTATTGTAGACAACCATTGTGACATGATTTGTACCATGTTCCAGCTTCCTTTAACCATTAACCTCTAGCTATAATTTTGTCCACGAGACGAGATGAGACAAAAAATAAGGTTTTATCGTTTCGTCTCGTCTCATCCAGAATATTTTCTCGTATAGTTTTGTAAATTTATGTACGAAATTTTCAGCCCTGATTTTCTTTCTTAATTTCATCTCGAAATTGTCAGATTTTTTTCGACGTCACGAAAAATATAATGTAATAACGTTTAAAATCATATTTATTATTAGAATATCGTGTCATGGCTTGCGCCAAAATGGAATGGGTCAAGATTTGTGAATGGGTCGTAGGTCAACATGACGTGACCCACTCTGACCCACCGCCTTACCATAATCTACTCGACCCACTCTGTTCAGTGCATCGTAGACAGCGTCTTCTGAACACTGGTGAATTTGTCTACATTTTACTTTCAAGGCCCCCATGTTTCTTCCTTTTTCATGTGTTTCTATTTACGTACCTGAGATGAGTATATCTAAGTGGAGAAAGAACTTTAGGCACATTTGGATACTGATATTTGTAATTGTAATAACTGCAATAGGATTTACGACTTGGCTTTCGGAACACAGTAGAAATTTACAGTTTTTTTACAGTTTTTTTTAAAACGTTGGCCCACTTTACTTTGATTTGAGACTCAAATTTCATCCAATTTTTTCACTGAAAAAATATGCCTAATTCCTCATATGACAAACACTTTACCATTTTATATCGTAAAAGTCAGGTCCATCGGTGTTGTGACAGAGCGGTGCTTGAGCGATTGGACCGTAGAAATTCAAACTCCGATTAGTGATAATTTCACAGCCTTGTTTTATTACAAGTGTAAACTCTTTAGTCAGTGGGGGAGGAGGGTCAGAGTTGATGGCGATGGGTTTCGGTGGGTGGTGAGTCAGAGTGGATCACGGTGGGTCGTCGGTCAAGTTTTCATTGCGCCACGCCATCTCTGGTTTGTGCCTCTCTAAACGTTGATAAATGTTCTTCATTTTGTTCATACATTCACTACATCGATTTATAAATTTTTATATTATGAATCATGTTTTAGTATAAATATCCCATGAAATCTAAGATTTATTTCTCGTGTCGTCTCGATTCACGTCTCGAAAACGGGACGAAAATTTTAATGTTTCTGGACTCGTATCGAATTTAAAAAGATACGTTTCGTCTCATGAGCATCAGTACCTATATGGACACCTTACGTATAAGTACCATCATACAAGGGCGCCGATTTCTCTGTAAATTTGGGGAAGGGGGCACTCAGACGCAGAAGGTATATATACAGGGTTTTCATAAAGTCTGGACGGATTTAATTTGCTTATAATTTTCATAAAAATGCTCATAATGAAATCAAATAAAGTGCAAACGGTAGCGGAAGGATTAAATTTTTAGTTGGCAACACTGTTAGATAAGCGGCAACTCTGAACACGTTGAGAGAGGGAGAGGGAGGGCAAGGGTCAGTTTCTTACCAAATTCCATCTATTGTTGTTTCAATGTTGACTGTTAAAAGTAAGTTGTAAGCTGAAAGTGGCATGCTAAATTCTTGGAGACAGGAAGCGTCCTGGACCGTCCTCGAAGTGGGAGGCCGCCAAAATCGCCTGCAACAGTGAGCAGGGTAACTATCATCAACAGCCCACGCCTACGCGAATGTGTGGACGTAAATGGCGCCCAGTTGGAGGTGTGGCGGTGAATGAACTGAGCTGGTGCAGATTACAGGTAAAAATTTAATCCTTCCGCTACCGTTTGCACTTTATTTGATTTCAATATGAGCATTTTTATGTAAATTATAAGCGAATTAAATCCGTCCATACTTTATGAAAACCCTGTATATGAGGATGTTAAGACAAATTGCATTCAAATTATGCCAAATATTGTATATTCATAAATACACTAGAGGGGCCCACATGAGCTTTGAGGGGCTCGGGTCCTCCCCGGCCAACCCAGAATCGACGCCTTTGCCATCATGGAAAGTTTACTTCGGTTTACTTAGGACAGTAGCACCTGCATATTTCCAAGCTTGAAGCGTAGGCTTATTTCACGACTGAGAACACATGTACATATATGAATGAGAGTAACATTATTACGATTCACTTTAAGATCTTATATTTAAGAGCACGCTGCATACTTTATTTAGTTATTTATTTATTTATTTATTTTAATATACAAAGTATTGGTATAAAGGCAACATTAAGGACTGTTGTATAACGTCAAATAGAAAGGGTTTCACGAGAAGATATCTGAGACATTTACTCGTAGCCATTAAAGCAAAGATTCTAAAGACGAAATACATACACACATGATAAACAACTTATATAAAAGTGGTAAATAACTTTAAACACAGATGCATATTTATTTGGTTCATATGAACAGCCAAAAAGGCACAGCAAACAAGTGAAAACCACTGCAAACTGGCATTTATTCTGTTTGAGTTAGTATATTATAATGTTTGTACGTGTGTGCACATGTGACGTTTTCTTTTACTTTTTTTTTCTTCTCCAGGAGGAAGCCATATGTAAAATAACTTCATTATTATTGCTTGTTTGTAAAAAGCACTTACGTTTATAACATATGCACACATACACATGTTTCATTGATGATGAATACAAAACCGTTCCTTGTTTCTTGTTTGGGTCAACTGACTCCACCTGTTTGCTCCGGCAGCGAATCAAGCCTCTTCACTTGGTAAGAAGGTAAAACACGAAGCAGCAAATAGATAAATGGAAAATAAAACAAACACAGCAGATGGAACGAAGAAAGACAAGAATGCTTCTTCTATTAAGGTTTTTTTTTTTCACATGTTGAAACCAATGACAGGCAAGCTTCAACGAAACAGTGGAAAAAGAAAGAATAAGAAAAAAAGAACTGGCTACACTGTGAACTTTTCAGAATGAGCTTTTTGCAGTTCAACGCTAGCTCGAGTCTACTAAAAGGTGAACAGCTTATCATTGCTTATGCCTCGTAGCTACGGAGGTACATTCGTGCTACCAAGGAAAATTATATTCCCATACAGCAGTGTTATTTCTACTCAAATTCGCGCCCTATAAAAAAAAATATATTAAGCCACATAGAGTACGAAACCCACATAATCCGCATATTTCTGCAATATTTTAAGTGATTTCAATAGTACCAGATTTCGTACCTAAACAATGGTGTTATTCAAATCATATATCATTAAGTTGACTTACTATTAATATTATTACTATATGATTATATTATGACTGTATATATTTATTACAAATCACAGGAAAATCAAGGGGCTCATTTCATATCGGTTTGCGTCACTACAAGGGAAAATGTGCATTTTCAGGCAAAAACCTAAAGTATGTGTTACAGTAACGAACTGCAACTACCCATCAGTAGATTTACATTCTCATTGATGAGATTTTGCAGAAGATTAAATCATGGCTCAATTGCAGCATGTCTTAATTCTTCCTTTAAAAGCTAAGATTATAAAAAACAGTAGCCTATAGTAGTAGTAGTAGCATTAGAGATAAAGATAGAATTATGAGCCCCAGGCGCACACCCAGAAATTTTTGTTGTGGTCCAAGCTTTGGAGGGTCCAATACCAGTGGCGGACTGGACACGTTGGCTACTTGTCAATCGCCAAGGGTCCGAAGTCCAAGGGGCCCCGCAGGAATCACGAGTCGAAAGACCTGAAGGCCTTGGTTGAATTTTCGCAATTGTAAATGCTTTCTTGAGTCTTTCTACCAAAAAGTTTGCGGGAGTCTATTTTCGTCTTTCCGAAAGAAGCCTTCGCGGGCTCCCCTTGCTCATACCAGTATGGCTCCGTGAGACAGTTAAACTTCGTACTTAGCAAACACCCCTTCGTTACGTTAAGTTTATATATATAATAATACCCGTTGAATACTACATAGACGTAATGACTTGTAGTATTGGACAGTGTCGGACTGCCAAGTTGAGGGCCCTTGGAGCGGGTCCTTAAAGGTCCCCCCACCCATATATATATGGGTGGGGGGACCTTTAAGGACCCGCTCCAAGGGCCCTCAACTTGGCAGTCCGACACTGTCCAATACTACAAGTCATTACGTCTATGTAGTATTCAACGGGTATTATTTTGTATCTGGTAAGAATTGTAAAATACTTCCACCCAGGGTTGGATTTAGGGGGGATGCAAAGGTGCACGTGCAGCCCCCCTTCGTTGTAAATATATACTACCTAAAATCAGAAGCTAGCAGTGAAAATAGCTAACACTTTCTGAAAATTTCTGCTGTCATGTTTCGGTTTGGGCTTAAAACAAAGGGAAGTTTTGCAAAATCGATAGTTTAAGTCAATTTTCTAAAAGTTGAAAGAAAAGGATTCACCGAGAACAGACACGTAGCACTTCCAGGGCATTTCCTCATTCACACCACAGGTGCCTAAAGACATTTAAAAGAAAAAATCAAATTCAATTCAAATGTAGTGGTAGTTATTTGTGAACCCTCTCAGAAAATCCTGGATCTGACCCTGCTTCTATCTATATTTTCAGAAAAAATGATAGAACTTGATTGTTTTCATGAGAGAAAGAGTACCGATGAACTGTAAGATCAAATTTTCATGCTACATCAATCATTTCCCTTATAAATAAGAATAGTTTTATCAGAAAAGTGTATAAATGTACCTAGGTATGTTGAGTTAGAAAGTATTTTGGAAGGGATCCGAACCCGGTAAACCAGGCCCGTGGCGAGCCCAAAAATGTAAGGGGGGCCGGGCTGAAGTTAGGGGGCCCGATCCAACCACATTATAGTTCATCACCATATTATAATTCATTTGCAAGCCTACCGTGAAAATTTTAGGGGGGAAGCAAAAATTTAGGGGGGACGGCCCCCCTAGACCCCCTGAATACGGGCCTGCGGTAAACCCCCGTGGGTGTACCTCCGATGATCCTCATTATATATATATATATATATATATATATATATATATATATATATATATATATATATATATATATATATATATATATATATATATATATAATTTAAAATATGAGTTTTAAGTTTTTTTGTTCACACTTTTATGAAGACTTAAAACTAGTGTTAAAATAGAAACCATTTTGAGTAGTTTTAAAAATTTGAAAGAAATTAAAATCAAAGCAAGTTACTTTATAGAACAAAATTTTGAACTGGTAATATGAGTTCCTAATAAAAATAAATAAAATTACTGGTTTATATAAATATGTAAAAAATATATTCATAAAATGATTTGATTCTATACAAAACATCTTAAATAAAATGTTTTTAGGTAAAGAAAAATCAATAACCATTAATTCATTTATAGCGAAGCCGTTAAAAAGTTACCACAAATCCAATGGGAAGTCCGTTAAAAATAAATTGAAAGGTTTGCTAAGAAACCATTTGATAGGGTCTAAGCTTTACCAGATTTCCTGTGTAATATCTACAGTCTGGTTTTATAAGCTAAATGATTTTTTATCAAACTTCCTAAATAAAAAAACTTATCCTGGTAAGAGGTTATTTTGTTTACTAATTTTATGATTTCTAATTAAAATTCGATATTTTATTTTAAAAAATATATTAAAAGTGCATATTTTACTCTTATGCACTACCGTTACTATCGCTGATTCCATATTTTCCGCCCTATACCGTGATATACCGCCATATACCGTGATCATGGACTTTCTCTGGGTACCCTCGTTTCCTCCCTCTTTCTCATTCCACCAACTTTTCCATAATCATTCACTTGATTTGATCATCTAAGGGGCACCATCGTGAGAGGTTAAGCAAAAAATTTATTTCCATTTTCTCTGACATATATACAAAGGAGACAGCACACTTTTCAGTGTAGGTTAGAGATTTTGTCTCTCTGCTGGCTGACTTGCGTTCTTACGTATAAGCGCAATAAGCTGAGTGTAATTACCGTTAATATTTCAGTTTAGAATTTTTACCCACAAGAATATCCCCATCGACACTACTATTTAAATACGTGAAGCAATTCGTAACTATATTTTAATGAGGACAGCAACATTTTATTATGCTTGGTATGTGAAGACAGTGTTTGTGCAAAGGATGAATATATATATATATATATATATATATATATATATATATATATATATATATATATATATATATATGACATTCTGGAGATTAATACCACGTGACATAAGAAAAGAGCTAAGAATAAGTCAAAAATTAAATCAACAAAATTGATTACAAGCAATATAGGCCTACTGATAAATGTTCCAAAGATGTGTTTAGCACTAGTTAGTTCCAACATAACGGTGTGGAAATTGAATAATATGTACTTTCGGGCTTTTTTACAAAAATAATAAACCAAAGAGTGCTGAACGAATCAACATTGAACAAGAATTTGCCAAATTTTTTCAAGATGTAATTTGTTATATTCGGGATAGATTGAAGCACGAAAATACATCGACTTCTATAGACGAAGCCTCGAATAGTATACAGGCCCGCAACCAGAGGGGGGATAGGGTGCCTGGCCCCTCCAGACCTCGCTACAAAAATGCTACTGTTTTTAATACAAAAACATTTGTAGGAGAATTTTTAATGCCTTGCCCCCTAACATATTCATGCCCCCCCCCCCCAACCACTGAGGCTGTTGCGGGCCTGATAGTAAGTTATATATCAGGACAGTGGGTTTGTAGTGTTGTATGGTGCTATGAAAGCAGGCAGCAGATCATTTCTTCTTAGTATACAAATAACTGACCGAGTCAATCATTCCACTGTTGTCAAAGCTTTCAATGACTCGCTCGGTTTCTTGTGGCCGGAATGGATAAAGTATGACAATGTATACTTATTCCGCAGTGATACTACTTCATATATTGTTAAAGCGGCAACTGGACTAAAAGTTCCTTACACTAAATTAGTCCCTCTGACATGCTTTGCTCACGATTTAAATCATGTTGCCAGACTCTTAGAAGTCATGTCCCCAGCGTGAAGAGATTTTAAAGCCAGCCGCCAATTAGGATTGAAAAATTTCGATAACTGCTTCCTCAGCCAGTTTTAAGTCGACGGGGTACGTGATTGCAAGGTCTTCATACTACACGGAATATTTCAGTGACCTGAAAAAACTGTTTTAGATTCTTTGGATCCCGGAGATTCAGGAATGTTTTACTGAAAATCGCATCCAAAGGAAGATACAGTATATCCAGGCCCGTATTTAGGTAAGTGTTATTCTGTGCTCGAGAATTAAAGGGGGCGGCAAAATTTTGAATTTTTAAAAATGAATTAAAATGAAATCTTTGAAGTGTTACGTCCCACAATTATGCCGGCGAGGCTAAAGGAGACAATGAGGGTGAGGATGAATGAAATGGTGGAATGAAGAAAGTGGGAGGAAACGGAAGAACCCCGAGAAAACTCACGTACACGGTGTTTGTCCACCACAAAGCACACTTGGCGCGAGCTGGGATCGAAGCAAACATCCCATGCACCACAGGTGAATGCTCTAGCACTGACCCACCACGATTCTCAGGTTTATTTTAAAAATTCACAATAAAGTAATATTTAAAACTAGCAACATCCAGTCCCGCACAAGCGTAAGAAAATATGTTAATGTGTTTAATTCGCTCTAATTACAGTAGTTTGTTAATTAGCTAGTTGATGTTATTACTTTTAAAATTCATCCTCTCCCACCCTACCGAGAGGGGGTGGGGATGAACTTGAAAACCATGAAAACTGATATCGTTAAATTGATCAACCTCGAAAACTATGAATTCAACACTAATATTTGTTTTTTTTTTTTTTTTTTTTTTTTTTGATTACTTTTGAAATCTCGCCCCCTCCCTGGAGAGTGAAGTATGACCTTGAATTTGAATTGGACTAAAACTGTCATTATTCGTCTCAGCGACTCCAAAAACTATGAATTCAACTTTAATATTGTTCGTTTTCGGTGGGGGCGGCGGCAAAATATTTAGAACACAGGGGCGCACAATATATAAATACGGGCCTGAGTATATCCATTACCACTTCTTCAAATTATCCGATTGTACAAATATCTGGAAGCTTGAAATAATTTCTTACAACATTCACTTTCACTGATAGAAGAAATTTCAGTAACATTATCTTCAGAGACTCATGGTGTTGCTAGAATTGCGTTCGACAAGCTCAGTCAAATATTGCTAAAAATCCTAGTTACCAAAAACTGTAAAATTTCGAAAAAGTTCTCCAATGAAGAAACAGATGCTGAAGAGGAATTCACCGAAGAAAAACTGTGTTGTTGCTTTCACATGCTTCTGTGATGTCATGCAGCATGGAAAGAAAATTTTCACTGTACAAAACATTTGTCAGTAACAGATGCAGGAGCTTCTTACACAAGAAAATCCCAGGACGACATCATTATATAGAGTAACATCCACGAATAAGGTAAGATTTCACAAATACAAACACAAACACACACACACACACACATATATATATATATATATATATATAGTCTGTCACAAAAAAATAGCACCACTTTGAAAAAAACTGTTATATTGTTAATTGCAGTCCTATTTTGCATATCTCGTTGGTCACACACTGTTCAACTGATCTTTTAATAGTTCTCCAATGTTTGTGTTGTACTACTGTAGTACATATATGAACATTACGTGAAAACACTGAGTTTTATCCATCAAAAGACCTTGTAATCCAGAAATTAAATTTAATGCATATATTTTATCATCACATTTTTTATGCAAAGTTTATCGCTAAACGGTAGGTAAATCATTGAAAGTAAATGAGAAAAGAAAATTGTTTACACCACAATCTTTATGACATTTCAGTCTTTTGTTACAACGCCATGGGCACCTCTTAATGCTGCAAACCAACGGGATATGATGTTTACAAGTGTTTCACTTAATGTAATATACAGTTCGAGGTGCCAAATTCGAACCAGTTCCTCAGTGATTTGTCTCCTAGACTGATGTATCTTCCTATGTCCTTTTTCTGACATAATATGCCACAGATCCTATATAGGATTCATATCCGGAGAATGTGGTGGCCACCATAATCTTTGGAAATTCATACCTTGTAACCAGTCCGCTACACTCCGTGCTCTATGACAGGGCGCATTGTCGTCTTGGAAGATAAATCATCTCAAGTTAGGACCTGAAAAATAGTCAACAGATGGACGTAGTAACTTTCAGTTCAGAATGTCAATGTAATATGCCGCATTAACGTGTTTATTCCAGATTTTAATTCATCCCACTCCATTTGAAGTAAAGTATCCGCACAACATGACACTTTCATTAAATTTCCTTCTTTTGGAAACTAACTTTGGCCGTACGTTTTCTCATTTTTGTTGAGGACGGAAATGGTTAGATTTCCGTGCACATGCCTTAAAAGAGGGAAAAAAAGAAGAAGCCTAGATTGTTTATCATGATTATGAAGTTAAGATTGTAAATTGGTGATTGATGCGAAATCTTCATGTCTTTAGGTAGAAGTTAAAAATATGTTGTATTAGAGGAAACGGCTTAATTATTTTAAAAATTAAGACATAGAGTAATATAAGGTGAAAGAATAACAAATGGCGCAGTCGGTACTTTTCTCATCCAACATTTCATTCCACTGTAATTTCCAACAGTCATAAGCTTCTCCTCATAAAAAAAAAAAAAGTGTCACCACTGTTCATTACTCCATGCACTGTGTCTACTCACGAACTCGCTTCTAGCGTTTACATGTTTATCAGTTAAAACTGGGTTCTTTCTTAGAGTTTTCTTATGTAACCTTTTTTCATTAAATCGTCTGACAACAGTCATCCAGCTGATGTTATAACCTGCGTTAGAATAAATAGCCGCTGCATTTCATGCTCCTGGTAGCTCTGCACTGAGAAAAATAAGTGGTAACCTAGTGGAGGTTAATGGACAATTTAGCTGCTAGAACCAGTTAATAATTTGTAACAACCCTTCTGAGACAAAAAAGGTTAATTTTACGAGGTCGCCGGTAATCAATCAAGAAAGGTTACTAGAAAATGTGTAGAAACAATCCAGTGTTTGGTTGCTATTAACCTATAAAATAGGTTAGAAGAAGGTAACCAATTCAAGAAGGTTAATTTAATTTAAAACACTGTGTTGTTATCAACCGATTTTCACACAAGGCAAATTTAACCCTCCGAAACTTGTTTACTGGTAACACTGCATTACTAGAAGTACAAACAGCAAGGTCGCCATTTGCAATTTTAAGAACGAAAAGTTTTAAGAATTATGAATACATCCGAAGGAATAGGAAAACAGTTATTAAAATATGGATTCTACATAAATTAATAGAGAAATGTGAAGGAAAGTTTATTTACGGAGGTTTATGCATATTCTGAGATTTAAATGAATAAAATGTTGTGACATGTTTCTAGTACAAATATCCACACTAGATGGTAGCACTACTAGTTATGTAATTGTCGTCAAATAATTCACACACTCGTAACAATAATTTTGTAATGTGTTCAGGAAACATAATGCGTTTTACGTTGCTTTACGGTACAAATATCAAAATCCTTTTACGTCTTTGCTTATAGGGAAGAGTATCACCCAAACAAATTCTCACTGTTAGTTGTTAAATACTTGTGATATTGGTAGCTTATAAGGGTAGGGCGTTACCCTTTAAACGGGATGATGAAAAAGAAAAAAATGTACATACTACAAATGAAAATAAATTTAGGTAGTTATTATCTATTTTAGTATTGTATTTTTTGATGTGCTCGTGGCTGAGTGAATATCTGTTACTGTTATTTATTTAATAAGTCATACTAATCAAAGTACACGGTTAGGAAGTTGTCGCACCCTGTTTCGTTAACCGAGCAGTCGGTTATTCCAACATACTAACAAGGTTACCGGTTACAGGCTATGATTGATAGTGGTAACTACGTGATCGGTTAGCGTACCCCTGTGAGTTATTACACTGTAACCTAGCAATGTTAACCTGTAACGCAAGGTTACGATCACCTTCTCTCGTTAACCTTTTTGGCTTGGCTGCTGGGACACACGACTCTGTTGTCTATATATTGACAAACTAACTTGGTTACTGTCCACCTTTTTCTTGTTTACTAGTAACCTTTCTTTTTTTTGCGTGTGTCTCGTACAACCAAGCGAAATATCTCTCGATCCAATCTCGCAGTCGTTTACATTTTCTACCACACCGTACTCATTCAGAAGACATACCATACTTTCCGTGTTTCTGTATTATTGTAACAAGATAATATGATGTATACCTTGATCTTCGGCGATTTGACAATTTGAGTAGCCTCAATTCGCAGTGTCAGAATTCGTTTTTGTTTACAAAGGCGTGTGTCACACACTTTTCTCGTATTTCTAGGGAATAATGAGATTCTTCAGTGTCTTATAATATACGTGAAGCACTTAAAAACGAACATTCAATAACACATAATTTTCATTAAAATTTGCACTTTACACCGCACCAGAAAAGCAAACAAAACAAGCATTTTAAGTCTCAACCACACTTACATATATTGAGTATAGCGACACCAAACGGAGAGCATCTGAACTACTGTAACGCAAAATATTGCTCTGATCTTACAAGGTTGTTCACCAAGTAGATAACAGTATGTCACGGAATGGCTTTTAACATAGCAACTATAACGATACCCTTGCGGTTCCTCTGAGTGGTGCTATTTTTTGTGACAGACTATATATATATATATTACCCGATTTGATGGGTTAAATTAAGTAAAAAAAATAGTAATATGTTCGGTTAATCAGCCACTTTCCTCTATTACTAAAGCGCTCTCCGACCTGGTTCATTTTCGATCATTTTTATGTTTTTCTCCCCTCCTCCTCCCCTATGTTGCATGACTGAATTTAGATTTAAACGGCATCGGAAGTGTCACTGTTCATCTCAGTGACATCGAAAACCATGGATTTGACACTGGATTGGCCATTTTCGATCTTTTCCACATTTATAATCTTTATCCCTCCCCAAGTTGCGGTGATGAATTTGGATTTAAACAGGATCGGACATATCGCAGTTCATCTCTTTGACCTTTAAAACTATGGATTCGACACTAATATTGGCCATTTTTTATCATTTTTATGTATTTCCTCCTCCCATCCCCCAAGTTGCGGGCTGAATTTGGACTAAACGGGATCGGAAGTGTCACTGTTCAACTCAGCAATCCCAAAATCTATAGATTCGACACCAATATCGGTAATTTTTGATCATTTTAAAACGTATCTCCCACTCCCCGCTTCCTTCCCTAAGTTTAACCGTCAAAAAGATATAATCAAATCATCCAAGACCCGAAAACTCATCTGTATTGAAAATTTGATTGAGATTGGTCACGTGGTTAAAGAGTTATTAAATTTTATATATATAAAACTCCCCCTACCCTACCCTCCCCCTCCCATAACCTCTATCGTCAAAGTGAAATTATAAAATGTTTTCCAAACCCACACTTCATCGATGTTGTAAATTTGATCAAGATCGGTCTGGTAGTTCAAGATTTATTAGTTTATTTTTATCACGAAAAGTCTAATGATTACTTCAATTAAGAATATGCGGATAACTGTCCAAATAACCAGAATTCCATTGATTTCTGCAATTAACGAATATTCGAATGATTATTCGAAAATGAATATTTGAATGATTACCCGAATAACGAATATTCGAAGAAAAAACATTTGAGTGATTGCGTCTCAACAAGAAATACTTCAATGGTGACTCAAATAACGAATATTCGAAGATAGAATATTTGATCGCCCAAATAACGAATACTTGAACGATTACTCGAATAACTAATATTTCAAGAATATATATTTAAGTGATCGACCGAATAACGAATAGTTGAATGATTACTCGAATAACGAATATTAGAAGAAAATATATTTGATTGATCTCCCGAATAACGAATACTTGAATGATTACCGGTACTCGAATAACAAATATTCGAAGAAATAATGAGTGATCGACTGAATAACGAATATTGAATGATTACTCAAATAACGAATATTCGAAGAAGGAATATTTGAGTGATCGTCCGAATAACAAATACATGAATGATTACTCGAATAACGAATATTAGAATGATTATTCAAATTATAAATATTCGGAGAAAGAATATTTAAGTGATCAACGGAATAACGAATTCTGGAATAATTACTAGAATAATTAATATTCGAAGAAAGAATATTTGATTGATCGTTCGTATAACGAATACTTGAATGATTACTCCAATAACGAATATTCAAAGAATGAGTATTTGAATGATCGATCAAATTACGAATACTTGAATGATTACTCGAATAAGGAAAATTCGAAGAAAGAATATTTGAGTGATCGACTGAATAACGAATACTTGAATGATTACTCGAATAACGAATATTCGAAGAAAGAATATTTGAGTGATCGCCCGAATAACGAATACTGGAATAATTAATATTCGAAGAAAGAGTATTTGATTGATCAATTGAATGAGAATATTTGAATGATTACTCGAATAACGAATATTCGAAGAAAGAATATATGAGTGATCACCCGAATAACGAATACTTGAATGATTACTCGAGTAACAAATATCGAAATAATTTAAATAGCTTTAGTTTAAACTTAAAGCAATTTCTTGTTAATCCTTTGCCTTAAGACTGGGATGTGAAATGAGTAATTTCATTTCATAAATTCGCTCCACATTTACTCTGGCTGTAACACTGTTGCAACCTGTCTGTGTTGATGTGAAATGTGACGACCATAAGGCCATTACATTACGTCATATTAAATCATACATTAAGATAATTCATGTTTCATGTAGGAAATGTATTCTCCTAAAAACCTGTGCAAGTTATCAAATCGCTTCAATCAAGAGGTTATTATTGGTAGGAAAAAAGTTGTTAATACTTTTATAAGCCACTCATTGCTAAACACATGTCTGAAACATTGTTTGGCAATCACTTGTTCGCAGAACAGCTAAATAAGAATCTTTTAATTTTTTTTATCTTCTTTTCTTCGTCGCTTTGGAAAGTTGGCAACCCTCAACGCACATCACCGCTTCTGTCACGGTTCTATGACACGGCCTGACGTATCAGCGTCACGCAAGCCAAGGCTGTCACGAGAGAGCTTTTTTAAAAAAAAAATCAGGTAAAACAAAAAAAAATAGTAGAAAAAGATCCTTGAATGTGATAACAAACGATAGCTATTTCTCGCGAGGAAAGTCTGTTTATATCAGTGTGTGTGTGTGTGTGTCCATGGTTCGAACTCCGTCCATAACGCAACGAAGGAGAGGAAGGCAAGTTTCTGGACTGAACGTAAAAATGATTGTTATCAGAAAAAAGTTTGTAAGTTAACCCAAAAGAAGAAAAAGAACATGAAAAATAAAAGCTTAAGAAATTGATCTCAGAAAATGTTAAGGAAAACGTTTTCCGTAAACTAAAGACAGCCAATCAAATGATGACATTTAAAAGAACAAATAGGCGTCCATCTTTTAAAAACAAAGAGGTGACAACGAAACTATGGGTGATTACAGCCCGAATTTATTGTATTTATTAAGACTTTCGAGAACACTTGAAACTGTAATTAGTAACCCAATAATAATAATAATAATAATAATAATAATAATAATAATAATAATAATAATAATAATAATAATAATAATAATAATAATAATATAACCATATACCAGCCAAGTCTAGTACTTGAATATACAAATACAAACTACTGGGATCGAGAAATCGGAACAGATGTAACGGCACCTGCAGACCCGACATCACTCTTATCAATAAAATAGACCCAGAAATAACCCTCACAGATGTAGCAGTACCATTAACTCATAACATACGTACAACATTCAGTACGAAAATAAGTAAATATAAAGACCTGGGAGACGAAAACATAAAAAAATTATAGACGTGCCAGAAAGTTACAGTAAGGCCAATCATTATCTCAGCTACAGGAATTATCCCTAAAAGTACTGTGATACAACTTGAGCAGATAAACGGAGAACATCTCCTAACAAATCTACAAAAATCAGTAATACTAGAACCTGTCATATGGTCAGAAAGTTCTTTGGAGAAGAATAATTCTTCAAATAACACTAGTTAACAAATTTAAACTTTTTGTTTGTTACATCAGAAAAATCACCTGATCGTAAAGGAACTTTTTTGCGCTGAATTCGAATATGCACTCGGTTTCTCTCCATCACGTACAGTTTTCCCGTAACAGAGGGATTTTCGGGAAAATCCCTCAAAAATTTCCCTTTTTCAGATATTTTATTCCCCTAGCTCCTGTCCCCTTACATATAGTAACATAGAAATTATACCTAAGTATACCTTGATTTATATTTAATAAACCCTAAAAGTTTCGTAAAAATCGCTTTGTTCTTTCTAGAGAAATAAATATATTTGTATGTATACTGTGTGCACTGTTTATTGCACCTGATAGTAATGCTTTCAGATCTCCTGAGTTGGGGTAAAAACGATTTGCTTTATTACTACAAACACAGACATAAAAAAGAATATTTACAATAGTCAACAACAAAGCTGTCCTTTTACATAATGGAAATAAAAAACCATCTATACCACTTGCGCACTCAGTGAAGATTAAGGAATCCTATGACACCATGTCAACTTTGCTAAATCTTATAAATTACAAGGACCATTGTTGGCAAATATGTTGTGATCTCAAGGTAGTTGGTATTTTATTAGGACTGCAGTGCGGTTACACGAAGTACAAATGTTTTTTATGTTTATGGGATAGCCGAGCTGATGACAAACATTATGAAGTGAAGGAATGCGAACCTAGAGTGAATTACGTACCTGGAGAATGCAACGTCAAATACGCTTCTTTGGTAGATCCTAATAAGATATTACTACCGCCACTTCATATCAAGTTAGGACTTATGAAAAACTTTGTCAAAGCCATGGACACATCTGGTGAAGGTTTCAAGTATTTGCGAGATAAGTTCTCTAACCTGAGTGATGCTAATATTTCAGCGGGAGTGTTTATTGGTCCCCAAATTAGGAAATTAATGCTTGAAGATAGCTTTGACAGCAAGTTAAACAGTGCTGAGCTAGCTGCCTGGACAGCATTTAAGTGTGTTGTGAGCAACTTTCTAGGCAATAACAAAGCTGAGAGTTACACAGGAATCGTACAGGACATGATACAGAAATACAAAGAGTTGGGTTGTAGGATGTCTTTAAAAATCCACTTTTTGCACTCCCACCTCAGCTTCTTTCCTGCTAATCTAGGTGCTCTCAGCGACGAACAGGGGAAAGATTCCACCAAGATATAATGGCAATGGAGAAAAGGTACTAGGGACTATGGGATCCTTCAATGATGGGGGACTATTGTTGGGGTCTTGTTAGAGAATGCAACATTTCTTACAAAAGAAGGAAGTAGTGTACGTTTTTGTAACCCAATGGAAGTTTCATATATTGTGATAGTTTTGATTGTCTTTTCATGACCTTTTGGTACATTTGTATTATTGTTTATTGTAAATTGTCACACTTGTAAATTATATTGTATTATATTTTATATATGTGTTTGTGGTAATAAAGCAAAACGTTTTATCTCAACTTAAGAGATCTGAAAGCATTACTATAAGGTGCAATAAACAGTACACACAGTATACATACAAACATATTTATTTCTCTAGAAAGAATAAAGCGATTATTACGAAACTTGGAGGGTTTGTTAAATATGAATCAAAGTATACTTAGGTATAATTTCTATGTTAGTATATGCAAGGGGACAAGATCTTGGGGTGTAAAATAAACGAAAAGGGAAATTTTTGAGGGATTTTCCCGAAAATCCCTCTGTTACAGGAAAATCGTACGTGATGGAGAAAAACCGAGTGCATATTCGAATTCAGCGCAAAAAGTTCCTTTAAGAACAGGTATTTCCTTTTATGTAACAAAACCTTTGTTAACTAGTGTAATCTGCAGTTGCCAGAGACAGCTGTCAGATTACTAAACTGAAACCGGTTTAAACTGAGATACAGCAATAAAATAATAATAATAATAATAATAATAATAATAATAATAATAATAATAATAATAATAATAATAATAATAATAATAATAATAATAACAGACTAATAATAATAACGGCAAAAAGAAAATGAAATTGACCAGGTTCTATTTAAAGTACTATTCCGGCATTTATTTGATGAGTGAGGAAAATTCTGGAAAATCTCAGTCAGAGTTCGCTGTCGCAGCAATTCGAATATAAGACATCCTGACTGATTATAACTATCCTGTGTTCGTGTTCCTGTCGTCTCAGGGACTCCTGAACAGTTGAAAACAGAGAAAATAAAAAGTCAGAAAGTTTTAAATAAAAAGTGGTGGAGTAATTATCTCTGGCGTGTGGGAGCCCTAGTTCGATCCTGGCTTGCGCCAATTTGACTTTGTAGCATAACAAACACTATGTACATGGGTTTCCTTGGAGTTCTCCTCTTTCCTCCCACTTTTTGTCATTCTACCAATTCATTCATTCTCGTCATCACCATCTGCTATAAAAACCACTGGCAATTAGACCAGGGTGGTCAGTTCTGTTCGATCAATTCGTTCAACTCTAGTCACTCGCTCATTGGGTTTGGTCTTGATCGCGTTATATTGGAGAGATCAACATACTCTGTTTTGGTGTATCAAAAATGGAGTGAATCATGTAACATGGATATTACCCTTAATTTCTACTTATTGTACGGTACTTAATTACAGCGAGCAGCAATAGTTAATACTAAATTGTTTAACGCTAGATGGCCCAGTAACCTTTACAGGTTATCATGTCAGCTACTTTAAATATATTCAATGTCTGTAAAGGTCCATCCATCAGCTTGCGACTCAGCTTAATTCAAAATAAAAGATAGATTAGACCAATTGTTGCCTATAGACCAGCGTTTCCCAACCTTTTTCAACTTGCGGCACACTACGGGTGTTACTTGGATTCTCGCGGCACACTTATAAATATTATTATTTGTAAATATGAAATACAGTGGTATTTTTTCTGTGATTATTGATCTCCTTCTCACAGAAAAGAAAGCTCTATCACTGGTTTTCCCCCCGTGGTAAATCGTTATGCTTATTTTTCATTCTAATTTAAAAATAGAAAATTGCAATGAAATATTGGACTCAGGTTTTTAAAAATACGCTTTCTTTTTAAAAACTGGATCCAACCTACTACTAAGAAGGAAGATCACTAAATAACAAACGAACATACAAATCTCTTTTACTTTTAAAACACAAATGTAGGTAATTTGTCGAAAGGATTGAATGATATTTTAAATTTTCAAGTTACGAAATAGTCTGCAACAATAAAGAAACAATAATGGTCATAATGATAACAAATACTTTTTACAACATTAGAAATGTACAGAATAGTAATCCGGTATGAAACTTAAAATTGTAGATTCATAGTAGAGTTTCATAGTAATGTGAAACACAAATATACATTTTTTTCCCTACGTTTTGCAATTTGATTGCTATAAAATTGATAATTTTGTTTCGATTTCTCGCGGCATACCAGCGGCCCATTCACGGCACACCGGTTGGGAAACGCTGGATTAGACTATATTGTTATCAATCTGCGATAGTAGCATTAACTTTACCTCGTTTTCCTAATAAATATGACAATTGGTATAGTTACTAAAGGTAATTGATGCATTTACATTATTAACGGGTTAAATTAATCTTGGTTTAGCTGCAATTCAATATCATTTACAATTATGGTTAATATGATCAAAGTAACAATCATTACA
Organism: Thermobia domestica; assembly: GCF_964235325.1. Classification (NCBI taxonomy): domain Eukaryota; kingdom Metazoa; phylum Arthropoda; class Insecta; order Zygentoma; family Lepismatidae; genus Thermobia; species Thermobia domestica. The sequence continues at coordinate 373,999,441 of NC_137455.1, read as the reverse complement.
AGTTACAATTAATTCTCAATTACAAGCTTTAACTACTCTTCATTACGTAGTCTCTTGATCTTCAGTAATTGATCTAGCAAACGATGATGTGGATCTTAAGATCAGTGAATATGTGTTAGTAGCAAGACCCCATTGCAAATGGCTAATGAGTTAGACTATATAGGGTGTTTCAAAATAACATTGACAACGTTTGGGAAGTGATTCCTGACACCAGGATAAGACCAAAAGTATAGACTAACCTGGGTGCACAAATGCTTTCTTTCGGAGTTATAGGCTGCCGAAAACATGAAAAAAATGAACTTTAAAGGTCCATATCTCTAAAACTATAGGACCTATCATAGTCGGGTCAAGACTTCACTTAGGAACTGATATGTGTCCTATCCAAAAATACGTTTCAGAATCCTAAGGTACTCACGAAGCAATTTTTATAGAGGGAATTTGGCTACGGTCATATAATTTGAAGTACACTCCAACTGCCTCCATAAAACGTGTTACGGATATACCACAGTATTCTGAAACATGGTTATTTGGATAGGGCATATACTAGTTTCTAAGTAAAGTCTTGACCCGACTACGGTAGGTCCCATAGTTTTGGAGATATGGACCTTTAAAATTCGTTTTTTTCGGCAGCCTATAACTCCGAAAGGAAGCATTTGTGCACCCAAGATGGTCTATACTTTTTGTCTTATCTTGATGTCAGGAATTACCTCCCAAACGTTGTCGGTGTTTTTTGAAACACCTTGTATTATTATTAAATTTTAAACTGTATTTTTTTTATTCATCTAACAGTAAGAGGGGCACACTCACTCTCTGAGTGGTAGAGCGTTTACCTCTGGTACGAGGAGTCCCTGGTTCGATACCCGATCAAGGAAGTTTGTGCTGGACATTATCATATACGTGATTTTTCTCGGGAGTACTCTCATTTGCCCCAACATTCTCGTTCCATCATTATTCACTTGCCTCGTCCTCTTTAGTCTAAGGAGTTAATCGTGAGACGTTAAACTGAAGGATTTCATGTCATTTCGTTTTGAGAATAAATACACTGACGTTTTCGAGAAAAATCTAGAAAAATGCATCTTTTAGGCTCTACAAAGTACGAACAATAAATTACAGTTTTTATTCTGCTGCCACAAATCGTTTATTTATTTATTTCCAGAGCATATAAAAAAATAAGTGGAGACACACACACTCCTAACAGAGACACAAATACAGTAGACTCCGAGTACCCGGCCTAATGTGGCGGAAGGACAGTCCGGATAACAAAAGAGCCTGATAGGTTGGAGTTCTATGAACTCATTAAGCATAGTCTAAGAACAATTTACGAATACGGTACTGTATGTGCTGTACAGTTATAATCAGGAACAGCAGCATGCGTACTGTATTGAGGTCCGTTACACACTGACGAAAGAATGAACAAGGAGCAGAACGCTGCTCTTTTCATGTCACAACTTGTATTTTGCACACGATACGCAAGAGGATCGCAGTAGATGCCCGCTTCCAATGCCTTGGTAATGTTGCCAATGCAACGCTTGCCTTCCTCATTTAATTATAGGGGTGGGCACGAGCGAGTTCGAGCGAGGTTTCTTTGAAACTCGACTCGACTCGAGACAGACATCTTTGAGCTCGACTCGAGAACTCGGTTCGAAAAATTTCCTGCAACTCGACTCGAGTTCGATTCGAATTTCGAGTCGAGTCGATCCAAAACGAGCCAATTCGAGCTAAACCCAGTGTGTAGTTCCAAGTACTTCCTTCAAGTATCCTACACAAACAATATCCGCCTTATGCAGAGTCGTTTCGACGTATGATTAGAGTCGTACTAAACTACTGACTACTGCAGGAGACTTATGTTAGTCGAACTCCTTAGTATGGCACTAATCGCGCTTCAAAACGACTCTGCATAAGGCCCTATAACTTTATCATACTACTACCACAACTTTATTATTATTATTATTATTATTATTATTATTATTATTATTATTATTATTATTATTATTATAACACCGTGTATAACAATGAAAGGCAGGCGGTTTGTATCTGAATACTAAAAACTAGTTGACTATCAATCCCGGTCGTCGAGAAGTCTTCAGGAGACAAGGACATCGGTCACGAGGTTCTGGGTTTGAGTTTCGGAAGAGCAAGTATTCGGGTTCGAGTCAAAAAATTGTTAAAAGTTATAGGCCACTGGCCAAACGTGTTCGAAATTGCTCGGCCCAGGTTTAGGATTGTCAACAGCTCGAACGGCTCGGCTCACAGCTCATTTACTGTCAAACCGAACCGAGAAGTGAGCCGAGCCAACGGTTCAACTAACCGAGCTGACTCAAACCAATGGCTCACCCGTTACTGAATTCTCTATGTCTGTATGTGTTATTTGAGAATTTTTGATTGTTGATAGAGCATTAAAAACTATCTCAAAGAAGTGATGGAATATTTCGCGTCACTCTTACTGTTCCAGACATATTGGTCAAAAAAAGTTCTAATTTCGGGAGATTTAAAGGGCCATATATCGGGAACCGTAAGTCATAGAGAGATGATATTTTGCAAATTTTTCAATTTTGAGCCATTCATTTTGAGCATGTGTGTTCATAAAACAACATATCATAGAACGTTTTAACAAAACTCTCAAACAAAACATGTGGATAAAATTTAGTACTCAAGGAAATTAGGTTTATAAATGGATAGATATATTACAAGAATATTGTTTAATGAGTATAATAATAAAGTATATAGAACAATTGGTATACTCTTAAGCCTGTAGAAATTAATAAGAAAAAATAATTATTTTAAGTTCGTTCTCACAATGCTGTTGGAGCATTGTTAACTAATTTTAAAAATAAAATCAGAGTCAAGAAATGAAAAGAAAATGATTAATCTATAAAGAAAAACTTGTTTTGCATAATAATGTCTTTCTTTTTAAAAAAATCTACGCTTAAGTGAGTGGCTGATATCAAATTATTGATGTTTGATAGCGAAACCTCCTTTGATAGGTGTCGAGCCGGTTTCTATTGTATCTAGAAGTGGGAAACCCTTAATATCACAACAGGAGAGGCTTTTAAGGAAAATTAATTTCTGTTTTGCACGCACCAGTGATTAAACTGTCCGACTTGTCAAGAAAACATAAGAACATTAAACCCTAAAACTTAATTATTTAAGAACATATGGACTCTCCATTTATTTAGACGCGTGTTTTTTTTTTTCTTTAATTGCGTAAACATCGCATATCATCATTTGACAACACTAAAAATATCGCATTATGTTGAAACAAATTCCTTCAAAGATCAGTAAAAATTATGTTATTTTAATTATTTCAGCAAGAAATCGTTCAGTGAATTTTGATTATTTATGATTATAAAGTTTTTACTTTTTGTATAGCAAACGGCCAAGCAATTTTAAATTGGAGTAGCAATTTAAAACTTTAGCATAGCAGCTCGGTAACGATTAATAATAATAATAATAATAATAATAATAATAATAATAATAATAATAATAATAATAATAATAATAATAATAATAATAATAATAATAAATTTACAGTATATAAATTAAAATGACTATGTTTGTGATTTCATACGTCTTGAGCCACCTGACCGATCTCGATCAAATTTTCAACATAGATAAGGTTCGGGCCTGGGATGGCTTTTATCTTTTCACTTTGACTGTGCAACTTAGGGGAGGGGGACGAGAGATATTTAAAAATGATCGAAAATGACCGATATTAGTGTCGAATTCATAGTTTTCGGGATCATTGAGATGAACAGTGACACTTCCGATGCAGTTTAAATCCGAATTCACTCCTTTATTTCCAAATATTAAACGTACTCTGCCCGTGCGAAGAACAGGTATCCTAGTAATAATAATTAGTGGTGGTCACAAAAACCGGTTTTTCGGTTTTCGGTTTTTCACCGAAACCGGTTTCGGTTTTCTTCAAAACTGGTTCGGTTTTCTCCGAAACTGGTTATCGGTTTTCTCCAAAACCGGTTTTGTTTCTCACCTGATCCGGTTTCGGTTTTCTTCAAAACCGATTCCTTTTTTTTTAATTTGTTTTATTTCTGACCAGAATGGTGTTTCGTTGTTCTCCGGAAACCGAATCCATTTCCACAGAAATAGTCTTATGTGTTTTCGAAAAGTTTTCACCGAAACCGGTTTTGGAGAAAACCGAAATGTCGGTTTTTATAGAAACCGGTTTTCGGTTTTTTTTTATAAAAACCGGTTTTGCCCATCCCTAATAATAATAACTAGCAAGCCCGCACGTCCTGCGCAAGCGCAGGACACTATTGTTGTCTCAATGATTAGATATGATACAAAATTTAAAATATTAATGGCTGGCAAAGTAGTTTTAATAACACGTTAATAATATCTTTAATTAAGAATTTGTGATACTCGAATTTAAGACGTCCTCGAATCTAAGACGTACCCCGATTTCGCTGGGTTAAATTAAGGAAAAATAGTATATGTTCCGTTTTTACTATTACTAAAGCGCTGGGGGGCGTGGTGGCTCAGTGCTAGAGAGTTCACCTGCAGTGCTTGGGGTCCCTGGTTCGCTCCCAGCTCGCGCCGTGTGGTCTTTGTGGTGGACAAATACTGTGCTCGTGGGTTTTCTCGGGGTTCTCCCGTTACTTCCCACTTTCTTCATTTCACTCATCTCTCATCATCGCCGTCTCCTTTAGCCTAACCGGCATAACCGTGAGACGTAAAACTTAAAGATTTCATGTAATTTTTACTAAAGCGCTCTGATATTGATCATTTTCGGTGATTTTAATATATCCCTCGGTGGTATTTCGGTGATTTTAATAAGTTTGATCGAGATCGGTCGGATGGTTCAAAAGTTAGTAAGTTTTATTCATTTTCATATATTTACCCTCCTCCCCTACCTTCCCTTATATTCTACCATCAAAATAAAATAATAAAAAAAAAAAAACTTCCCAGGTTCGAACTTCATCTATGTTGAAAATTTGATTGAGATCGATCGACTGGTTCAAGAGTTATTAACTCACGAACACGGTCACTTTTATATTTATTATTTTTTGTATATCTCCTCCTGCTTCCCATCTCCTAGGTTATTCCGTCAAAGTGAAATGGTAAAATCCATCCCAAACACGAACGTCATCTATGTTGAAAATTTGATCGAATAGCCTACAGTAAGTTTTCCTAAACTATATATAAAAAAAAAAAAAATCTAAGATTTTTGTAAACTACTTATAGAAAAAATACATGTGTAGGTGGGTCCTTCCTCACTTTTCCATATAATCCCCACTGAGATGCAGGTATTTGTCTCATCGTTACACTAATTTGTCCAAACCCTTTGTAAAAAAAAAAAAAAAAAAAGGCCCTGGCCAAGGGCGCTTGCCCCCTCCCCCTCTTAGAGGAAATTGTACTTGGAAATATCGAAAACACAATAGGATTTTTACATTAGTTACAGCAAAACTTGAAACTATATTTGAAACGTCGCTTATACCTGACCCCCTTGGAAACCACAACATGGGCGCCCTTGGCCCTGGCTCTTTAGCACTCTCCTCACATTACGCTTCACTTCATCACCAGTTGACAGGAGACCAGGTTGTTTCTGTAGAACCTGAACTCTTCTTCAGGGAAACGCAATTCGACATAAGCGATCTATGGTCTCTTCTACATATAACGATAATGCCCACCTCCACTCAGCACGAAAACAAGACACAAAATTGGAGAATTAGACTCTCTCAAATACAGACCCAATTTAGCGCCGTGTTACCGTCATCTTTTTCGGTTGTTAAGGTGGATCACTATCCGGAAGTCAGTACATATTTTAGCCCATTCCCTTAATTATTGCGCAATGAAATGTTACATATTATAATTCTTGTACTATAAGATAGAGTTACGTTTCAGCTACAATACAAGACACTGATTCATTTGGTTGCGGCTTCTGATATCGAAAAAAGTAACAAATAAAAGAAAATACTTGATTCGTTTCACAATTAGCACACAAGATGGCACTTGCTGTTAGGTCTTACTAGAAGTGCTCAGTTTTATGAAATGTTTATTTGTATGTGTAAAGTACTTTAAAGTAACGATCTTATTACGAAATAGATATATTGTTTGGCCGTTTTTCATGTTATGTTTCATATTTTATTTAAATATTCATTTACATTTAAGGAGATAGATTTTGAGAAGAAAGTTGCGCAGAACGCCATAATGCGTTGTTGCCAAATTTGTACGTTTAATTCCTGGATTCTAGCGTTGCAGTTCGAGAAGCGGAACTTAGCTGTGAATTGCGGTAAGGGTCGAAAACTAATTTCTCCAGTAAGTATCCAAGCAGAATTCCATTATTACTTACTTTATTATCTGGCACCTGTAAATACTCGACACTACCTGGCAACGCCGCACTATTCAAGCAGTGCACAGTGGGCCAGAATCAGAATCTGACTGGAAAAAAAGTAGTTTTGGCAACTACGTCTAATCTACATTCGAACAGCACAGTTGTGTTAAGTAATAAATAAGGTTTGATGCTGCGTATCAGTAAACACGGATAACAGCATATAGTGGCGGCAGCAGCACTTCAAAATTGATAGTTCTTTATCTGTTTTATAGCGCGCTGAATTGGGGTAGTATGAACGTAAGGTTTGCGTTTTAATTGCGCATGTGAAAAGGCAACGAACGATCGCAAAATAAGCTATGAGTAAAGGTATGTATATGTACTTGCTGTTTGACTAAAGTTTTGATTGATTGGTTTACGTTACTGTTGTGTAGAAGCATTTCTAGAGAGTCGAAGTATTCATGTATTGAAGAACTGCTATTGGAAATTCAAATTGAAATTTAAAAATGTACGTTCATGTCTGTATTGAGATCTTTCGTCATGGTGTAGTTTGATATATGTATTTCGAAATACAGTTGTGATCTACTGCCCGTTCTTGCCCGATTTTTATATTTATCGTCTTTACAAAGTTAGGTGTAGCGAGCCGGATATGCTCTTCGTGACGTGAAGAACCTGTACGAGGTATTGCGTTCTAAACCATCAAACGAAGCACTTTATAATTATGATACGAACTGTTATGGAATGTAAATTCTTTCTGTGGATGTTCTTCGCAGTGTGAGAGTGACTTTAAGTGCCTTCAAAGTGATTTCGAGAAGCGTTGGAAGCTGTGTAATAGAATGACTGATAAATTTTTATCCAAATATAATGATTGGTTGGAAGGACATATTAAGTTCTCTGAAAAAGTATTTACTGGTTTTAAAACGATATCTTGAAGCCAAGAGCATAGGCCTTTGACAAGCAAATCAGGCAGACCTAGTAAACTCTTCGAAGATGCAGAAACAAAGTCGAAGAAAAAACTTGTACAACCACTCGTTACAAAGCATTCTGAGTAAGAGTTGGTGTTGGCTGCCCAATTGGAGAGCAGTTCATTGAGAGCTGCTGGAAAAATAGATGCCGCGGTTGTATTAGGAGAAATCACTCAAACGACACCTAAGGGAGCAACGAAAATCAAAAAGGCTTATCATTCGCCAAAATTCTCTTAAACACTTATTCTCCGGATGAAGTCGTGGCACTTATTATAGATAACAACTTAACAAAAAGACAGTATGCACATTTGAGACTAGGTGCAAGGCAAAACATTGTGACATATATCTGTCGTATAAAGTGGTGTGGGAAGCAAAATTAAAGCGTTGTCCCAGAGAAAAGAATATTATAGTAACTGACACGTCAGCCGAAGATAATTTACAAGCAGTAGTAAATCAGACAATTGAGCGCATCGTGATTTTACATGAAGATTATATTAAACATTGCATCAAAGATGGAGACATAATGAAATTAGTGTATGAGTGGGGTTGCGACGGAAGCAGTTGTCATAAGCAGAAAGTTGAAACAGAAGATAAATTGAACTAGTGGCTCAGATATTTTTGCTATCTCCTTCGTTCCCTTACAGTTGTATTCAACATCAGATGGGGAGGTTGACAAAGCAATTTTGTAGCAAAATCCCAAACCATCGTCGCCTAGATTTTGTCGACCCATTAAATTATTGTACCAGAAAAGAGAACTGAACTGCCGAGAAAAGAGGTGTGTTCAATGGGAACGCAAATACATAATTTAAAGCCTACTAATGTACCAATTTAGTAGAAGGAAGTAAAAATATATCTAAACTTGTGTTCACAATGGCGAATGGGAAGATGTGAAACTCTGTTACAGAAACTTCCTCCTCAAACGTACTCCTTGAAGGCACTTAAAATCTCTCTCACACTGCGAAGAACATCCACAGAAAGAATTTACATTCCATAACTGTTCGTTTCATAATTATAAAGTGCTTCGTTTGATGGTTTAGAACGCAATACCTCTACAGGTTCTTCACGTCACGAAGAGCATATCCGGCTCGCTACACCTAACTTTGAAAAGACGATAAATATAAAAATCGGGCAAGAACGGGCAGTAGATCACAACTGTATTTCGAAATACATATATCAAACTACACCATGACGAAAGATCTCAATACAGACATGAACGTACATTTTTAAATTTCAATTTGAATTTCCAATAGCAGTTCTTCAATACATGAATACTTCGACTCTCTAGAAATGCTTCTACACAACAGTAACGTAAACCAATCAATCAAAACTTTAGTCAAACAGCAAGTACATATACATACCTTTACTCATAGCTTATTTTGCGATCGTTCGTTGCCTTTTCACATGCGCAATTAAAACGCAAACCTTACGTTCATACTACCCCAATTCAGCGCGCTATAAAACAGATAAAGTACTATCAATTTTGAAGTGCTGCTGCCGCCACTATATGCTGTTATCCGTGTTTACTGATACGCAGCATCAAACCTTATTTATTACTTAACACAACTGTGCTGTTCGAATGTAGATTAGACGTAGTTGCCAAAACTACTTTTTTCCAGTCAGATTCTGATTCTGGCCCACTGTGCAGTGTTTAGCATAGCACCGAGAGCACCTAGTGATCCACCTTAAAGTCTGCATTGCAGTGTGGAAGTTTCGAAACAAATGAAGAAATGAAGTGAAATGTCGAAGAGTGCTATATATAGCCAGAGCCCTGATTTTTTGTAAAGAGTTTGGACAAATTGCTGCAAAGGTGAGACAAATTTCTGAATCTCAATGGGGATTATGTGGAGAGGTAAGGAACGACCCACCTACATATGTATGTATAGTTCATACTGGTAAATGTATCTTTAAAAATATTTTTTTAACAGATTAGAGAAACATAATTGAACGACCCATGTCCATTTTAAACATGGGCACAAAAAGCACAGGCGGTATACCACAAAGTTCCTTCCTTCTATATCATAAAAACTCACAACTACCATCTACTTGGTGTCTGGTGGTGCAACCCGAGCCGAGTCGGAGGAGGAGGTAGCAGTGTTTTCATTTGACTCTAAAAATAGTTCTGTTCTCCTGTTTGTAAAATTTATTTTTCACTCCTATATAATTAAGTATTAAATGATTTTTTTATGTATGTGTTTGAATATACTGGCAAGAATTTTTGGTAGCCTTTGAAAATTCTGGGAGGAAGGAGTTATATGGTCCTGTGTTTAATGGGAAAAAATCAGATTACAACGCAGAAAAACATTCATTAAAATAGTTATGTTGGCGGCAGGGTTAGGGGAAAGAAGGGGAAAATGAAATGAAATCTTTAAGTTTTACGTCCCACGGTTATGCCGGTTAGGCTAAAGGAGACGGTGATTATGAGAAATGAATGAAATGGTGGAATGAAGAAAGTGGGAGGAAACGGGAGAACCCGAGAAAACCCACGCACACGGTGTTTGTCCACCATAAAGTCCACATGGCGCGAGCTGGGATCAAACCAGGGACCCCAAGCACCGGAGGTGAACGCTCTACCACTGAGCCACCGCGCCCCCAGGGGAAACAAGGGGAATCAGGAAGGTATAATAATATAATAATTAACTGAATAAGTCGTTTTCCTTTTTTTTTTTTGTCTGCGTGAAATGAGGCAATTTTAATTCTTTTGTATTTAAAAATCATCCCCCAAAATTTCCATAATGACATCAGTGGTGCCAACCCCCCCTCATGTCCATGGCGCATCCCCCCTCAATTGCCTATCTGTAGGTGTTCTTCCATGAAAAAAATCTTTTCGATTAATTTTTACACCCTCTCAAACATATTTATATAGATTTTTAACCCCCCAAATATTTCAATGACGCAGTTTGCGTCACAGCCCCCCCCTTGTGGGCACCCCTGATGACATTGGCGCCATGCTCTTTCCTTGTGGGTACCCCTAGTATTCATACTATATTGTTATCACTCGTTTGTCTCAGCCCCAAATAGACCACTGTCCGGAATAGGCTTAGTGACCAGGTGTGACCAACATGTCATCACGCAAATTTTAGCCGACTATGTCCGGATTTTCCCGGGAAAATGCGAATGAATAGGTTAGTAGTGAGTTTAGCATAGTGGCAACTGCTACACACTTTGTTGTATTTTTACTCCACGTGATTATTATCTCGCCTCATTTTTGAGTGACTTGAATAATACTTATACCTTTTGTTGTTGTTGTTGATTTTAGTTTAGCGTCCCTTTCAGCAGCGAGACTATGTGAGACGTGGACCTACTGATTAACGTGGAATCCGAACCACATGAGCTCCCGCCGGGAATCGAACCCGTGTCTCCCACGCCAAAGGCGCGTACGCTAACCGCTTAGCCACGGAGGAGCTCCATCCTGTTAATATAAAGAAAATCGTAGACTCGCAGTTAAATAGCTATTGCATCAACATTGTTCATTGGAAAGTCATGGTTTACATATAGTCCATTCTCTTCATCATGGAACAAGCTTTCCAGAGGTGCTATGTATTGGGGCCCATAACGTACTTGAACAGGGAAAATTGGGAGAGTGTGGGGAAAATTCCCTCCAGATGTCCCTTCAATCAACTTTGGACCCCTCTGGAGTGGCCGCGGGTAAAAACACACAATTCAAATGTATCTCGGAAAATACTATAGGGGGTAGGAAATGATTGTACCAAGTTTTGTGTTGATAGAATAGATATGAGTGACAAGCTTGTATACCAGTACACGCTTTCCCCTCATTCCTGATTGGGTCGGAGGTTAGCGTCTATCTCGGTACCGAGGCTGTATGAGACGTAAACCTACAGCTTATCGTAAAATCCGAACTGAATAAGCTCCCACCAGCAATCGAACCCGGAGCTCTAGCGCCAAAGACCAAGCTACAAGGAAGCTCTAGCGCCAAAGACCAAGCTACAAAGACGTAACCAAGCTACAAGAAAGTTCTAGCACCAAAGACCAAGCTACAAAGACCTGACCAAGCTACAAGAAAGCTCTAGCGCCAAAGACCGAGCTACAAAGACGTAACCAAGCTACAAGGAAGCTCTAGCGCCAAAGACCAAGCTACAAAGAGGTAACCAAGCTACAAGGAAGCTCTAGCGCCAAAGACCAAGCTACAAAGACGTACCCAAGGAAGCTCTGATGTGTTTTAAAGTTCTTCATACTAATTACGTATATTTTTTCACAAGACTGTACTTGGTTAAGAAACTTTATGTATTTTCTATGAGATTATAAAATTCGGAAATTTGCAAAGATGCATCTGGGCTAATCTCAGTAATCCAGGACGCATATTGCAAGCCCAGCTACACACAATCCTCAAAAGCTATTGTGATAATAACCGTTTCCAGACGTCCCTGTTCAGCATCGACAAAACATGGGAGAATCTGCTGCATAAAATGGGGTCCCAAACGGAAACTGATTAGGAGTAGTTCTGTACAAGCCATAGCAAATATTGCGGAGCGTAACGTAATATTCTATTTGTAGCCTATATAAAAGCACATTAACTCGCTCACTTATTGACATAAATAACGAGTACATCCAGATGACGTGGAAAGTTCAAATTTGGCATGATGCTAGGTTTTCGGGACTAACACATAGGAAAATTGCCATAAATGAATATTTTTAATTTTTAGGGGCTTTCTTCTTTCTTTCGGAATCATGTGGTACTTCCGCAACAGTTTTCATAGAGGTAGTTGGTGAGTATTTCCAATTAAATGCCCGTAGCCAAACTCCCTCTATAAAAATTGCTGCGTGAGTACCTTAGGATTCTGAAATATTTATTTTTGGGTAGGGCACATGACCCGACTACGGTAGGTCTCATAGTTTTGGAGCTATGGGTTTTTAAAGTTTACTTTTTCAGTTTTTCGGCAGCCTATAACTCCGAAAGAAAGCATTTGTGCATCCAGGTTGGTCTATACTTTTTGTCTTATCTTGGTGTCAGGAATCACCTCCCAAACGTGGTCGGTGTTGTTTAGAAGCACCCTGTATAAGTGCTATGGGTATCGGATACTAAAACGCAGATTTAGCGTTGCGGTGACACAAATGGGACTCCTAAGTGCTCCTACCGGGAACCAAACTTGGAACTATGTAGCCCTACACACAAAGCACGTGCTAAAGACACTTAACCAGGAATGGTCAATACGTATTTTCAAAGGCATTTAAGTTCTGAAGAATAACAAAAGGGTGCTTTCTTTCAAAGCTTTGTATTATGTCTTTATTTAAGCAGCTGAGTTCCGTTTATCTAATATTCGCATTAACTATAAAAGCAAACAACCGCATTAAAAAAGGAACCAAGCTTCCACTTGTCAACGCAAATATTTGTGTCCAGAGGGGGGAAAAACAAAAGGTGGTAGACCACAAGAGGCTAATATTACGTAGACCAAAAAATCCTTACAGCAAAAGAAGAAAGAAAAACATTGCCTTGTGCTTTTAATGCCAGCTGCTTTTCTGATTGCATTCTGGCCTTCTGCAAACAGGTTGGCAACATTTAATATTCTTTTACCCTCAGCTGAACTTCTGGGGAAAAATGCGTCAAATTGCACAAACACAAAATTCAAAACAATTTTTACATGTATAAAATAACAGTTGCATCAAAATTTATACAAATTATGAAAGGGTTGTGTGTCTTTTAATAGAAGGTCATTGGTCAGAGTTGGAGCAAGGAGACGGTACACAGCTGTGTGTGTGTCCCCACTCTTCATTCCCGTATGACTGAAATGCATTCGAGCTACATGTGAATGGTTCAGAGCGGAGAACTTCGTTTCTGCTTTTACTACGATAAGATGAATAAACTGAAAGCTTTCTCATTCATATTGTAGACACAGACATCATTCCTCATATTATTTTTACACCTTCTATAACAGCGTTTCCGAAACGTTTAGGGATGGGTACGAGCGAGTTCGAGCGAGTTTTCTTTGAAACTCGACTCGACTCGAAACAGACATCTTTGAGCTCGAGTCGAGAACTCGGCTCGAAAAATTTCCTCCAACTCGACTCGAATTTGACTCGAGTTTCGAGTCGAGTCGAGCCGAAACGAGCCAAATGGAGCCAAATGCCGTGTTTAGTTTCAAGTACTTTCTTCAAGTACCCTACACAGAAATATATTTATTACCAATGATACTACTATTACTACAACATATTATTATTATTATTATTATTATTATTATTATTATTATTATTATTATTATTATTATTATTATTATTATTATTATTATTATTATTATTATTATTATTATTATAAAATCATGTATAAACATGAAAGATACATGGTTTGTATCTGAATACTAAAAGCTAGTTGACTGCTAACCTCGGTAGTCGTGAAGTCTAGGAGGCAAGGACATCGTTCACGAGGTTCTGAGTTTGAGTTCCGGAGAAGCAAGAATCCGGGCTCGAATCAAAAATCGTTAAAAGTTAAAGGGCTCCGGCCAAACATGTTCAAAACTGCTTGGACCGGGCTTTGGGTTCTGAACGGCTCGAGCGGCTCGGCTCATAGCTCATTGCCCATCGAGCCAAGCCAACAACTCACCCACCCACGTCGGCTTCAGTTATTTGCTCAGTTCAACCGAGCTGAGCCAGTTAACATCACTACCCGGGTTGGGCTTCTGCTTCGGCTGAAAACTTCGACTTTGCAGATCTCAGCCTTGGTGGTAAGAACTACAGTATATACTTATGTAATGCTCACGACATTTGAGGAGAAGAGACGAGATGCGAGCAGTGTCCCACCTCGTGAGTAACACTAAAAATGTTCCACATTTATGCTTACATTTCTCATAGCTTTCATTTTCCAGTCTGATCAGGCCATAAATTCAAAACGAGTTAAAACGAGCTAAACGAGCGAGCCATTTATCAAACTCGACTCGACTCGAAACTCGGCTTCAAAACAATGACCCGGCTCGAAACTCTACTCAAGAAAACTACCTTTGACTCGACTCGAATTCGCTTCGAGTTTCGAGTCGAGTCGAGTTTTAGCTCGACTCGTGCCCATCCCTAGAAACGTTCTTCAAAAATGAAATGTAATGAAATCTTTCAGTTTATCGTCCCACAATTATCACAATTTTACGCTAATGGAAACGATTATTAAGGCAAATGAATGATTATAGAAGCATTGGTGGAATGAGAAAGTGGGAGGAAACAGGAGTGCTCCAAGAAAATCCACGGACCGATGTTGTCCATAAAAAATCCTCCTAACCAGGTACATACTAGGCACGTACCATTTAACTTCCATACCAAACGTTTACGTACTTGGTACTTGAGGAATGTGTCGCTAGATAAGTACTCTTCGAGGAATTTCTGACACTTGAAAGGTATTTTACATGTAGGGATGGGCACGAGCGAGTTTGAGCGAATTTTCTTTGAAACTCGACTCAACTCAAAGCAGACATCTCTGAGTTCGACTCGAGAACTCGGCTCGAAAAATTTCCTCTAACTTGACTCGAAACTCGACTCGAATTCAGGTCGAGTTTCGAGTCGAGACGAGACAAAACGAGCCAAAATCTATGTGTAGTTTCAAGTACTCTCTTCAAGTATCTTACATAGATAACATAATTATGGTCAATGACACTACTGCTACAACAAATTATTATTATTATTATTATTATTATTATTATTATTATTATTATTATTATTATTATTATTATTATTATTATTATTATTATTCAAACAACACTGTGTATAAACATGGAAGATAAGCGGCTTGTATGTGAATACTAAAAACTAGTTAATTGCCGACCTCGGTATTCGTCGAGTCTATGAGGCAAAGACATCGTTCGTGAGGTTCTAGGGAGCGAAAAACTGTTAAAAGTTATAGGATGCCAGCCAAACATGTTCAAAACTGCTCGGCCCGCGTTTAGGCTTGTCAACGGCTCGGCTCACAGCTCATTCACTATCGAGCCGAATCGAAAAGTAACCGAGCCAGCTTGAGCTGATGGCTGACCTGACCCGAACAAACGGAACTGATGGCTCGCCCTAACTGAGCCATCGGCTCAGTTAAGCTGAGTCGAACCGAGTCGATGGACTCATTTCAACCGAGCCGATAGCTGATGTGAGCCGAGTAAAACCGAGTTTGTTATTCATCATAATCGAGCCGGCTCGAGCCATTGGCTAAATTGAGCCGAGTCGATGGCTCATCCCAACTCAGCCAGCTGGAGTTGTTCGC
Source organism: Thermobia domestica (assembly GCF_964235325.1). NCBI lineage: Eukaryota > Metazoa > Arthropoda > Insecta > Zygentoma > Lepismatidae > Thermobia > Thermobia domestica. The sequence goes on along the minus strand of NC_137455.1, from coordinate 373,984,008 downwards.
TCAGTTGAACGAGCCGAGTACGTTGGCATTTGTACCCGGGATGGGCTTCACTTGGGTGCAAATATTTGACTGTGCAGGTCTCAGCCTTGACGATAACTATAATGCATACTTATATTGGTGCTCACGACATTTGAGGCTGTCTCGTTATAAAAGTATATTGTCATCTCGTTATCTAGAAGAGACGAGATACTAGCAGTATTGGCTCTCGTGAGTAACATTAGAAGTATTCCATAGCATTGCTTACACTTCTCATGGCTTTCACTTTCCAGTCTAATCATTCCATGATTTCGAAACGAGCTGAACAAGCGAGCTATTTACCAAACTCGACTCGACTCGAAACTCGACCTCAAAAACATTGACTCGGCTCGGAACTCGACTCGAGAAAATTACCTTTGAGTCGACTCGAAACTCGATTTGAACTTGAGTCGAGTCGAGTTCTAGCTCAACTCGTGCAAATCCCTATTTATATGCGTTACTGGAATGTGAGGAATGTGAATAACACATACCTCATGTACCACGGCCCGGTCGTGCGTTGCTTCGCATTGGTACACTCATTTCTTTACGCCGACGCACCAAAGGTAAGCGCTCTATCACTAAGTCACTATGCCCCCTTAAACTTTATTCAAACGGGGACTGCTTGTGTCTCCTTTAAAAACAAATGTTGGTTTTTAAGCGTATGTTAATACGAGTACAATTCTCATGTTTTTAAAATATTATTTGAAATTTCCTTATTGTCTATTGGCATTAATAGAAAATAGGTACCTTTTAAGGAGCTTGGTTTACCCTATCCGTTTTGGTTGTACTACACTCATGTCCAAAATTATTGTCGCATGTTTATAAATAAGTTGTAGGAATATAATTTAATAACGAATTGATCTGGTATTTCTTATAGTTAGAATGTGCATTATCGGCAAAGACATGTATGTGGAAAATTTCATGTCAAAAGAGCAGTAAATAAGGACAATAAAACGAAAATAAAACTTTCTTGTCCATTTAGCAACATTTTGTTTTACTCATTCTAATTTTCGTATTTATAATTCTTTTCCTATGAAATTTACCACAAATATATATTTCCCGATTATACACATAGTATCAGTATTAAAAGTACCCTGCAAAATCATTATCAAATTATATTCTTACAGGAAGACAGTTATAGATATGCGACAGTCATTTTGGACATAAGTGTACCTTTTCCCAATGTTACCATTTTTTTTTTTTATTATTATTTTTCAAAAATTTTTCCTTCTTTGCCATACAGTATTTTATCCCTATAATTAGTCCAGGAATAATGAACATCCGACATCAATTACTTTCGCTTCACTTCAGTCCCGTTAGTCCAAAGATATTGTGTAGGAAGTAAAGAGAAGTCGCAAATTCAAACTAACCAATCACAGGTATCAGTAATCAGTCTTATTGAGTGCTTTTCTACATACAAATATGAATTTAGTAACTGCAAATGCAAGATCACCGAAAAAAGTTAAATATTTGTTTTAGTAGTTTTCCACACTCGTGAACAGGCCCGTATCCACGGGGGGGACCCCTAAAAGTTTTATTGGCCCCCTAAAATTTTCATTGAAGGATTGCAAATGAACTATAATATGGTGATGAACTAGAATCTGTAATATGGATGGATCGCCCCCTAACTTCTACCACACCTTCCCTAACATTTTTGGGCTGGCTACGGACCTGCTCGTGATTTTCGTTAAAATGTTAAACACTATCTATTTTAACAGTTTTCTGGACTGGTGACTTTAATAACATTATATTCTGGTACTTATTTAGGCAGATTATTTAATACGTGAGTAAACTCTGAATTCTTAAATATGATGTAATTAGTTTTGGTAATGTTTGTATGAATATTTAAATTTACGATTTTTTTTAAAAAAAATTGCACCTAAAATTCCTAGCTCAAGCACCTGAATAGCTGCTTAGCGCTACGACTGGATATTTTTTCAAGTATAAACAATAAACTGAAAAGAAACCGTGTTAGAAATCAAAACATGAACTTCAAAAGGTTGTGTAAAGAAAACAAACATCCTGCCACTACATATGCAGGTTTTGAGAAAAGATAACAAGAAGAGTTGAAGAATGTACCTGCCCAGCACACATAGTTTTCGTCAATGGACTTAGCACCCAGAAGGAGAGATGAACTCAATGGCACCCACTACCCAACCAGACAACTCTCAGCAGGTGGCCAGGTGTCATCCTCAAACACTAAACGAAAGGAAAAACAGTCTCAAAAGGGACAGATATACATGTATACTTAGACATAAAATCTAGAGAACTGAAAAGTTAAACGACAGTTGATGTCAAAGAAGTCATGTACCTCGCTGGCTACGAAAAATGTAGACATATTCATTTCTAGAGAGCAGCTTTGATTGGCATCCTCAAGATTGTTAGCATAACCTGGTGAATCCTCTTTGACCGCAAACAATACCTTTGACAGTCTGCTTCCTTAGCAGTCCCGAAACCTTCTTCTGTCAGGTTGACTTGTTGCAGATATGTGATTTCTTAAAAGAGTAGAGTGCATTAGTAATAGCAGTGTTACCATCTCTTTAGTATTTCCATCCAGTACACTTCGGTGGATAAATAAATGCTCTTCTATGAGTGACAATCTTTGTTTCAATTTAACGTCCTGTGTTGTGCCCTTTATTCTAAGGGAGACGTTGGCCATCTTGAAATCGAAGCAAATTTGGAAATTCTGTTGAGGGTATGTCTGGGAATTGAATCCTGTAGAGAATCCTTTGAAAACCCTATACACACTAATGAAATATGCATTTTTGTATTGCGTATTGTATTACTTCCTTTACGCTGATATGGACCGCCACTACACAGTATCTCTTATTCGAAATAGTGCGTATTGAAATCTAGCTTTTCTATAATTCTGGACAACCCTAGCTCTGAAACTATGCACTTTTGCCCATACGTTCACTTGAAATTTTTCATTCATTTTGATGTGAGGAATTACCTGTTACAGTTTGTTTGTATAGTTCATTAACAACCTGTAGAATAAAACATATTACAAGACAATGCAGATATTTACGTCTCGGTTGGAGAAAGTTAAAAAAGGAAACTGACTTGCTCTTATGCCGTCAAAATGCACGAGATCTCTTGTTTGATTCCCGTTGGAATAGCTATGAATGCATTGAAATGTTTTTGGTTCTGATCCTACTTCGAACTATGGGGCTCGCTCTATTTAGCCTTGGTGTTGAAAGATAACTTTAAAATATAAATAAAGTAGTTAGTTTACATTGAGAATTATACTTCTTTGAATGTGCAAGAACTACACTGGAAGCCTTATCCTCGCTTCAGATAAAGGATATACCTAACCTGTCAATCACATAATGTGTAAATTGATAATCATTATGGCCTGAGAAGGTATTTTGTGCAGATTTTCTTACAAGTAAAAAAGAAGAAGAAAGACCAAAATAAAGGACACGGATTGCTCAACTTAAGATTTATGCTGATTTTGCTATCGGATTCTATAGTACAACAGTCAAATTTTTTGAGAAGCGCGTAGTGATCTTCTGCAAAGTATCTCTGGGATCTTCTGCAAAATCAGGAAGAACGTGTGCGGTAGTTCTCTGCAAGGTTTCTCTAGAATCTTCTACAAAGTCAGGAAGAACGTACTTGATGATCTTTAACAAAGTTTCTCTGGGATCTTCTGCAAAGTCAGGAAGAACGTGTGTGGTAGTGTTCTGCAAGGCTTCTCTAGGGTCTTCTGCAGTCACGAAGAACGTGTGTGGTAATGTTCTGCAAGGTTTCTCTAGAATTTTCTACAAAGTCAGGAAGAACGTACTTCATGATCTTTAGCAAAGTTTCTCTGGGATCTTCTGCAAAGTCAGGAAGAACGTGTGTGGTAGTTCTCCGCAAGGTTTCTCTAGAATCTTCTACAAAGTCAGGAAGAACGTACTTGATGATCTTTGGCAGAGTTTCTCTGGGATCTTCTGCAAAGTCAGGAAGAACGTGTGTGGTAGTGTTCTGCAAGGTTTCTCTAGAATCTTCTACAAAGTCAGGAAGAACGTACTTGATGATCTTTGGCAAAGTTTCTCTGGGATCTTCTGCAAAGTCAGGAAGAACGTGTGTGGTAGTGTTCTGCAAGGTTTCTCTAGGGTCTTCTGCAGTCAGGAAGAACGTGTGTGGTAGTGTTCTGCAAGGTTTCTCTAGAATCTTCTACAAAGTCAGGAAGAACGTACTTGATGATTTTTGGCAAAGTTTCTCTGAAATCTTCTGCAAAGTCAGGAAGAACGTGTGTGGTAGTGTTCTGCAAGGCTTCTCTAGGGTCTTCTGCAGTCAGAAAGAACGTGTGTGATAGAGTGTTCTCCAAGGTTTCTCTGGGATCTTCTGCAAAGTCAGGAAGAACGTACTTGATGATCTTTAGCAAAGTTTCTCTGAGATCTTCTGCAAAGTCAGGAAGAACGTGTGTGGTAGTGTTCTGCAAGGTTTCTCTAGAATCTTCTACAAAGTCAGGAAGAACGTACTTGATGATCTTTGGCAAAGTTTCTCTGGGATTTTCTGCAAAGTCAGGAAGAACGTGTGTGGTAGTGTTCTGCAAGGTTTCTTTAGAATCTTCTACAAAGTCAGGAAGAACGTACTTGATTATCTTTGGCAAAGTTTCTCTGGGATCTTCTGCAAAGTCAGGAAGAACGTGTGTGGTAGTGTTCTGCAAGGTTTCTCTAGGGTCTTCTGCAGTCAGGAAGAACGTGTGTGTTAATGTTCTGCAAGGTTTCTCTAGAATCTTCTACAAAGTCAGGAAGAACGTACTTGATGATCTTTGGCAAAGTTTCTCTGGGATCTTCTGCAAAGTCAGGAAGAACGAGTGTGTTAGTGTTCTGCAAGGTTTCTCTAGAATCTTCTACAAAGTCAGGAAGAACGTACTTGATGATCTTTGGCAAAGTTTCTCTGGGATCTTCTGCAAAGTCAGGAAGAACGTGTGTGGTAGTGTTCTGCAAGGTTTCTCTAGGGTCTTCTGCAGTCAGGAAGAACGTGTGTGGTAGTGTTCTGCAAGGTTTCTCTAGAATCTTCTACAAAGTCAGGAAGAACGTACTTGATGATTTTTGGCAAAGTTTCTCTGGGATCTTCTGCAATGTCAGGAAGAACGTGTGTGGTAGTGTTCTGCAAGGCTTCTCTAGGGTCTTCTGCAGTCAGAAAGAACGTGTGTGGTAGAGTGTTCTCCAAGGTTTCTCTAGGATCTTCTGCAAAGTCAGGAAAAACGTACTTGATGATCTTTAGCAAATTTTCTCTGAGATCTTCTGCAAAGTCAGGAAGAACGTGTGTGGTAGTGTTCTGCAAGGTTTCTCTAGATTCTTCTACAAAGTCAGGAAGAACGTACTTGATGATCTTTGGCAAAGTTTCTCTGGGATCTTCTGCAAAGTCAGGAAGAACGTGTGTGGTAGTGTTCTGCAAGGTTTCTCTAGAATCATCTACAAAGTCAGGAAGAACGTACTTGATGATCTTTGGCAAAGTTTCTCTGGGATCTTCTGCAAAGTCAGGAAGAACGTGTGTGGTAGTGTTCTGCAAGGTTTCTCTAGGGTCTTCTGCAGTCAGGAAGAACGTGTGTGGTAGTGTTCTGCAAGGTTTCTCTAGAATCTTCCACAAAGTCAGGAAGAACGTACTTGACGATCATTGGCAAAGTTTCTCTGGGATCTTCTGCAAAGTCAGGAAGAACGTGTGTGGTAGTGTTCTGCAAGGCTTCTCTAGGGTCTTCTGCAGTCAGGAAGAACGTGTGTGGTAGTGTTCTGCAAGGTTTCTCTAGAATTTTCTACAAAGTCAGGAAGAACGTACTTGATGATCTTTGGCAAAGTTTCTCTGGGATCTTCTGCAAAGTCAGGAAGAACGTGTGTGGTAGTGTTCAGAAAGGTTTCTCTAGAATCTTCTACAAAGTCAGGAAGAACGTACTTGATGATCTTTGGCAAAGTTTCTCTGGGATCTTCTGCAAAGTCAGGAAGAACGTGTGTGGTAGTGTTCTGCAAAGTTTCTTTAGAATCTTCTACAAAGTCAGGAAGAACGTACTTGATGATCTTTGGCAAAGTTTCTCTGGGATCTTCTGCAAAGTCAGGAAGAACGTGTGTGGTAGTGTTCTGCAAAATTTCTCTAGGATCTTCTGCAAAGTCAGGAAGAACGTGTTTGATTATCTTTGGCAAAGTTTCTCTGGGATCTTCTGCAAAGTCAGGAAGAACGTGTGTGGTAGTGTTCTGCAATGTTTCTCTAGGGTCTTCTGCAGTCAGGAAGAATGTGTGTGGTAGTGTTCTGCAAGGTTTCTCTAGGGTCTTCTGCAGTAGGAAGAACGTGTGTGGTAGTGTTCTGCAAGGTTTCTCTAGAATCTTCTACAAAGTCAGGAAGAACGTACTTGATGATCTTTGGCAAAGTTTCTCTGGGATCTTCTGCAAAGTCAGGAAGAACGTGTGTGGTAGTGTTCTGCAAGGTTTCTCTAGGGTCTTCTGCAGTCAGGAAGAATGTGTGTGGTAGTGTTCTGCAAGGTTTCTCTAGAATCTTCTACAAAGTCAGGAAGAACGTACTTGATGATCTTTGGCAAAGTTTCTCTGGGATCTTCTGCAAAGTCAGGAAGTACGTGTGTGGTAGTGTTCTGCAAGGTTTCTCTAGAATCTTCTACAAAGTCAGGAAAAACGTACTTGATGATCTTTGGCAAAGTTTCTCTGGGATCTTCTGCAAAGTCAGGAAGAACATGTGTGGCAGTGTTCTGCAAGGTTTCTCTAGGGTCTTCTGCAGTAGGAAGAACGTGTGTGGTAGTGTTCTGCAAAGTTTCTCTAGGATCTTCTGCAAAGTCAGGAAGAACGTACTTGATGATCTTTGGCAAAGTTTCTCTGGGATCTTCTGCAAAGTCAGGAAGAACGTGTGTGGTAGTGTTCTCCAATGTTTCTCTAGGGTCTTCTGCAGTCAGGAAGAATGTGTGTGGTAGTGTTCTGCAAGGTTTATCTAGAATCTTCTACAAAGTCAGGAAGAACGTACTTGAAGATCTTTGGCAAAGTTTCTCTGGGATCTTCTGCAAAGTCAGGAAGAACATGTGTGGTAGTGTTCTGCAAGGTTTCTCTAGGGTCTTCTGCAGTCAGGAAGAACGTGTGTGGTAGTGTTCTACAAGGTTTCTCTAGAATCTTCTACAAAGTCAGAATGAACGTACTTGATGATCTTTGGCAAAGTTTCTCTGGGATCTTCTGCAAAGTCAGGAAGAACGTGTGTGGTAGTGTTCTGCAAGGCTTCTCTAGGGTCTTCTGCAGTCAGAAAGATCGTGTGTGGTAGAGTGTTCTGCAAGGTTTCTCTAGAATCTTTTAGAAAGTGATGAAGAACGTACTTGATGGTATTTGGCAAAGTTTCTCTGGGATCTTCTGCAAAGTCAGGAAGAACGTGTGTGGTAGTGTTCTGCAAGGTTTCTCTAGAATCTTCTACAAAGTCAGGAAGAACGTACTTGATGATTTTTGGTAAAGTTTCTCTGGGATCTTCTGCAAAGTCAAGAAGAACGTGTGTGGTAGTGTTCTGCAAGGCTTCTCTAGGGTCTTCTGCAGTCAGGAAGAACGTGTGTGGTTGAGTGTTCTCCAAGGTTTCTCTAGAATCTTCTACAAAGTCAGGAAGAACGTGCTTGATGGTATTTGGCAAAGTTTCTCTGGGATCTTCTGCAAAGTCAGGAAGAACGTGTGTGGTAGTCATGGGCTGCGATTAGGGGGGGCAAAGGGGGGCAGTTGCCCCCTCACTTTTTTTAAGTAACCAATTAGTGTATATAGTTTCATTTGGAAATGTAACGATTTTGTATGTGTTACTGATTAATAGGAAAAAACGCTGCCATATAATATTTGCTGTTGCGTGAATACGTATTGGTTGTCTTCCCGTGGAGTAAAGAAAGCTACAGTAATTGCGTTTTAATCGCCACAGAAAATAACCCCAAAAAATAACCTATTGGAGCACAATTTCAGCATACTTTCATTTCTTCTTACAAGAGCTCGATATGTTAGTGAGCCGCTTTGAAGCTAATCGAAAGAACATTATGCAAAAAAGTAGGGCCTATTTCACAAGTTATTCTTTAATTGCACAAAAATTGACAGTTCCTAAAATGTCTTTTCTTCTTTCTAAAGTAAGGAATATCGATTAAAAAGAGCGTGATAAGAAACAACTTCTACCTTTTCCATTGTTTTGTAGTGTAATATACGAGTGAAGTGTTGTGTTTAAGGATGTACGAGTGTATATACAATAAAATTTAGTAAATTGAACATAATTCTAGGTTTTAAGTTTATTTTGTATAACTGAGGTGTGGATTGTAAGTATTGTTGTGTTTTGATGTGTTCCAAGAAAGTGAAATCTGCACCTAATGGCAACGAACATATTTCAAGAAGTTGCAAAAGCAAATATTTCTTTAAATGTCGTAGCATATGCTTGTAGTATTTACTGTCTTTCATTTTCTAAGAGTAATAACATACATTTAATATCATGTGTGGAATTAAATATTAAGTTTTTCATTAATCCTCAGTTTCAATATAACTTTTGCAAAACAAGCATCATTATTCATTACTATGATTAATATTATCCTTTCTATTTATTTGTTTTGCCAATTTATTAAATAATCTGATCACACAATTTTCCAGACAGAATTTTAAGATGTTCATGAGCAAGGAATCAAATCTCTTCTTACACTTTCATTGTTTAAGAGTACAAAGGGCTAGTATCTACTTGTGTTGTTCTTCTCAATTTACTTAATAAACTATTATATACGATATACGGTATTTTAACTGAAAATATAGTATCCTATTAGTTATACAACCTTTCGTCAAACAAAATGTTAGAAACAACCAGGAAAACTAACATTTATATACAAATATTCAGATCATGTCTTGCCTCCTCACTTTTAACGTCCAACCGTCGCCACTGGTGGTAGTGTTCTGCAAGGTTTCTCTAGGATCTTCTGCAAAGTCAGGAAGAACGTGCTTGATGATCTTTAGCAAAATTTCTCTGAGATCTTCTGCAAAGTCAGGAAGAACGTGTGTGGTAGTGTTCTGCATGGTTTCTCTAGAATCTTCTACAAAGTCAGGAAGAACGTACTTGATGATTTTTGGCAAAGTTTCTCTGGGATCTTCTGCAAAGTCAGGAAGAACGTGTGTGGTAGTGTTCTGCAAGGTTTCTCTAGAATCTTCTACAAAGTCGGGAAGAACGTACTTGATGATCTTTGGCAAAGTTTCTCTGGGATCTTCTGCAAAGTCAGGAAGAACATGTGTGGTAGTCCTCTGCAAGGTTTCTCTAGAATCTTCTACAAAGTCAGGAAGAACGTACTTGATGATCTTTGGCAAAGTTTCTCTGGGATCTTCTGCAAAGTCAGGAAGAACGTGTGTGGTAGTGTTCTGCAAAGTTTCTCTAGGATCTTCTGCAAAGTCAGGAAGAACGTGTTTGATGATCTTTGGCAAAGTTTCTCTGGGATCTTCTGCAAAGTCAGGAAGAACGTGTGTGGTAGTGTTCTGCAAGGTTTCTCTAGGGTCTTCTGCAGTCAGGAAGAATGTGTGTGGTAGTGTTCTGCAAGGTTTCTCTAGAATCTTCTACAAAGTCAGGAAGAACGTACTTGCTGATCTTTGGCAAAGTTTCTCTTTGATCTTCTGCAAAGTCAGAAAGAACGTGTGTGGTTGTGCTCTGCAAGGTTTCTCTAGAATCTTCTACAAAGTCAGAAAGAACGTGCTTGATGGTATTTGGCAAAGTTTCTCTGGGATCTTCTGCAAAGTCAGGAAGAACGTGTGGGATCTTCTGCAAAGTCAGGAAGAACGTGCTTGATGATCTTTGGCAAAGTTTCTCTGGGATCTTCTGCAAAGTCAGGAAGAACGTGTGTGGTAGTGTTCTGCAAGGTTTCTCTAGGATCTTTTGCAAAGTCAGAAAGAACGTGCTTGATTGTATTTGGCAAAGTTTTTTCTGGGATCTTCTGCAAAGTCAGGACGAACGTGTGTGGTAGTGTTCTGCAAGGTCTCTCTAGGATCTTCTGCAAAGTCAGGAAGAACGTGCTTGATGGTATTTGGCAAAGTTTTTTCTGGGATCTTCTGCAAAGTCAAGAAGAACGTGTGTGGTAGTGTTCTGCAAGGTTTCTCTAGGATCTTCTGCAAAGTCAGAAAGAACGTGCTTGATGGTATTTGGCAAAGTTTTTACTGAGATCTTCTGCAAAGTCAGGAAGATCGTGTGTGGTAGTGTTCTGCAAGGTTTCACTAGGATCTTCTGCAAAGTCAGAAAGAACGTGTTTGATGGTATTTGGCAAAGTTTTTTTCTGGGATCTTCTGCAAAGTCAGGAAGAACGTGTGTGGTAGTGTTCTGGAAGGTTTCTCTAGGATCTTCTGCAAAGTCAGAAAGAATGTGCTTTATGGTGTTTGGCAAAGTTTTTTCTGGGATCTTCTGCAAAGTCAGGAAGAACGTGTGTGGTGGTGTTCTGCAAGGTTTCTCTAGGATCTTCTGCAAAGTCAGAAAAAACGTGCTTGATGGTATTTAGCAAAGTTTTTTCTGGGATCTTCTGCAAAGTCAGGAAGAACGTGTGTGGTAATGTGTGCAAGGTTTCTCTAGGATTTTCTGCAAAGTCAGGAAGAACGTATGTGATGATCTTTGGCAAAGTTTCTCTGGGATCTTCTGCAAAGTCTGGAAGAAACGCATGATGCTCTTCTGCAAAGTTTCTGGGATCTTTTGCAAAATTAGGGAGAATTTGAAGACTGCTTTGATGGATTCATTACATGTGGTGAAACCTAGCTATCTCATCATATGCTGAGAGCAAAAGCCAGTAGATGTAATGGAGACATTCAGTATGTAATAAAAAAAAATCTCAAGAGCTTTATGAACATACATTTGTGTTATGGAAATGAAGATGGATGCAGTATAGTTAAACAAATAGATCATGTATTGAGTAACATTTTCAAAAGACTAAAGGACTAACCAATATTTCATTTCATATTTAATATTTCATTACCGAGATAGAGTGAATTGTGCGACGTTACTTTTTTGACCGACCCTAGCAAGGGCGCCAATTTGGGAGGGGCAAGGTGGAGCGTTCACCCCCCCTAGAGGAAATTGTACTTCGGAATATCGAAAACCCTACAGAATTTTTACAATAGTTACAGCAAAATTTGAAACTATATTTTAAATGTCGCTTATACTTACCCCCACCCTGGAAACCACAACATGGGCGCCCTTGGACCCTAGTATTTATTTTCAGTATGTTTTAATCACACGACATCGAAATAATATATTTTTACCTGCTGGATGTGAAATTTTAGAAAAGATTGGCTGTTTGTTTTAAATTAATATTTAATTACATTGTTCTGAAAATGACATTTTAAGAAATGTTTTAACTTTAATTTTATTTTTTTTAAGGCATGGTGATTGGAACGAAGCGGTCGGTGTCAACTATAGAAGTTGGAGGGAAGGAAATAGAACATATTACTAGTTTTCGATACCTGGGTAGTATTATTATTGATAATATGAAGTGCAAACGTGAAATAAAACCAAGGATAGGAATGGCAAAAGAAGATTATACGAGGAAGAAAAGTTTATTTTACGGGACCATGAATAAAAATTTGAGAAAAAACTCAAAAAATGCATCGTGCGGAGTAAAGTACTGGATGGTACAAAAACTTGGACATTGCACAAAAACGATGAAAACTTACTAGAAGCTTTCCAAATGTGGGTGTGGGGAAGAATGGAGAGAATTAGTTGAGTCAAGCGGAAAACGAATGAGAGTGTGTTAGAAATGGTGGAGGAGGAAAGAATAATTTTAGATGTTGTTAAGAAGAGGAAGAGAAACTGGTTGGGACATTGGCTAAGAAGGAGCTGTATCATGAGGGATGTGCTAGAGAGTATGGTGGCAGGAAAGATAGGGAGGGGACGAAGGAGACTACAATTAATGGACGATATCAAGACAGAAAAATCGTACGTGAAAACGAAAAGGTTAGCTAAAAACCGTGGAACATGGAAGCTTCTCAGCTGCGGCAAGTGACCTGCCAATAATGGCAGAATACTTACGACCATGATTACATATATTATTTAAAAATCAGTTTGAATTTGGGAAAGTGTCTTATATTTCTTCTTCTTCTTCTTCTTCTTCTTATTATTATTATTATTATTATTATTATTATTATTATTATTATTATTATTATTACAATAGAACTCGGTAATCCGAACGTCAAAAATCGAACGCGGTCCCTAGAAGCAGTTTACATTTTGTCTTAGCGCTAGCGAGAAACATACAATGCGGTTGTCCGTCGGAGTTATGTGAAGTCAGTGTTTTTACAAGTTCATTCATATGTAATTGTTTGTTATACATATTTTTATTTTTATTTACCCTTAGGCCTATACAAGTGTGACTAACAAGAACAGTGTAATTTAGTGTACGAGCAGGTTCTTCAGAAACATTGTAGCCTTACGTACGGTATTGTAACTACTGTATGTAAACCACTGTATCGATAAAAGAGCGTACCGTACAGTATATTTGACCTTAAATGGCATTTTCTTGGTCATTTTCGAAAATCCTAACAATTTGAAAATCCGAACTATTTGTGATCCCAATTAGTTCGGATTTTCGACTTCCTACTGTATCATTATTATTATTATTATTATTATTATTATTATTATTATTATTAGTAGTAGTAGTAGTAGTAGTAGTAGTAGTAGTAGTAGTAGTAGTAGTAGTGTAGTAGTAGTAGTAGTAGTAGTAGCAGTATTATTATTATTATTATTATTATTATTATTATTATTATTAGTAGTAGTAGTAGTAGTAGTAGTAGTAGTAGTAGTAGTAGTAGTAGTAGTAGTAGTAGTAGTAGTAGTAGTTTTCTAGCTTATATTAAAAGATTGTGTTCCGTACATTGATATTTTACAGATTGGTGAATTTTGCGAAGAATTCTTCGAAGTACTGCAAATAATAATTACTCTCTAAAGCACACGTTGAGGCGCCTGTAAGTGGTTCAATAATTTTGGCAGGAGTCTTATTGAAATTAGGGGGATAGCGGATTTAAAAGCTTAGCGGATTCTCTTAAAAATAATGTGATATTAATTTGCAGGTTGCAACACTTGTAAATATTTATGTACGAAGGATTTAAAAGTAAAGAAAAGCAGTACAATGCTCGTCAAACATTGTGACATGAGATATGTTTGTAACTTTTTTCTTATTTTTTTGAAAGAAAAAAAATAGCCGAGTGACATTAAAGGCACATAGAAATTCCCTGTTGTCTGTCTGTCTGTCAGTCAGGTGATGTGCACGCCATTGATTGTTTCGGATTTTCTACTGGCAGTAGCTGTCACAACATAAACAACGGTTACAAACCACGTTATAGTCTACATTGTACAGTGACCAGGATAGGATTGTATTGAAGAAACTTTTCGGTAAGTGAGTGAAGGCTGTATTATGCTTGGAATGTGACTCTGCGATTCTCACATTGCAAATAGGGCCTAATGCAGGGTTAGATCTAAAATATCTTCTGTGTCCTTGACGCTATAAGAAGTCAAATTGTTTTATATGGGTGGAATATTAGTTGACATGTATAAGTGAATATCTGTCTAATTAAGTCATAATTATACACGTCTTGAAATGAAATCTTTGAGTCTTACGTCCCACGGTTATGCCAAAGGAGACGGTGAAGATGGGAAATTAATAAAACGGTGGAATGAAGAAAGTGAAAGAAAACGGGATAATCCCGAGAAAACCCACGAGCACGATGTTTGTCCCCCACAAAGTCCACACGGCGCGAGCTGGGATCGAACCAGGGACACCAAGCACCGGAGGTGAACGTTCTACCACTGAGCCACCGCGCTCCCACACACAGGTCTTTGAACACGAAGTATTACTAATCCTAGTTGTTATATTATTCTACTTTAGCTTTTAATTTCCAGTTTTCCATAATCCATTTTCGAGCTCCTTCATTGCTGTATATTTAGCGTACACCATGCATTCAGCCAACATCGTCATTTCGGATGTTGTGATTTCGATTTTTAGTTTAGTGTATCTTTCAGCAGTGACACTACATGAGATGTGAACCTACAGCTTTACGTGGAATCCGAACCACATAATCTCCCCGCTGGGAATCGAATCTGGGTTTCCCACGCCAAAGGCGCGTACGCTAACCACTTACGAGGGAAGGGTGTGATGTCACTCAGAGATAATTGCATCAAATTTGGTGTAGGAGTAGATAATGGGATTATGAAAGAACGTGTGGAGGCATTTGTTTCGCAGGTGTTCGGAATCAGAAATAATGGGCCCTACAGTTCTAAAGAAGTATAGCCTGTCAATCGGATATTGATGGGACGGAGCCTTTTCTAGCTGTTGCAGCCAATGCGGAAGAAGTTAAATAAAGTATAATGAAAATAGAAAAGATGAGCTGAACAGAAAATACGCCAATGTCCGCTCTCAGTCCCACCAGGCGAATGCCGGGATACTAAATCTATCAACTGCCCTGCCCTTGCCTTTACCAATTGAGTATGCATCACTAGTTCATCATCATCATAGGTATTCTGCCTTTATTGGCAGGTCACTTGCCGCAGCTGAGAAGCTTCCATGCTCCACGGTCCTCCGCTAACCTTTTCGTCTTCGAGTATGATCTTTCTGTTTTAATATCATCCATTAATTGTTAGTTAGCTTAATGAAATTATATTTAAAAATAAAGAAAATATATACATAAATTAATCATGGGCATCGCCAGAAGTTTTCCAGGGGAGGGGTCGAAATGAAGTTGCTGTATTTCTTCACACTATAAAATGCTGTCAGTACTGAAGTACTAAATGTTTGAACTCGCCAATATTAACTGATTTCATTCGTACGGGTGTTTGATATCTACTACGTGGCGCCCACCAAAATGTGTTTAATAAGGAGAATTTAAATGTACATTTTGGGATTAGTAATGTTTAAAATAGGAACGACTGTGGACAGCCATAACAAGAATAACCGTTTGTATACATACAAGACTGTTATAAACACAACTATGTTAACGCAAAGGATAAAGGAAATATTTGAATTTGGTCTACCATTAGAAAGCAGCAAAATGTTGGATTCGATTGGCTATAAGATTAACGTCCCTTTTAGCAGCGAAACTACATGAGACGTAGATGTGTGGTTCGGACCCCATGTTAAGCTGTAGATCCACGTCTCATACGACCTTGGTTCTGGAAAGGACGCTGAACTTCAATCCAACCAAACAACCATAATTCTTTTTTTTTAATCAAAAGAGAAAGAAACTGGCATCACTACTTCATCTGTACAACCTTAGTGGTCCCGTCCAGAACGTTAGAGTAGATGGATTAGAACCCGCCTTTAGGGAGAACTGTAAAATAAACGGACCTGATATATAAAATGCACTAAGTATCTTGCACACCTAAGATCAAAAATGAACCACTAGCATATGTAGTTCACACTTGGCGAGCGTGTCGATACGGTTTTACGCTCACTACCCACTCTCCACAATAATTGTACACTTTTCTCTTGAAGACTTTAGAACGTCGCAGTGAAAAGAGGAGAAAAGGAGATTGCGGCAGATTAAGGGGAAAAGGGCTCAAGAAGGGACAAAGGAGCTGGAAAATTATCTTTATTCCCATCCGGAGACATCATTTGAAATACAATGGGTAGTTTATGTGAACCCTTTTTTGCTCTAAAAGAAAAATGAATTATTTTAACCCTGCCATAAAAAGTTAAGTGAAATGAATCCTAATTGTGCCTAGCTTTCTTTCTTTATTATTTATTTATTTATTTATTTATTTTTTAGTAGTAACTAGCATCAATTACCCCTTCGCTGGGTCAAATTAAGAAAAAATAGTGATATGTTCCGTTAGACCAGTCACTTTTTACTATTACTAAAACGCTCTTTGATATTGGTCATTTTCGATTGTTCTTATATATCCCCTCCCCTCCCCATGTCGCAGGACACGGCATCGGAAATGTCATTGTTTATCTCAGCGACTCCAAAAACAATGAACTCAACGCTGATATTGGTAATTTCGATCATTATATATATATATATATATATATATATATATATATATATATATATATCCTTTTCCTTTTTCCCAAGCTACGGGGCTGAATTTGAATTTATACAGCATCGAAAGTGTCACTGTTCATCTCAGCGACCCCAAAAAACTATAGATTCGACACTAATATCGGTCAGTTTCGAACATTTTTTAATGTCTCTCCTCCTCCCTTAAGATACAATGTCATAGTGATATGGCGAAAACCATCTCAGGTTCGAATTTCATCTAGGTTGAAAATTTGATCGAGATCGGTCCGGTGGTTCAAGAGTTATTAAGTTTTGTTTATTATTATTATTATTATTGTTATGTAATTCCTATCCTCCCTTTCCCTCAGTTCTACCGTCAAAGTGAAATGATGAAAACACTCCCAGGCTTGAACCTGATGAATGTTGAAACTTTGATGAAGATCGGTCGGGTGATTCAAGAGATTAACAGTCACAAACATAGTCACTTTCAATTTTATATAATATAGATTTCTTTCAGAAAAATGAACATTCACCGCAGGCGTTATTTATAGTAAAGAAGTCATAGTGATTTTCATATTACGAAATACTGAAAAATTATTGTTACCCATGACGTTTTCTCGTCTCATTTCTTAAATTTTATAGAAATCTCGTCTCGATTCTTGAAGAATTCTTTCTCATCAAGTCTGGATTCGAATTTTTAAATTTCGTTCTGAAAGTTTGTGGTTTTATAAATTTATATATATAAAAAATGTTTGCCCTAGTATTTTTCTTAATTTCGATCAGAAGTTACAGTACAACCCCTCAAATCCGAACTAATTGGGGCTGAAGCCTGTTCGGATTTCGGAGGGGGGGTTGGATTACCAGGGAAATAATATTAGGTACTTAATTCGTCACTGAATTGGCGGTGAAAAAAACGACTGAGGTTAGACAGGGTGGTCCAGTGGTCGAAAGGGCAGTGACCTTGACTGGCGGGTGTACACTCATGTCCAAAATGATTGTCGCATATCTATAACTGTCTTCTTGTAAGAATATAATTAGATAATGATTTAGAATAAGCATTAAGTCTGAAAATGTTAAAACCTTTAAAAAAAACTAAATTTGTGTGATTAAATCTTTTTTTTTTTCATTTTCCAGCTGTAATTAATTTTTTTCTCCTGAGAACGTATTCGGATTTGCCGGGTTTTCGGATTTCCGGGGTTCGGATTTGAGGGGTTGCACTGTATCAGAATACTTCCCCTTCCAGGAAAGGTGTGATATAACAACATTCAAACCATATTTATTGCTGGAGTATATTGTGTGGTGACTTTCGTACCTTTAAACGTTGATAAAAGCTTTTCATTGTGTTCGTACAATCCCTTTATCAATGTATACCTTTTATGCTATAAGTTATGTAGCACTAGAACTGTGTTTGAGATCTAAGCTTTGGGTGAAGTAGTGTTGCCCACAAGATTCTTTGAAATATCTCGTCTCGAAAATGCGACAAGAATTGTCATGTGTCTCATCTCGTGGGCAACGGTGTATACATATATACATAAATTGGTATAAGTGTACATTTTGTTAATAGATGAAATTTGATGTGATTTGATTTTTCTGTTTAGCGTCCCTTTCAGCAGCGAGGCTATATAAAACGTGGACCTACAACTTAACGTGAAATCCAAACCACACAAGCTCCCGCTGGGAGTCGAAACCCGGCTCTCGCACTCCAAAGGCACGTAGCTTACGCTAACCGCTTAGCCAAGAGGAAGCTTAATAGATGCATTATGAATTAAAACGAGGTTCATTAGACAATTTTTTTGGGAGTGTGTGTAAGATTCACAAAACTAAAATAAAGTTTTTAAAGTAATTCTTATTTCATTCGTCAAAGTATGTTGATAAAACGCTTTTTGCATTAAAGTAACATGGCGTTGTGTATTATTTTAACTGGTCCATGTCGAACATAGAAATAATAAAAGCATGGGTCCCCTTAGAGAGTGGGGAGGCCCTGGCGGAAACCATGTTCGCCGTTACCATAAGACTACCTTAATTATGTACACGTATATAACGAGTTAGTGCACTCTAATTGGATGTAACGTCTGTAACGTATATCTCAATAAAATAATAATAATAATAATAATAATAATAATAATAATAATAATAATAATAATAATAATAATAATAATAATAATAATAATAATAATAATAATAATAACGTAACCAGCCAATTATAAACTTTGATATTTATTGTATTTTGATTTCAAATTTAATAATTATTGTTAAGTAGAAGATGAACAAACAAAAAAAAAATATAATCTAATTTCGTCTGCGAATTCACTTTATGTGCTCAAGACAGCTTAACTTACATAATGAACTTCCGCATGATGTAAATCTTGTATTGAAAAAATTTCATCTTCAGAACCAAATTCCGATTTGTAAATGAACCCGAATTTCTGGGTCAATCTTTCGAACACGTGGCTCTACATCATAACCACGGGTAATTTGGGTAACAACCTAAGCAAAAATAATAGTATAATACGTGAAGATACCTCCAGGATGGTATGGTGTGTAACCAGATTTTAGAGGCCTAATTACTGCGAAATTAATATACCGTTAATTTTACAGTAATTATGTGATATCTTCAAATAGATAAAAGATGATCGACATGTGGAACAAAAGCGCACTAGACAATGTTATTTTGCATGAGGTGCCGTTATCATGAGTCACCTAGTAGTTTTCCGTTTGCAGCTATTTATAAACGCGAAAATAAATGCCGATTTACTAAATGGCTGGAAATCAAAAGCAGATAAGTCAGTCGTAATAACGGTATCTTATTTGAAATGATATTGTCTAGCGAGCTCTTGTTACACTTTTCGATTATCTTTTATCTATTTGAAGATATCACAAAATTACTGTAAAATTAGCGGTATTTTAATTTCGCCGTAATGCCTATTAAAGTTCGTCTGAGTGACAGTCTCTATCAAACATCTTACTTCTCTGTAAATTTGTACTATATCAAGCACTGTTCAGATTGAGCTTTAAGTTACCAAGTTGTGGAACAATCACTTCAATCGGTAAAACCAAGTATGTGCTTACGTGAAATCTCAACTGCAATATATGTCACATCACAGAAACAATATACAGATACCACATAACAACAAACAATCAGAAACATTAAATTAATTACACGTTGAGGCTTGTTTCTTTTATTCACGCCTGAGAATTTGTTATGTTTTTGTTACTGAAACATCTCACAGAGCACGCCTATTTAAGACTTCATGGATGAACCAAAAACATAACCACATAATAATAATAATAATAATAATAATAATAATAATAATAATAATAATAATAATAATAATAATAATAATAATAATAATAATAATAATAATAATAATAATAACAATATTACTTATTGAAGTAAAATTAAAAATTAAATTTTAGTTTAACGTCCACGGATATTCCCTGCTAATGAAGATGGATGGTTAATGGAAGTATTTTTATATTCTTCCACCGAGAATCGAGCCCGGGACCAAGTGCACAAAGAGCACACACGCTAGACATTAGATTAGTGGAAATGTCAGTTTAACGCCCCACGAATATGCCCTTGATGCTAAGGGAAACGAGTCAAGTGAATGATAATGGAAGAATGGGTGGAATGAGAACGCGGGAGAACACGACAGTACCCCGAGAAAACCCACGGATGCGATGTTGTCCATCACAAGCTTACTTGAGCGGGGATAGAACTACGGACCCCACAATCCAGAATTAAGGGCTCAAGCACTTTTTTTTAAAAAAAAAAAGTCGACCCAACCGTGGTATTGTTCGCCATGGGCATCTCACGTACTTTCTACGTATTCCAAACAAGATAGGGACACGAACACAGAAATATTGAGGACAGTTAAAAGTGCCAACCATGCTCTTCAGCGAGATTCAATTCCCCAATTGAGTTCGCCTCACAATCATCAGCCTAACGCCTCAGATCTCTCAACTACTCCCAGAAGCTACCTCTAAGCCACCATGCTCCCCGTCTCCTTAAAGAATTGGGGATCTCTGTGGAAGCCGTGTTCACCGTTACCATAAAACTACCTTAATTATGCATATTACGAGTTAGGACTGTAATTGGACGTATTGCTTGTAACGTACCTTTCAATAAATGAATATATTGAATAATAATAATAATAATAATAATAATAATAATAATAATAATAATAATAATAATAATAATAATAATAATAATAATAATAATAATAATAATAATAGTGAAATTTGGTGGAAAATCAATTTTTTCCTGTGGTGTGTGTTAGCAGTTCTAATTGCTATTTACAAATGTAGATCACGCAAGCCTTACACCTATTTTGATGTATTAAGTGTTGACGATAATGCATTATAATTTTTTTTTTTCAATAACACGCTGAAACCAGAAAGGAAAAGAAGTATAAAGTGACCCTTGGAGATGGATTAGTTTTTGATTAGAGGTGGACCTAAATCGAAAGACCACAACCCATAAGACCAAAAGAAAAAAAAATGTATTTGTCATATCTCCGTGCGGATGACTTGTTCTTTTTCGAGACTCGCTTTCGTTGTTGGGAGTAAAAGCGTGGTATTAGTTCACAAGATAGCTGCGCAGATGGCAGCATGCGAGGCTTTCGCTGGGGAAATTTTTTTTTATCTCGTTCATCAGCACGCCACTAGGGGGGTCTGAGGACTATGCCGTGACGTATTCAGCTGATAAGGTTAGTTGCAAGAGGCAGAAGTCAACTTTCTAGTCTTTTTTTTTTTTTTTTCACTGAACATTCCCTTCCCTTAACTTTTTTTATATTCTTCCCCTTTGCCTGTTATAAGCATAAAAAACTTTTATGTTCAGATCAGCACTTCCGTCTCTGTTTTTTATTTCTTAATTTTTCAAGGAACGAATGTAATGTTTGATGAAAGCTCAACCTAACTTGTAAACGCATGATGAATCATATTTCAGCAAATCAACTTTTAGAGTTCTTCTTTGATGACACATTCCAGGCAGCTTGGACTATTTCACTTCATTTGGTAATATTACTAGTATTCTTGGACACTTATGCACGCTAGCAACATAGCTTGGCGCCAAGTAGAGGGCAGGAGCGAGGGCAGTGTAGCTCAGTGGTAGAGCGTTTACCTCTGATACACGGGGTCCCTGGTTCGATACCCGACCAAGTACGTTTGTAGTGGACAACAGGTTGTCCATGGGTTTTCTCTGGATACTACCGTTTCCTCCCACATTCTCATTCCACAAATTATTCCATCATCATTCACTTGCTTTGTTCATAGTTTCTCCTAGCCAAACAGACATAATTGTGGGACGTTAAACGTTAGTTTTAGTTAGTTAGACGTTAGTTTTACGTCCCACGGTTATGCCGGTTAGGCTAAAGGAGATGGTGATTATGAGAAATGAATGAAATGAAGAAAGTGGGAGGAAACGGGAGAACCCCGAGAAAACCCACGCACACGGTGTTTGTCCACCACAAAGTTCACTTGGCGAGGGCTGGGATCGAACCCGGGACCGCAAGCGCCAGAGGTGAACGCTCTACCACTGAGCCACCGCGGCCCTTAATTTCAAAGAAAGTAGCTGGTTGTGAATTGTTAGGAACGTGACTGACAGAGTTGTCTTGCTTTTATAATGACATCTTCTTTATTCCTACAGGAAGAAAAAAATAGTTAATGGAAAACATTTAGTAAGTATGTATATATATATATATATATATATATATATATATATATATATATATATATATATATATATATATATATATATATATATATATATATATAGTGGCGGATCCAGGATATGATCAAGGGAGGGGCTAAATCATAGTTTGCCGCTGTATCCAGTGTAAAACAGATTTGAAGTCTGTTTTATCCAGTATATACCTGAACGTCAAGGTGGGGTCAGGTATATATATATTGTAGAACTTATTTTTGATCTTAAATTACTTGTTGATGCAATTTCGACTTCATTGGTCTAAAGTAAACGTTATCCCTGGTTCCCCCCTTAAGGGGTCACGTTTCATAAACTCTATCTTATGGTCAGCCGAGGGCACATAGGGAATATTTCAAGTCTTTACGTTTACTAAAATAGTTTCGGAGCTCTTCGAAGTTCTACGCCTAATAGCCTCGGAGATCTGAAAACACTAAAAAGAAAGTTATCCTTTCCTCCCTTTAGGGATTGTAGTTCCCAAAATACCCTCTTATCTGCAGCCTGGGGGTATATATTGAGTATTTCTTTAAAAAAAAAAAACTATAATCCTAATAGTTTCGCAGATATGGAAAACAAAAATAAAGGTACCTTCAAACTACCCCCTTTACTCCCTTAGGGGTCATATTTCGCAAAACCCACCCTAGACTGCAAAGAACAAAATTTATATTAAAACATGCTGCATGGGCACTAAAATTAATTTGGCATTGAAGATTTTGGGGAAAGATTTTATATCAATCGTCAACCACAGCAACGAGAAATGGGTTTCATTGTAATGCGATGAACACTTCGATGATCCGTTACCTCAAACCTTATTATAATCATCAAAGTGACACGATAAAAGCACATCTCGGTTATGTCCAGTAGCCGTTTTGCCGCGAAAACACGACATATATAATCGATTTGATTTGTCTCTCCTCCATATCAAGGGAGGAGAGACAAATCAAATCGATTATATATGTCGTGTTTTCGCGGCAAAACGGCTACTGGACATAACCGAGAAGTACTTTTATCGTGTCACTTGGATAATTATAATCAGGTTATAATATAATTAATACTGATAATTTATATACCGGTATGTACTGGATGTATCAAAAATCCGGAGGCATAGACCAACTCCGCTATGAGTAAAGATACCAAAAAAAAAAAAAAAAAATAGAAAGAGAGAAAAATTGCTGAGAATAGGTGGTTTACAATCTAAAATGGTCATTTTTCAATCTAAAATGGTTCTCTCACAACAGAATGTACACCTTTACTTTTGCTTGCTCTTACTTCTGTTCGAACACCTTGCTGAACTGGCAACATTGCATTTTTATTTAGCATGCGGCGCATTACCAATGTGCAGGCAAAACGACTGGCGGGATTAGAAAAATTCCACTATTTTACATTTGAAACAATCCATTTCTCTCTATTTTCTGGTATCTCTACTCATAATGGAAATTAAATGAAATGAAATATTTAACTTTAAAGTCCCACAATTATGCCCTGTTTTAGGCTAAGGGAGATGATGATAATGGTAAATGAATGATGATGGAAGAATTAGTGGCATGATAAAGTGAGAGGAAACGGAAGAACCACGAGAAAACTACGAGCACGATGTTATCCACCACAAACATACACGGCCGGGGATCGAATCAGGGACACCACGCTCCAGAGGTAAGCGCGCTACCACTAAGCTACCGCGTCCCCCTCTACTCATAATGGAGTTAGCCACTGGCTACAGACTTTCGATACACCCGATATGTATATACACATACATACATAGACTATACGAAACATTTCAGGCACGAGTTTCGTGAGCAAGACTAGCTCACTCAACTGTTAGATCTCAAACATTGCTTAAGTGTTACATAACTACATATAGGCATGGATCCAAGGGGGACTATAGGGGCCATAGCCCCCCCCCTTGACGCTCAGGTATACACTGGATAAAATAGACTTCAATCCTACTTTACACTGGATAAAGCGGCAAATTATGGTTTAGCCCCGCCCTTGATCATTTATTTATTTATCAATCACCAGATACAGCTCAGAGGCCATTTTACACTAGCTATCCAACAACAACAATAACAATGGAAAGGATTTGGGAAGGTATCGGCCAGGGCCTGATTAGTATGTACCATCCCGGCATTTGCCTGGTAGGACTGAGGCAAACCCTGGAAAACCTGAGTCAGGATGGTCGGCAGCGGGATTCGAACCCATGACCTCCCGAATGCGAAGCCAACGCTCTATCACTTCAGCTACTTCGCTCGGAGCTCATATCCTGGATCCGCCTCTGACTACAGATATATAAAAGCTATGAATGGATAAAGTGATTATACGAACACAATGAAGGGCATTTGTCAACGTTGAAAGATGAACAAATTATTATATAATATACTCCAGTAAATAAATACTAGTAGACCTATGTTGAAATGTTGTTATATCACACCCTTCGTGCAGCTCTCGTGGCGCAGAAGGATTGTGATAACTTCTAGATGAAAAAAAGAGTTTGGGCAAAAATTTTGGTCAGTATGAAAATTTACAAAAACGAGATTAGAAAAATTCAAGAAGAAAACAAGAAAAGCTTTTTCGAAAATCGAGACGACAGCAAAGAATTCTTCGACAATCGAGACGAGACGAAACATTTAAACAAACTTACGAGGTCAGATCAGAAAACAACCTTATTTCTCGTCTCGTCTCGTCTCGTAGATGTGTGAGACACTCGTAAGCCTCTACAAAAAAAAGTAGTTATTTCACATGAAAACTTACCAACTCATTTGGGAAAAGTAAAGTGATTTCTCATAACTCTTTCAATCCCTATACTAAAAAGTTGCATTATAAAATGTTATTACGATTGAACTAAGGAC
Source organism: Thermobia domestica (assembly GCF_964235325.1). Lineage (NCBI taxonomy): Eukaryota > Metazoa > Arthropoda > Insecta > Zygentoma > Lepismatidae > Thermobia > Thermobia domestica. The sequence continues at coordinate 373,959,520 of NC_137455.1, read as the reverse complement.
TGAGAAGATCGTAAAGTTGTTACGGACGACTGCCTGTCCGTTACTCTACTCGATAACTGATCGAAAACGAATTTTTGATATTTTTGTAATAAATACCTACAGCAATTATCCCGGCTGTTTATTAATGGAGTCGATCCGTTAAGATCCTCACGGTTAACGGTGACTTTAACGGTGGCTATCCAAATTCGGTTTAAAATCTATAACATTCGTAGCTTGTATGCAACCCGCACAGTAGAAAAGAAATGTGGGTTGTCTATAATAAAAGGAGATAAATCTTATTTACTGGAATTATTTTGGCCCAGAGTTCGTTAATAGGATCAAAATCCGTGAACATCTTAAACGGGTAACGGTGACTATTCATATCCCATTCATTTACAGGTGTAAGCTTCATATAACCGTAATATGCAACCCTCAAAACGTCGAAGACTTATTGGTTGCAGAAACACCTAGGCGAACATATATTGATATGCTTAGTCCTTATAAATGGACTTTTTCTTTACTGTCTTTCGCAGACTTCATTGTTTTATAATATAACGAACAACTTTTTTCATTTTGCTCTACTTTTCGTATGCCAAAAATTCATTTATATAAAAAAAAGCATAGAAAAAAGAATGGTTCTATAGTTAAAGACATATTAACTATAGAACATAAGAAAGTTTTAAGGACAAAACATAAAACATAATCTTCATTCAAAAACTTTGAAGAATAGCCCTCTATGTTTTAATGTTAATTTTTCGTTTTGTATTGAGATAAATTTTATAAAAACGAAATCTTACCGATCACGTGAATAAATCACGATTATCCTGTTTTTCAGTCAAAATAAAAATTATATGAACTTCTTTTTTTTAAATGAAAATTAACTGAATACTTCAACTCATTAATATTTATATGCGAAAGACAAAGATGGAACGATTTTAAAGAGAAAGATTGTATAGGAGATTAATTAAAGATTAATTAGTGATTTTTATCCAATGAGCAAAAAAGGTAATTGCGTGCAGAATAACTTTTATGTTAAACTTGTAGAAAAGTGCGATCTCTTAACGTAGTGCTCAGCTATACTATATTTTCTTATCTTTTTAATTCTTTCGACAAAATAATAACTACGTTTGGTTTTTGATTGAGAATAAGTGAGAAAAGCTTGTTTTTGTTTCTCAAGTATCGTATAGGAATGAAGAAAGTTCTTCTAACAGTTGAAAATAGAAGAAAAAAGAAGTCAGTAATTTGAAAGGATTTGTATATATACATTTGTCATACCTACCTTGCGTGTATATGACGGATGTGTAACTGTATCATACATGGAGTTTATAAATTACGTAGTTATACAAAAGTAGCTTATAATTTAAAAAAAAAAACTAACACAAAAAACTTTTTTTAAAAAATACATGTCATATTACTGAATCATATCACTCCATTAAAAATGAAATGAAAATGAAATCTTTAAGTCTTACGTCCCACGGTTATGCCGGTTAGGCTAAAGGAGACGGTGATGATGGGAGATGAGTGAAATTGTGGAATGAAGAAAGTGGGAGGAAACGGGAGGACCCCGAGAAAACCCACGCACACGGTGTTTGTCCACCATAAAGTTCACTTGACGGGAGCAGAGTTTGAACCCGGGACCTCATACACCAGAGGCGAACGCTCTACCGCTGAGCCACCGCGGCCCCTACACTCCATTGATAACCAACCTTTTACCATGACCGGGCAAACCTGACAGTGTTCGCCAAGGGCGCCGATTTCTCTGTAAATTTGGGGAGGGGGCATTCAGATGCAGAAGGTATATATGTAATAAACTGTGGTGGCGGTAAAATAATCAGATAGCGCTCGCATATCGATAGGCGCACATCAAGGGTGCCCAGGATCGGCACCCTTGATGTGCGCCTATCGATATGCGAGCGCTATCTGATTATTTTACCGCCACCACAGTTTATTTATTTGTACACTCAACGACAAAAGTTCTTTCCGTTCGGTTAAATTAGTTTCCTAAATAATTCAGAATGGAAGTACAATTTGAGTACAGTTTTCAGTAAATTAAAAAGAATAGAATTTTCCGTACATTCCAGTCACACCACTGTTATTCCAAATACCAATAAATTTTACCAAACGGAAACAACTTTTGTCCCTGACTGTATATATTTCTAGGCATTATCGGCTTCTATGGCTTTAAGCCCGTGGCTCGGCGAGTACACTATCCTGGCAAGCGGGAAGGAAGGAAGCGGCCTGGAACTCTATCCTATGTTAGGTACTTTCCTGACATTTGCCTGGTGTGAATAGAAAAAACCTAGGAAATCCACGGGAAGTCAAAAATGTTAAGGAACATAAGTTCCACTGTTTGTAGATTCGGAATAACGCATACCGGGAGATATTGTTTCATAGTGTGTTACACATTTTTTTTAACTCATATAAACGTGTAATAATTGGTCGCAGTATTACGCGTTATTCCGACGCGAAAAACCTTGGAACTGGCCGTGGAACCGAAAAACTGTGGGACGATTTGAAGTTTCTTTTCCTATTTCAACTATTTAAAACATAAGATTTTGTATTTCAAGATAATGCTCATTTAAATAACATGAGAATTTCTTCACCCCCCTTTAGGCCCCTAAAAACTAAAAATATTCACTTTTGGAAATTTTCCTGCGAGTTAGTACTGGAGGGCTACAATCATGCCAAATTTTATCGTTTTCTTTCTGCCGGAAGTGCCTGAATATTTTGGGGTGTAGATGATCTCCCATATTTAGAACATTGGAAAGATTTTTCAGTTCACGATAAAACCACTCTAAAGTTGGATTTTTTTAATTTTTGGTGATTTACTTAGATATCGCTAACGAAAACATACAAGCATACTGAATTTCGAGTTTTTATTCCAATTCCAAGTACCTAAAATATGAGATTATAGGTCCGAAAAAGCCTCATTTAAATAACATTACGAATTGCTTCATCACCCCTTTAGACCCCCTGAAAATTAAAAATATTCACTTTTGGCAATTTGCGCGTTGGTTAGTCCCAAAAAGCTATGATCATGTCAAATTTAATCAGTGTAGCCCTACAGGAAGTACCCAATAATATTTGAGTGTAAAAGGTATCTTATACAAATAACATGGGGAAGATTTTTCAGTTTCCCATAAAACCCCTGTAAATTTTAAAATGTTTACCTTTAGTTATTTACTTAGGTAGTCCTAACAAAAACGTACAAGCATACCGAATTTCGAGTTTTTATTCCAATTCCAAGTACCTAAAATATGAGATTATAGGTCCCAAAAGAGGTCCATTTAAATAACATTGCGAATTTCCTCATCACCCCTTTAGACCCTCTAAAAATTAAAAATATTAATTTTTGGCAATTTTCCTGTCGGTTAATCCCGGAAAACTACAATCATACCAACTTTCAACTTTTCACTTCAAATGGAACTACTCTTTAAATTTATGCCAGTTCATGTAGTATTATATATAGTTAGGAAGGATAGGATATCCTTATAGATTTAACGGAAACGCCTGAGTTGGATGTTTGAGTTCGCAAAAACCATGCAGCGACCGTAGTTTCGAGCTGTTGGCGATGGTGTCCTAGGGCAAACTCACACTACGTCAGGGGCAGAAGAACTGCAGTCTATAATGAACTGGACCAACAGTGATAGTATAAAATGGCAGACCTTTCCGATTTCTAAGGAGATATATTTGCTTAAATAAGTTTTGTAGGCTCTGAAATACACTTTACAATGTTTTACAGTATGCCTTTTTCACTGTTATTCCTTACTCCTGTAATTCATTTGCTAAATACCTTATCCGGAAAACATGAATTTTGGAAGCTCTAAATTCTATTTTACTCATTATGTTAATACAGTAACATGACTGAATTTGTAATGTTGACACAGCTCCGCACAAACCGTAGAAACATCAAACGACAACGAATGCATTCCTACCGAATGTAAGCGTAAGATTACTTTTGGCCTAGTTATTAGCTGAAACAGAACACGGTCTATGATACTGCAAGAGCCTCTATGATACTCAACAAAAGTCTAGTGTTGCCAGATCTGGAGATTAGAAAGTACTGAAACAAGGACTGAACTATAGTGCTGCCAAAATGTCTTGAGCCGTGGCAAAAATGCAGACTAAAGCTCACACCCACGCGTTGAGCCAATAAGGGTTCAGCTGTTGTTGGTGAAAGGGAGTGGAATTCCTTCATCCGATAGCAGCGCCTGGAACGGAGGACTAAGTGTCAAGTCAATGTGGCATATCTTTAGTATCAAACATGTAGCTAATTTTAGTAAAACTATTTATTGTTCATTGGAATAGAATACCCAACAAATAGAACTTATATTGTATTATAAACGATATTAATAATTTGTGATTTCAAATATGAAAATAAAAAAGTAGCACATTCTAAAGAGTATAGCCTGCAGATAGTTAAAAGTAGCCCGAAAAGTAAAGTAGGGTGTCGCCCAATTTAAAAGTTTGGTAGCAAGGACACTTAAAAACCCGTCAAATCTGCTACTTGTAGCACAATCTGGCAACACTGCTTTGGCAGATAATAAACAGTATCTCTAATGAGACCATCAACTGTATTTAGTTTTGTATATGCATATCACGGTGGCATAGAGCTAGTCCGCTCATCTCTGGTGCGAGAGATCCCTATTTCGAAATTAGCAAACCGCGAGTTTGTGGTGGACAACATGGTATTCGTGAGATTTCTTGAAGTTTTCTCGTTTCCTCCCATATTTTTATTCCATCAATTATTTCATTCTCATTCACGTTCATGAATTGTCTGTCTTCTTTAATCTAAAGGGCGTATTGTGGGATGTAAAAGTAGAAATTTCTTTTAATTTTGCCATAGGGAGGAAGATTCTCCACCGAAATTCAAGTATCACGTTTTGTATTAATAAGCCTATATAATTGTTTTAAAAATACAGGGGGCAGCCCTCCCCTCTGCATTCCCCAAATAATACTCCTACTTCGTCCTGAGAAAGTTTGTTGAGTTATTGCCGAACTCTCCTTTTTTTTTTTTTTTTTTGCCTGAAGGTCACACTGACTTCTCCCAAGGGCGAAGACCTAGCTAGCTCATAATTCCAACGTATTGCAGCGCCAAAGCCATCTATCTTGTGCGGGGTTAAATCTCCGAACAATAATCGAAAAACTTAAATGAAAAGAATCGTATTCTGGCTAAATTACACAACAATGGTTGATGATGGAAGCTAGCATTTTATACAGATTTAACTAAAGATATGAATGTCTTTAATTTAAAATTACATGGTGAAAACAAGCATGTGCCTGATTTATACACTGATTAAGTCCTTTCGACAAAAAATATTTTGTTTCAATCCCAATTGGATAAAAAAAAAGAATAAAAAGGCTCACGCACTTTAATACATGCCAGAAATTTGTCAAAAAATTGAGACTCCATTTCCGATAGATTTTGCAATTAAAGCGTTGGGTGCTTAAAAAATAAATTTTGAGTCTCGTTTTTTAGATTTTGATGAAATTGCAAACAGCGCGATTTTTTAAAAAGTCCTTTTCTAGCAGACATTTATAAGCCCTTGCCCCAGAACTTCACATGAAAGTGAATGATTTGCAGTATTGTGCTATTTTCTGAATATATATATATATATATATATATATATATATATATAAATTCATCGTTGCTGGAATTTGTAAGAGTATTCCAGTCACATCGTTTATCAGTTGCATAAATTTGCTCGTGGTATTCTTTTGCACTTTCGAAACTACCTATCTGGTGAAAAGAAATCTCCAAAAATGAAATATCAGATCTAAGTTAACTGATAAGCATTCGAAGCCACTGCTCACAGTTTCCACTAGTAAACTTGATCCATAACTGCAAACACATGTCAGTGGAAAGTTAGAGTTACATAAATCTCATTAATCATAATTAAAAGGTTTAATTTCATTATGTCCATTATGTATGTAAGTATATCATTTATGTATGTATGCCACTTTCTTTTATATAAATCTCATATCTTTAATTATAGCTAAAATGTTCAATTTCTTTATGCATGTCAATGATTATTTATCTTAATTGGTCGTATGAAAACATCTGATGATTATTTTGCAGATTTAGTTAATTTGACAATTTGATCAAAATAAACTCTGGCGAATCGCATTGCTGATGCTTACGAACCAGCCCGTAGTTTAATCATTTCTAGCCGAACGCATCATTTTCTGTGAGCCTTGTTCAAATTTGTAAGAAACCGAGAATCCAATACCAGATCCTACTGATCTCCTACGTAAAAAAATTTTCTAATATAACGACATCATTTAAAATAACAGCAATCAACTTTAGTCAAGCAGTTATAGGTATATTCCTGAATGAAGTTTTCGGGAGACTCTAAATTCTACATGTATTATTTGTACTAAATTGTTAGTATCTGCAAAGAATATAAATAAAATATTAAAAGCAACCATTCATTTCCTCTTGAGTAGACCTTAACTGTATGTTTCTTTTTTATTCCGTAGAGAGTGGAAAAAGAGCAGCACACTATGCGTTACCGTCATCTAGTGGCAACTTTTGTAACTCGTTCCTCCGATCTTTTGTACACATTGCTTTGAGAGACATCTGACAGTTTAATACTGAAGTAAGACGGAGGAGAAAAGCTTCAGGTAAAAAATGCAATATTTTATTATTATTATTATTATTATTATTATTATTATTATTATTATTATTATTATTATTATTATTATTTTCATTTCCTTTTCCGTCATTATAAATCCAAACTAGGCTTAACATTAAAATGGCAGAAAGTCTACAAAGTATCGTCTTACGATTTCCAGAGTGGAATGTTTATGTTGGGAGTACCTTGCAACATGCTTACGTCATCTTTCTACTACTTTCAAATTCTCGAGTCACTAGTTCATAATTCAGTACGGCATAAAGGCTAACACAAAGGCTATTTTATTATAATCATAGTAGTTTACTTTATAAGATTGTGTTATCAGTATGTTCGTCCGCCCGTTACTCCACAAGACAAAGTTTGGGTTCTGTTTATTAGCTCCCGGTGTAAGTATACGGTAAGTTATAGTTTCACCCTAGGTATATACATATAGAGGCGTACCCATTGGAGCTCAACAGGGACCGGCCCCCCTCCAAAGAACTTCCTAATTCGACGTATATTTGTATACTTGTCTTTTAACATAAAACTATATTTGTTTATCAGAGAAATACTTGATATAGTCTAAAGATTTGACTTTACTCATCATGTGTACTATTTTTTTCTGATAAAAAAACAATCTAATTTTATCATTTTTGGTGAAAATAAGGTGTCATTAATTAAAAATTACTTACCTTTTTTTTTTCGACTGTAGAATAACATCCGTTAGATACACATAGTGTCTTGTATTACTGAACCCCTCCTAGCAAAAATTTCTGGATGCGCGCCTTTATTTCTCGTAACTATTGGCCGGATCTAAAAAAAAAAAAAAAAATGTGGTGGACAAGCAAGCCATGATCTAACTGTAAGACAGTGGTTTCCAATTAGTTGAGTGTTGCGGATCCCCTTTTTAAATTTCCAAACCATGCTATGCTTATAGCACGGCTAAGTCCGTTCGTCCGTCCGTGTGTCGACTAGTATCAAAGCAAAAACGATCAGAGATATCAAGGAGCTGTATTTTGCCATAGATTCAGTGTCCCAAGAATAGCTTTTTATCTCCTCCGTTTACCTATTATTCAAATCGGAAGGGGTTAACATTAGCCATTTCTGGCTTCAACGTTTCCTATCGAAGATCAGACATGGTAACAGCGATACTCGTTCTTTTCTAAATCGATTCAGCATATCAAGGATCTTTTCCAATCGATTCAGCATTTCAAAGATCTTTTCCAATCGATTCAGCATTTCAAAGATCTTTTTCAATCGATTCAGCATTTCAAGGATCTTTTCCAATCGATGCTGAAGGATCTTTTGCAATCGATTCAGCATCCCAAGGATCTTTTCCAATCGATTCAGCATTTCAAAGATCTTTTCCAATCGATTCAGCATTTCAAAGATCTTTTTCAATCGATTCAGCATTTCAAGGATCTTTTCCAATCGATGCTGAAGGATATTTTCCAATCGATTCAGCATCCCAAGGATCTTTTCCAATCGATTCAGCATTTCAAGGATCTTTTCCTATCGATTCAGCATTCGTCATCATCCGCAACACTCTGGCAAAACCAGAAGTGTTTGAAATTTGCTACAACTTGCAAGTTCAATACTGATTTCCGTAGTGCAAAAACGGTGAAAGATATCAAGAAGCAGATTTTTGCAATCTATTTAGCGCAGGGGCGGATCCAGGACGGACTTCTGGGGGGGCGGTAGGTTGTAATACTGCTACTTAGAGCTACTTTTAAGAGCTCCAAACTCTGGGCTGAGTTTTATTTATATATAAAAAAAGAAAGTTTCCTTTCCTGGGGGTGTGTGGCAATCGGTCCGCTGTCCCTCCCTGGATCCGCCCCTGATTTATCATTACAAGAATATAGCTCATATGCTAGGATAACCCTCTACTCAAACCGGAAGTGGTTGAAATCAACAATTTACGGCTTCAATGTTAATCGCCATAGAATAAAAGCGGTAATAAATAGCGACAAGTGGATTTCACCAATCGATTTAGTGTCTCAAGAGAACATACCATCACCATCCGCAATCCTACTAATACCGGAAGTGGTTGAAATTTATAATTACTTCCGGTTTCAATGGTGAAAATCAGCGTTTGTTAGATTACAACACTGATCGCGTAATGGATAAAATGGAATTAGTTAATGAGAAAAAGATTTTTGATATGGATTCAGTACCAAGAAAATGTTTTATCTCTGATTTTTATTCTTTTTAATGCAACCGGAAGTGATAGATATTAATTACCACTTCCGGTTTTAATGTTAATCCTCCATACAGCAAAAACAGTAACAGATAGCGAATAATGGCTTTTTGGTATAAATTCATCGTCCGAGAAACAAAATTTGTCTTTGATCTTATTCCTCTACTGCAATCAGTAGTGAGGGAAAGGTGGCTCCGTGGTAGAACACTTATCTCTGGTGCGTAGGGTTCTTGGTTCGATCCCGGTCAAGTAAATTTGTTGTGAACAACTTTCGTGTCCATGGGTTTTCTCGGGGTACTCCTGTTTTGTCTCACATGCTCATTCCACCAATGTTTCCATCAGCATCATCATTCATTTGCCTTAATCATCCGTCTCCCTTAGCTTAAAGGGCATAATCGTGGGACGTTAAACTGAAAGATTTCATTTCTGCAACCTGTAGCTATACGTAGACCTATACTTCAAGTATTAATGACCTCCTTCGTGGCTAAATGGTTAGGGCACGCGCCTTTGGCGTGGAAGACTTGGGTTCGATTCCCACCAGGATCTTATGTGGTTCGGAAAAGTACACGTTCCACGTTCATTAGTAGGTTCAAGTCTCATATAGCTTCGGTACTGAACGGGACATTACACTCAAAATCAACTCAACTCAAGTTTGAATATTGAATTCACACAGTTTGGAAATCTATCTTAATTTCACGTTGTAACAAGAAACACTTGTTATTTATCAGGCAAGATACGGACCCCACAAGTTAAAGTTTTGGTATCTGTGTAGTAGTAGTAGTTGAGATATAGAGAACAATATTAAGAAGAATTGTACCTTTATGTTATAAGCACATAACATACAATAAATATTGGGAGTACAAATTAGTTCGGACCGTTTGTTTGTGGTCAAAAATGCATTTATTTCAGAACAAAATGAATGAACAGATTAATCAAAGTATTGTCCATCGCTGGCTACTAAGCTATTTTTTTCCACCTCTTAGACAATTTTCGAGTTCCGTCTCGAAAAAAAAAATGTCTCGTCCTTTGAGGCGATCCAAGTTAGTAGCCAATTTTCGATTTCTGCGAAGGGAGTGAACCGGTGACCAGCCAAATTGTGCTGCATCCGTCGAAACAACCAGTAGTCAAAGGGAGCAGTACCCGGTGAATACGGCGGATGAAGTAAAATGTCCTACTGGAACGTTTCCAAATATTTTTATTTACGACTTTTGCGACATGAGGTCGATAACTTTGTCGTGTCTTTGCTCATATTTCAGCCGTTTTCCCCGTAATCCATGGCTGAAACGAATCAATTGTAATCTATACCAATCGTCCGTAACGGAATCACCAGGTTGTAGCAACTCATAGTATACAATATCCTCCTGGTCCCACTAGATACACAGCATGACCTTCGAATCATGAATATTCAGCTTTGGTGTTGATGTTGAGATCGATGGCAACTACTGACCGGATATAGCGTAGCATTTCTTCTTCTGGGATTGTCGTTGAATATCCATTTCTTATCCCCAGTCACAATCTGATGTAAAAATCTCTTTCTTTGTTGTCTTTGAATCAGCTGCTTGCAAGTTAAAAGTCGCTTTTCAAGTCTCTCTGTTTCAGTTCATAAAGCACCCAATTGCCTTGCGTGTGAAACATTCCCATAGATTTCAACTGCTTGTTGCGTATCTTTCAATGATTCTGCAAGCTCCTCTTGGGTTTGACTCGGATTTTCATAGAATAATAGCTCCAATTCTTTGTCTTCGAATTTGTTTGGCTGTCCAGAGCGAGGCTTGTCTTCAGTGCTAAAATCACCGTTCTTAAAACGTCGAAACCATTTCCTACGTGATTTATCAGTTGGAGCATTGTCACTATAAATTCCTACCAGCATTCGATGCGCTTCAGCTGCACTTTTCTTCCAATTCAAGCAGAAAAGTACAGCCTGCCGCAAATACTGCTTAGTTAACACAAAAATTTGACATATTCAACACAGTTAAAAAACAGGGGTTTTGTATGAAAATCAAAGTGATATACACTGAATATTATTGACCGATGTCTAACCTCTCTGGAACCACCGAAATCAGCTGTCACTACGAAACATTTATAACAGCCAAAACCATCTTTGGAAAACGGACTGAACTAATTTGTACTTCCAATACATATAGGGGAAATATGGCATTATTTACTTTTTAAACGACTTTTAAAGAAAAGAGACTCTCGCTTTGACCTGTATGTATGTTTGTATGTATTTATGTATGTATGTTTGTAGGGTTTACGTAATTATCTCGAAAAGAGTTGGTGATATTCCAATGCAATTTTCACTAATCGATCAAGCTATTTCTAGAAAAGGTTTTATGTATAAAATATTTTTTTAAAAAAATAAAAAAAAATATTATTTTAAATACATATTAAATAATTCCTTCAACGTCGAGGAGCTTATACTAAAATATTATGCAACCAGAAATCCCGCAGAGTAAGGAGGGTTGCATTTAACCAAGGGGTTAAGAACCTGTTTATATTCACTTTCTCCAAGTGGTTTAACACTACGTGGTAATGGATGTTTAAATTATTGTCGATTGCAGGCTGCTTACATGCTGGTCTTGCTCAACATTTGCCAGAGTATCCTCCACTGTTTCTGTGATTGGACGCCAGCTTGAACATCGACATTTCCAGAACGAAAATAAATAAACCACTTCTTGGTTGTTGTTTTGATAACGTATCTTGCCCATAAACAATACGAATTTCTTCACGAGTCTGCAAAAATATTTGCGCCTTTATTGAAATGAAATTGTAAAATGTAGCACACTGTTGCGAAAAAGTTAATTCGTCTTCACGGCGCAATGCTTTACGTCTGATTCTTAAGGATTCCAACACTTTATGCGCACTACTAGACTCATCTGTCAGCTTATGGTTAAATAACGTTATACCAGACCCACTGCGACTACTATATCTTGTTATTTGCGACACTAACGCCATATCGTCTCCAAAAGGTTAACAACTTTTTAAACTACAAGATATTTTGGTGCTATTTTCACTAATGTAATGAATACTTTCAAAGAACCTATAATAAAAATAATATTTTAATATGTTGATAATTAATTATTAGTTATTACCCATTTCTGCGCGCAGATTTCGTAGAGAGATCTATTTTATAGGATGTTAATATCATACCTTTAGTTTAGGTAGCTAACTAAACTACTATGGTAATTTTAAAAAGTAAAATTAAAGAAAAGAAAAATAACTGACTTCAAAAACGCACTAAAAACACAAAATAAGAATTTTTTATAAGAAAAATAGCCGATTTGTAAAACGAATTATAAAGCAAAAAACACTCTTTTAAAATAAAATATGAACCAACTTCAAAAAAGAGACTAAAAGGCAAACCATAATAATACGAGGGCAGTTCAGAAAGTAAAAAAACAATTGCACATTACGCGCTGCGTCAACCCCCCACCATTGCGATGGCATCTGCAGCAGTTAGCTCCTTCCTCCACTTCGGTGTCAGCAAAGTCTCAATGCTGTGCAGTCACGCCTACTTGTTTTTGTATCGATTCAAAATGGCGAAGCCAATCGAAAATTCCACCAAATGTGAAATACGGAGTTCACGCCAAGAAGATCAACAATAAACCCAGAAGCTTATTGTGAAACTCTCCAATGACTTCGACGTGCCATCCAAAACAAGATACGTGGAATGCTTTCGACAAAAGTATTGTTCATCCACGACAATGCACGGCCTCATGCATCAGCACAAACACAGCAGGGACTTCAACGTCTAAAGTGGGAAATCTTTGGTCATCCTGCTTACAGCCCTGACTTGACACCAAGTGATTTTTACTTATTCCTCAAACGTAAGGAATGTTTGGCTGGAAAACACACTGAGAAAAGTCCGTTATCCGGACAGTGGTATATTGTACAAATATACGGAATCCACTTGCTTACTGCAGAAATCAGTATGGAGCATACGTTATCCATATGCTACATACACACTGCCCTTAGATGTTACATTGTGCCGTTGCAGAATGTCTGATATCTAAAAGTCTTCCGTATATCACATACATATACTTATCTTACATTCCTCAGCTATATGTTATATACGTCCATTTGTATGTGAAATCCTGATCGCCTATATTGTTTCATACGAAAAGTACGTATAGATGGAACACTTATACAGAAAGTATTATAAAACACGCGTTTTCAGTTATACGTCTGCTGTACGTTAAGTCCAAAAACTACAGGAATTACTCATGTAACCTACGTTTTCAAGTACGCCACCTTCACTTTTTTTTCTTTCTCAGTGTAGTTTGCAAACGATGAGAAACTCAAGCGAGGAATGACAGCCTGGCTCAAACCTCTGGTAGCAGATGAGTATAACTTCGGCAAGGAAAAACTGGCCCCACGTTACAACAAGCATCTTGACAACTATGGCGATTACATAGAAAAGTAGAGTAAGATCCCGTGGCTTTGTAAATAAAGTTTTGTGCTCATATCTTTTGTTTTTATTTAATCACGCCGAAACGTTCTTTACTTTCTGGACGACCCTCGTAATAATAATAATAATAATAATAATAATAATAATAATAATAATAATAATAATAATAATAATAATAATAATAAGAAGAAGAAGAAGAAGAAGAAGAAGAAGAAGAAGAAGAAGAAGAAAGCTCTTAAAAGTAGAAAATAATTTATTACTATCATCTATAATTTTTTTTGAAGCCATGCCAAGCCGAACAAATCAATGCTTAATATTTCGATGGTAACTTTACGAAGCATTAATACGTTTGGTTTGGCACCACTGGCAAGGTTTGACACCAAGGCTATCAGATGTGAAAGTGAAATAATGGACGCCTGTATTCGGTACAGGACAATGTGGCTTAAGGACTGTGGGGTCTACATTTTCTAGTCTACACACAGGGGAATCACCGTCCGGTCGTCTTTACCGAGAGGCTAGGTAAACTTATAAGCTGCGTTGGAACAAAGATAGGTTACAACGAAAAATAATCCAAGTCACTACTGGTAATCGAACCCGGATCAGTCCGTTGATAGATAGATGTTTTACCGACTTCACCTCTGTTGCTCTTCTATGAGAGTTGAACCTATAGTTTAAAATTGAATCCGAAGTCCCGAACCACTGCAATTGATTCAATGCTCTTTCGCCCTAAGAATAAACTAATGTTGTTGATCTTTTCAGGAGAAGTGATATATCCCACACATTATAGGATTGCTAATGAAATATTTGTGCATGAAACATGAACAATATCCCTTAAGTTGTATCTGAGAAAAATGTCCGGCAGAATCCCCTCTCAAAAGTAATCTATCCCTTGAGGAGAGATTATTTGCAGCATATTGTAGTGTTGGTGCGCCTTCACACTAGGATCTTGTGAGCCGCTCATGTGAACCTGTAGTGTGAAGGTATTGAATACTTCTGAGCCTCTCAAAAGATCGAGATACCACAACGGCAGCCACGCTAGAGTCAAAAGAAGCTGCAGCTTAATCTTAGCGATAAATTGCAAGAAAGAAAGGAGAATAAGATTTAGAACTATGTCGATTCATCCTATAAATCGATCAAGACTGCAAGAATGTTCATTTTACAGTATAACGAACGTTTTTTTTTGCCTCAGTTCGGTTTTATTTTGTAGTATAACTCATATATAAATATATGACTGCTACTTACTACGATATGTATATACATTGATTACACACTTTTTGCAATCATTTAAATGCACTATATTTCAGAATACTTGTTATCTGTTTCACAGCGATTCAGTACACTTCCGTATAATAACATGGCATCCTCTTGCATTATATTTGTAACAAGAAAGATAAACAAGTCTGGCAACGGAACTGTTAACTGTTATCATCGTAACTGTACTATTGTCCTTAAGAACTGTAGCTGTAGAGTGTGAGTGGAAATCGCTCACTCTCATTGTTATTGAAAATAACTAGTTTTCTCGCTCCTAAATTATACCAAAGAGAGGAAGAAGCGAAACAACGAATCAACAAACGTAGATATCTATCGACTGAAAATATAACATCTACAAAATAAGATTATTAATGGCATTATATCATTTTCTTCTTCTTTTTCTATCGTATAGCGAGTGCATACTACATACGTTAAAGCACTTTAGCCCTACATATTAAATGAAATAAACAACGTAAATACAGGTTATCGTTGTAACAGTCTGTTTCCTAAACTGAGAAAAGATGAAAGATTTTTTTTTTTTTTCAATTAGTTCATGACGCCTATATCTTCCTTTGACGGACTATATAATAGTATAAAGTGTGCATTTCGTCAGAGTAACACCAAATTGAGAAAATTTTCAATATTAAATATATATGTACAATTTTCTTCATTGGAACTGAGTTCACGCTCACGTGTGAAGGGTTCTCATAAGACTGCGTGTTATTTTCTTCCCCACCAGTAGTCCGCTCGAGCCGGCTACTGAAGGATGATTTTTATAGCAGCTCAGAGCCGCGGCTCACTTGCACCAAAGCGCATGTGTGAAAGCGTACATTTAAGACAATATAAAGCTAGCAGCTGCATCTCACGTGAGCGGCTCAGAGGATCCTAGTGTGAAGGCATACTTAATCATTGAATATGAATCTATGAAATATGAACGAAATTGTGAGAGTCGTTTTAGAGAAAATCGTTCGAAAAAAAAAAACTAACCCCCAAGAAACAATAGTGGATATTTAAATGAGAAACCATAGTGTAAAGTTATTAATAAAATTCATATTTATGAAATATGAACAACATCACCTGAAATATTCTTGAAACAAATCTTCCGAAAAGACTTATCCCCAAGTGTAAAATTAGCCCCTTCTAGATTTTGTCAGAAGAAACTTATTCCATATTGTTGGGTTATTAGTGAATACTCGTTTATGAAATATGAACAATACTCTCTGAGTCATTTTTGTGAAAAATTATCCTGATAGAATCAATCCCCCAAGGAGTAACATTTTCTGAATTTTCTATTGAAATACGACTTTCATCGTATTATAGAGTTATTAATGACATGATTTGTGAAGTAGGAACAAAATCGTTAGAACCGTTTCGGAGAGAATCACAATTTTTTTTTTTTAATCCTTCGGTAAATTACCCTAATTTTTGAGGATAGCAAGAAAATTATTTAAAAAATAACTTCTGGAGATCTTATGAATACCTTCAAATTAAAATTAAAATCTGGTCCCTATACATTGAACGGTATGGCTTCAATAGGCGAGTGTATATATTTGTATCAAGAGAAACGAATGAACAGACATACAACCCCTTTCTCTATATAGACCTATATAGGAGCCATGAAACGTTTAAATCCGTTGAAATCTCGATTTTATTTATTTATTTATTTTAATTCTATTTATTTATCTACTTTTATTTTTTGTTTTTATTTATTTATTCACTTATATGTTATTTATTTATTTACTATTTTATTTATTTATTTATTTTTACTGTCACCATACTTTCATCTTTCCTGTCATTGCTAAAAAATATTTTTAAAAAAGTTTTCCTTTCCACTTTACTACATGACGCCATTAATTAACCATTATTTTCTAAACTACAAAACTTATAAATTGTAATCCATGATAATGTTAACAATCCCATGTTCCTTATGCATTCCCGCATCCATTAGGTAGCACCGATGTTGAATTATTCCGTCAACCGGCGAGTAGAAGCGGAACAAGCCGAGAGAAAACAAATAGCCCTAAGGCAGTTTAGAGTTGTAAATCTTCTTAGTAGCGTACTGCAAGATATTTATGTAATTATGATGAATCATCCAGATGCGTCATTTGGGAAGATCAAGGGTTATTTCTCCCTTCCCCCTAAGTTTGAAGAACTTAGAACACATACTTTTGACCTTTTATATGGTTCAGAGTATTGAGTAACAGTTTTAACGTATGTCATTTTGTCTCAATACTAGTGTGTGTGGAACAAGAGGTAATTGCTGTAAATGATGAAAAATTGCTGTAGTAATGGGAAATAGAATCCAGGTCCCACCTTCCAAATGACTGATGTTTTAGGACTTAGGAGTGAGCTATTGCCCAATAAGATTCAGAGCTTGATTTGATCCTCCATTAGTCACTCATGTTTCGTCTGACTATTAACGTAGGTGTATTACCAAGCTCGAAAAGCACGGAAGAAAGGGTGGTCAGTTCCTTTGCCATGTTTTACAAAAGGGTGTATAGGAAATTGGAAATTGGGCTGCTGGAATGGAAAGTCTATTCAGAATTACGATTAGAGACTCCGTGCATAAAACTACACAACAATTAAGGCTCATTACATAGGTATTTGCTTAACGCATATCCGTTAATACTCCTCGAATACAGTGGCATTTTTTATAGTAATCCTGACAATAAAGAGAATCCTTGACATGAGTTCTGTAGATTTCAACATTTTATAAAATCCACCAAAAATGAAATTAATACCGTACTAGCAACGATTCATAATACTTCTTTCTTTAGCACCGACTAATTAAGTAGTCTAAATATAATATGATAATTAGATTCCAGTACTCTTTATACTAAGTATTTGATAAATTTGAATTGGACTTTTTCGGGTTGGTTTTAGTATTGTTGTTGCGATGGGTGCCAGGTCACAGCAGCATATTCCAGTTTTGATCGGACGTGGGTGTAATACATTTTTGTTAGTGTGATAATATTGATAAACTCCTTTCCAGTTCTAATTATGAATCCTAATTGCAGGAACCTGTGGAATTCCAGAGTACGCAGTATAGTCAGTTGATTTAAACTCTTCGTAGATAATGTTTTGTTTACAATTGCTTAAATATGATGAGAAGGGAGGAGAGAAATTATAGTTGTTTAGCTTATGTAATAATACTTTGTGACTGACTCTGTCAAGCGTTTTTACAAAATCTATATTACATCCACCTGCCATCCAACATCTAACGACTTTGCTATGAAGTCTGTGATAATTGCAAGATTAGTTGTTGTTAATTTGTGTGGAATAAAGCCATGTTGATATGATGATATTATTGGTTGTACGTGGTGAATTATCCGTCTGTATAAAATTTGTTCAAATACCTTTGCAAAAGTAGATAAAATTGATATGGGCCGGTAGTTGCACTAAGCCACCGCGGTCCCTCAAAAATTTTACAATGTAGGTTGTTAACAGGTATTTCCCTTTTACATTCAACTATGCCCCAACGTGTTACTGCGGACTTTCGTCCTTCTGCACTTTTCATTTAGAATTTGTCTGAACTCGAAATTCGCATGGGCACTTCTTCCATTCCAGTTCAAACATCTGAAAATGTTGAAATAGGTGTTTACTGGTATTAATTGAAAAGTAAAAATACCCAATTTCTTGTCTTTAATCTTAAGGAATTCCGAGATATGGTCATCTTACGAGTATAGTTGCAAGCCCACCCCATTTTCTTCCCTTCTAGGACAAATATCAAAACACGCTGGAACACGTGTTTAATTGAATGGATGATTTGCAAGAAGGACTTGGGTCTATTTTGAGTAGCTTTGAGATACTAAAGAATAACTACTTAAATCCAGGACCAATAGTTCACTGTTGTTTAGAATCTTGTAACACCTCCGATACCTGTCCCTTCTATACACAAAGTTGCATCTTGGCTCCTTTCTGCAATCATTGACCCTATTTTAAATTAAATATCCATATATCTAATTTCATGTCTCGTATCTTAAGAGATTCCGAACTATGAATATTTTATTATAATAAGGGTATCTCATAAAGAATGCAACTTTTGAAATACCCGCCATTTCTGTTCTAGTAAGTTGGCAGCACTGAAAGTTTACCCGATTTTCTCAAAGTTTCCGGACCAGACTTACAGCAACATTATCACCCAAGATGGCGATGATTTTCGCAGAACTACAAGGTGTACAACTTTGCTTCCGCCTTTTTCCGATAGGTGTCTACAACGGTAAGTAGCGGTCAAAATAAACAGATCGCAGACGTCAGGCAGTTAGCTTGGATCTCCGTGAACATAACCCCATTCAAGCATTATTCGATTTGTGAGTGCATCGTAAAGTTGTTCTCGATTGAAAATGTCAGTTTACGAGCCAAATTCTCGCCATTTGCGGGAGGTTCTACTTTTTTGTTTTAATATGAAGAAAACTGCGGCAGAGTCTCATCGAATGCTCTCAAGTACTTATGGTGAGGACGCTATTAGTGAGAGAACGGTGACTTTAACGTCGAAGACCTGCATAGTGGTGGAAGACAGAAAGTTTTCGAAGATGCAGAATTGGAGACATTGCTGAGTGAAGACTCGCGTCAAACTCAAGAATTGGCACGATCATTGGGAGTGACACAGCAAGCCATTTTAAACCGGCTCAAAGCCATGGGTATGATTCAGAAAGAAGGAACTTGGGTCCCGTATAAGTTGAAACCAAGAGACGTTGAACGGCGTTTGTGTGTTTGTGAACAGTTGCTTTAGAGGCAAAAACGGAAGGGATTTCTGCATTGCATTGTGACCGAGGACGAAAATTGGGTTTATTACGATAACCCTAAACGCAAAAAATCATGGGGATATCCCGGCCATGCTTCCACGTCGACGGCCAAACCGAATTTTCATGGCTCCAAGATCATGCTCTACATTTGGTGGGACCAGCTCGGCGTCGTGTACTATGAGCTGTTAAAAACCAAGTGAAACAATCACAGGTGGCCGTTATCGAACGCAATTAATGCGTTTGAGCCGAGCATTAAAGGACAAACGGCCGCAATACAGCGAGAGGCACGACAAAGTGATTGTGCAGCACGACAACGCTCGATTCCATGTTGCAAAAGTAGTCAAAACGTACTTGGAAACGTTAACATGGGAAGTCCTATCCTACCCGCCGTAATCTCCAGATCGCTCCCTCTGATTATCATCTGTTTCGATCAATGGCGCATGACCTGACTGACCAACACTTCCGATTTTATGAAGAAGTCAAAAAGTGGATCGATCCGTGGATCGCCTCCAAAGATGAAACATTTTTTCGACGCGGCATTCGTACACTGCCCGAAAGATGGGAGAAAGTAGTGGCCAGCGATGGGCAATACTTTGAATAATGCTTAGGTAAGGAATTTGTTTCATTAAAGCGTCATATTTTGGGTAAAAAACGGCGGAAGCAAAGTTGTATACCTTGTACTAACACGAGGACACCCCGAGGGTTTAATGTCTACAACCGAACAGGTTTTCTGAAATTTGGCAGTCAGTCTGATCACAGTTGACTTATTCGGTACATTACGTTGATCAAACTTTCCACGGAGTTTGCGAACAGTCTCTGCACAATATTCAACACATTTGTCATAAGTTTTCTCTATGACAACACGTTGTTCCGTCGTAAAAAACTCTGTTCCTACCCGTACAGAAAACAGGTGAAGACCATGCGCTATTCAGTGCTCCCCCTTGAAAACAACAAATGAAAATCATGTAACGTTCAGTGTTGCCAGCTTAAGAGAACAGAAATGGCGGACATTTCAAAAGTTGCGTTCTCAATGAGACATATATTTCTCCTTCACTTTCTCTGTTTCCTCGTCTAATTTGCATACGTCACAAATCCTATCTACTCTCCAAATTTCAAATAGTTAAGTAGTTTAATCTAGGCGTTAATCGGTCATTCAGTATCTTTTCCTTTTGTTATATATAGAGATTGATTTAGTTTATTAATTCAACAACATAAAACATATTTTTACGTAGAATAAAAGTCGGAAACTTTAATTTATTCATTGACATAAAACAGCATGTACTAAGGAGAGGACAATCTTTCGGGTACAATTTTCACATTAACAAAATGTATTATATTAGGATTATATGCGGACCTTCTTCGTAAATGGTGAGAGTGAAGCACTTGCTTATCTTCTGTCTTAATAGGTGGCCTAGGTTGCCTCCTTTTCAGCCCCATAATTCTGAACCTCTTCGCCTCCCAGAAAGAGTTTCTCACAAGAATAAAAACAGAATTCTCCATTTTGGCAGGCCTTTCAGCACACTTGGCGAATAACAGACGTAAAGCTGCTTCGTTAAAATATTCCAACTTATCTAACACAATCGCCTTCGTGCCACTTCGGGTTAAATCGTCGATATTTTCACAGAGGAAGGCCCCTGACGAAGGACTTTGGAATAATTCTCCACTGATAAGGTAAGGATTGTTCTTCGCGTTCAACAAGAAGTTGATATGTTCAGCCAGAGACACTGCGAACATTTTCCCTGTATTTTGTGTCTTACCGACGATATTTATGACAATAAATGTTGGTCCGAGAACTCGATCAGTCATCAAAGGTACCAAACTGTCTCTTAGTTTTTCCCACGTGTCATTGGATTGGCTCGGAAACTTTCGTTTCATTTGGTCAATCATCTTCGTCACACTATGACTCTGTCGTAGATATACAAAGAAGGAGAACATTACACAGACCATAAAAAGAGCCGTCAACAGATAATAAACATCTCTATACGAGGTTTCACCCTCTTTCTCCATTTCAACCATTCTTCCTGGTGGCACTAGTATATATCTTCTTAGAGAAGTCAATTATATTTGCTAATCTACTTTAATTGTATCATTTCTATTTGGAAAACACTTGCCTAATTTGGTCACCAAATTTTTTTCTTTTAAACAAGAAAAATTACCTAAACACAATCATTGCAAATAAATTTTAGAAGGAATGTGTACATTACTAAAAAATTTGGACTCACATATTTTTTGTGTGTAAATATTCCTGAACAATATGACAATTAGTCAAAGCGTTACCATGTCTGTGAACTGATTAGTAATTGTTAGTGTTCAATGAAAGTAATGGGAAAAAATGGAGAATCGAGGAAAATGGCTTTATGTTTGTGTGACTGTGATTTAGAGTTCATTGTCCCGTGCTTATGCACCGAGGCTAAGAGAAACGGTGATGATGAGAGACATGATAATGGAGGAATGAGAAAGTGGGAGGAAACGAAAAAACTGGTGAAAATCCACACTCATGGTGTTTGTCTACCAAAAAACCCACTTGGTGGAAGCTGAGATCGAACACAGACCCAACAAGCCAGAAATAAGCTCTCTATCTAGGTAGTTCCATGGGGTTAAATAATACTGAGACCGTTGTCGAGTTTTACACGTTTTATACGGTTGTATACTGACCGTAATCCCTATGTAATCAGTTTTACAACACGCTTTCAAAATTACTACACATTTTAATTATGAACATATTTGAACCAGGAATTTACAGTGAAACCTCTAGAAAACGAACATGGAAGGAACATGATTATTTGTCCGCTAATGAGAGGTACCTTTTACAGAAATTTACAAATAAATTTAGATTACTCACAGATAACGAGCTGATTGCATGCAGCATATAGGGTACACTAATTATAAATGTAAGTATCTATAAGCTAATATCAAAATACTGTGCTTAATGCTCAAATTGTTTGGGGGATTTTTAATACAAGGTAGGAGTTGAAATATGTCTCGTTGACTTTCCTGTGGACGACAGATATTTAGTTTTCTTTGTGTGTCGTAAGTCCTGGTACCAGTCTTGCATACATGTAATTGATTTTTTTTTGAGAACTAATTGGTCACTTGCCCTTACAAAGTCACATCTGTCCAAATAAGTCATACAGTAAATGACAGATTGGATAATTGAATTACGAATTGAAGACATTGCGAATTACTCTGAGGTGCTAGCTCTGGTTTCAGAATACGCTGTATAGTATTATTGATTGACTGAACAGATTATGTGGCGCGGTGAGGAAGACAATAAAGAAATTTCTTTTAAAAATAATTTTTGGTGGCATAATTCAGTATAGTTGCCTTATTTGAAAAAAAAAAATTAGAAAAATGCACTAAAATGAGGGCTTTTGGGGCAGGATTAAAATGGAAAAAAAAATGAAATATTTAAGTTTTACGTCCCATGGTTATGCCGACTAGGCTAAAAGAGAAGGTGATGATGAGAAATGAATGAGTTGGTGGAATGAAGAAAGTAGGATGAAACGGGAGAACCCCGAGAAAAGCCACACACGCGGTGTTTCTTCACCACAAAGTCCACTTGGCGCGAGCTGAGATCGAACCAGGGACCACACTACCAGAGATGAACGCTCTATCATTGATCCACTGCGGAAATTAACTAAATCTTGTAATTAATTTCTAGTAATTACTGTGTGCCTAATGATGATTGTGAAAGCTTAGAATTGACCATAAATTACCTAGAAAATTGACCGTGTTGAGACAAATACCTGTCTAATAAATTTCAAAGAACAAAATAAGGCATAATAACTAATCTAAAAACGATATTATTATTATTTTGATTTCTGCAAACATTTCGTATCCTTTTTTTTTTTTTTTTTTCTTCTTTAATCAGTAGAAATTCTGAGGAAGTATTTGTGTTTTGACACAGAAGCATGGGTCACCAAATAAGCTTGTGTTATTTCTTCAAGCAAAAGCATGTTTTGATAATAAAAATAAAACTCATTTTAATTCAAGTAGAGATAAAATAAATATATTCCCTGCCTAAAATAATATTTAGAACTTTTTTTTTTTACTTTGAATGCTGAAATAATATTTAACTACTTCAATGTTTTACAAAAGGTAGCCAACTTTTTAAGGACCACAAATATTGTTTTAATACCTCTGAGAGATCACTTCAGAACGGAGCAGTAGCAGATGAGTGTTTTTTTCAATAAATATAGAATGTGTAATCTTTAAGGGCTTCCATGACCTGAACAAAAGTTTGACTTCATGGTTTCCATATGCCAAAGTTTTCACGTTGGTTTCGACTTGGTTTGTAGAAATTAACATCCCATTTCACTGGATTCGTTCCAACAAACCAGAGGACCCAAGCAAATGATGGATATGATTACGTTTACAGAAAGTCGAAGCCGAATTCATGTATAAAAGGTAACTTATAGTTACATATGACGCTTCTTTTGAATTTTTAAAGAGTTTTGTTATCAAAACCCTTTTATTCTATGTGTCCGTCAGTCTATCAGTGAGGCAAAACAATCTCAAGATCTACTTGATCGATGACCGTCATGTAACGTTCAGCTGGACCGAAGTTCGACTCCAGTTGGAACTGGAGTCGAACTTCGGTTCAACCGAAAACACTACAGAAGAGAGGATACGCTAAATCTTATTTTATCACCTGCTTCACTCCAAAACCAACCCTTCTCTTACGAATTCCAGAGCTTCAGAGGAAGAAAAGTCTTGAACGTGGATTTAAAAATATGTTGCAAGCGCTAACGAAAATACTTTGCTCTAGATCTTCTTTCACATGTTGCATAGCTGAAATATAATCAAAAAAGCTGTAATCAAGGTGAGTTCCGGAAATACTTCTTACCATGGGCATAGAGCTAAACACTCTCGTCTCTGATAAGGACAAGCAAGCAAATAAAAAATGTAGCGAACGAAACTTTTAAATTTCTGAAGATCACTCTGATTACGCATTTCAAACAAAAAATAAGAAAAAAATAATGTTTCTCTAGTTTCCAGTCATGAAATGAAATGGATAAAAGAAGTGACATAGCCTATATAAATGATTGAACACCCTTTCTTGTTAACAGCAAAATTTTAATATGAAAATTTACTTTCAAAAGAGTATATTACGAAAATAAATTTAACAAATCATTTTAAAAATGGATTTGAAATGTACTAATAAATTTGAAATTTAATAACAAAATGTAGGTTGGTGAGATTGATATCTCAATAACGCACTGAAAAAGGAATGAAAAGGAATATTGAATCGCTTTTAGTATTACAAATAGGATTAATGGAGTAATGATTATTTTTACAGTCAAAAAATAGTTTGATCATGAAAAGACTTAATGAGACTAAAAATTAAAAGCTGATTCAAGCGCCCTTCCTCGTTTCTGTGTATAAATAATTATTATCTAGAACAAGTTTCTAACAAACCACAAATCGTCCCATGAGAACCAGAGGAGCTTAAGTGCTTTTCCGTAGGTTTACAAGCGAGAGGACAAAGATATTATTTTCTTAGAAAGATGTGTTTTTAATAAGATGGTAATTGAGCTACATTACAACAGATGATCGGCAAGGAGAATAGATGGCGTTACGTTCCATTTACACCAAGTAGAGCTTTCAAAATTATGTCAAAACATGAAGAGAACGAAACACCACATTTTTGGAGTTACTTACGTTTCTGGTTCTTATGCGACGAAATAGTTTATAACCTTAATTATAAAATGTGCAATATATCTTCTAAGTTTATAATTTTGGGGGGCCACGGTAGCTCAGTGGTAGAGCGCCCGGCCAAGTAAGTTTCTCTAGGACAACATCGTGCCCGTGGGTTTTCTAGAGTACTTCCGTTTTCTCCCACTTTCTCATTCCACCAATTCTTCCATCATCATTCACTTGCTTTAGTCATCGTCTTCCTTAGCCTAAAAGGCATAATCGTGAGACGTTAAACTCAAAGATTTCATTTCATTTTTATTTTTATCTCTAATTTTATAATGACATTTGTTATCTATAATTTGTTACTCATATGACGAGTTTGAAAACGGTCATGCCGGTTAGGCTAAAGGAGACGGTGATGATGAGTAATGAATGAAATGGTGAAATGAAGAAAGTGGGAGGAAACGAGAGAACCCCGAGAAAACCCACGCACACGGTGTTTGTCCACCACAAAATCCACTTGGCGGGGGCTGGGATTGAACCCGGGACCCCAAGCACCAGAGGTGAACGCTCTACCACTGATGAGGAGTTTGAAATGTAACATCTTGCACCTTTCTCTTGATTTGTTAGTTTGGTCACAATTTCCCTTTTTTTAAAAAAAAGAAACAAATTACTTTTGCATATAGGATAGTTGACTCTATGTCAATGTGTTTAACAATAACACGAATAACAACTTAATTTATTAAAATGAACCTTGTTGTTTTACCTTGCCTCAGATACCCATGAAAACATACTTTAGGGAAACATAAGACGTAAGAAGGATAAAAATGGTGTTTGATTCTGTAATAACTAGTCATGCAAAAGAAGAGATTTTGAATTTCGAATTGATAGAAATCTGTCTCACTAGCAGAATCACATATATGTTTCAGATAACATCACTAAACATTCCAACCGCCTAAATATTTGTCATTAATACACACAAAGTAAATAATACATCTATAAAACAGGAAGTACACAAGTAAAAATAAAATTAATATTTATAAATACAAGAATATAATTTATAAATCAATGGGATGAAACGTAAAACTATTATTGGAAAAGCAAATAAAGTTTTGACTTTAAAATTAAATAAATAAAACAAAAGTCATATCATCTCCTGGAAACAAATATCCATTATAGATAGATTTTTACATATATATCTTTAAAGTTTTTTTTTTTTTTTAATTTTGAGGCTCTTGGTTACAATCACCTTTGGATTATTTATTTCGCATTTTCTTCTACATTTTTATCTTGTTCACAAGAGCTCTACATCGTACACTACACGATTGTTTTTGATTTCCTCTACGGTTCTTCATTAGTGTTACAAATTTTTATTAAGTTTACAACTGTGATTACAGAATTGTTTATACTAGAAAAAGGAACTCAACACAAGCATGTAGACAAATTTAACAATGCAAGACAATTTAACAATATATGTGTAGAAACATAGACTATGAGAATAATAATATAGTTGTTATTTACCATAGTAAAATTTATTATTTGATACAATATAACACAAAATTCTGCTATATAAGCTTGAGGAATGTAGCTATTTAGGTAACATAAAATATACTGTTCAAACTTGGAAACTTTCGGAGTGACTGCCAAAAGGAACGGTCCTAGAGCCAATTACATTTTAAATATTTTAAATATATGAAAATGGTTGATTCTTGGTCTAGTAACAATTGCGAGAGTTTGGTGAGAGGAGAGTGATTACAAAAGGAAGATTTTTGTCCAAAGCTTTTCCCGGGGGAAGAGTTCCTAGCATTGCTGCTACGTTCCCCCTTTGCACAGCCATACTTATTCTTTGTATAAGATAGGATGAAGCTCGGGTGTCTTCTGTGTTAAGAGTTATGCGGTATACAACTTCATTATCTTTGAAGTTGAATGTTCCTTCGGTATCCCGCCAACACAGGATCTGCTATAGATGTGACGCAAAAAGTAATGGAATGGTGATCACAACTGGGTCCATAGAACATAGGCACGTAACCAGGATTTCGTAAAGTGGGGGGGGGGGTCCGTGACATGAAATACTATGGTCATCACACCAGGGATTCGATCATTCTAAACTATTTTATTGAAACATATATGGTTCGTTTAGCCAGGATTTCGTAAGGGGGGGGGGCGTGACATGAAATTCTGAAGGCCCAGGAGTTTGATCAATCTAAACTAGTTTACTATCAAGATATATTTTGTTAGAACAATAAAATGAGGATATGTGGCAAGTATTTTAATGAAAAACTATGAAGAAATTTCGAGTAAAATAATAATAATAAAAAAAGTATTGAAGATTTTACAATATTTACGTCCTTCCTCAATTTATTCAAATATAAAAATTTTCCTTTCATTATGACCTCAACTATTATATATATATATAAAAAAGTACATATTCACTATTATAAAAACTGCATACTCAATAATGTCTTGTAAACTATTTTACAATATCTGCGTTCCTTTCTCTGTTGAATCAAATGCTAACAGAACTTTCCACACAACTTTTTGTTTTATTATTCCGCCAAATACTGTCGGTTCCAAATGGCAGATTAAAGGAGCAGTAGAAATTTTTTCTTGAAATAACATGTTTGATACTGCAAGGATACGATGACGAAAAATTATGATTAAAAAATGTCCACGTTGTTACACAACGGCACTATGCTTTCGGAAGCTTAAAATCTTCCTGACTAGTAGCAGAAATTCTGAGAATTCCGCAACTTTTCTAGAAATTTCAAATTCCCTGACTCTTCCAGGATATCTCGCTTACCTTTCCACCATGTATTGCAAATAATACAAATTTCCTCAGAAGAAAGAGTAACCAAAAGCTTTCTGTAGTTTATTTATTGTTTTATTTTTAACGCTGATCCTTCTTTTTCTCATTTCATTTTGTTTCATCCTTCCTTAATTTTTTCATTTCTGGTCTCGAAGGGGGTTCCGGACCCCCCCTTGGCTACGTGCCTGTAGAACAGTGAGTCCATCGTACGTCCAATAGCCTTACTAATACAATCAAATGGAAACATCTTACCTCAAGTGTGATACATGAAAACCCTCGAGTTATTATTACTTTTTGATAATTTCTAGAGTTCACATCAGTCACATGATTTCGATATTCCATTGAGAGCCTGGAATTCGTCTTCTCTCCTTTCTGATCTGAAGATTCAGCTGACCATTTTGGAGCCAAACGGCGTTAGTGGTGGGGAAGAACAGACATTCAGTATTGTAGGCTCAATCGTATTTTTTTTAAATTTTTTTTTCAATCAATAGGCCTACACGTACACTGTAAATAAGTGTGTGTTTTGTGTGATAGTCTAGTGCAGTGATTTCCAACCTTTTTCGACTGGTGACCCACTTGACTGAACGCACATGGCGGCGCGACACATTTGCTTGCACTTACTAAATTATAATAGTGAAAGTCTATAAGTTTTTCTGAAGTAGTGAACTCCAAGTAGTACTGAATATTGTTGGTGCCGCTGGAGGCGTTGGACTGGTACAGTCTATCTCAAAATTGATTCTAATTAATCATCAAATGTTTCGCGATTTTTTTTTTTTTTTAATTCTAAAATTTCGCGACACCTTATAGGACGTGCAACACATCAGTTTGGAACCATTGGTTTAGTGCGCTGTATTTAATATAGAGTATGTTGTTCAACTGGGTGTCACAGGAGCAACTTGTCGTCGAAACTTTTGATTTTGGAAAAAAAATATTAAATTATAACACTGTAAGCTTTTTTAAATAAAAAAAACATACAGCTGTTATAACATTTAGGGCAGGGATTTTCAACCTTTTACGCTGGTGTACCGCCGTAAGTCGTACGTACCAACAACTGCGGCTCCCGTATCACCAGTGGTACGCGTGCCATAGGTTGAGAAACTCTGAATTACGGGCTATGAAATAGTAATTTTCGTTTTAACAGATTTTTTTGGTATTCAACTAGGGTCCTGTTCCTTGGTGATCGGTTAACAGCGAGTTTACTCTAGCATGATAATAGGAGGTAAGCAAAATACAAAGCCGTTTGCTTTTGCTGAAGATATACCGTGAATACCGGGATAGTACTATAAAAATCAGCCCCGGGCTACGGTTGTGTTTGGTCTCCTAATCGCGTGCAATCCAAATGTGTTTCCTTTCAGTGGAATTCTGACGGGAGAGGTTCCCCGATTCCAGAAGGTAGTTTTTTTTTTTTTTTTTTTTTTAAGTCCAATGAAAAATTTAGTCTATCAGCCAGTTGTTCTTTTGCACTTTTTTAGTTGCGGTTACTTAGATAATTTGCCATAGCGATAGAAAAGAGTTAGTTCATAAGTAGCATAAAAAATAGGGTAGTAGATTCCAGAAGCCCCCTCTCCCCACCTTTGGCAGCAGCTGCAGTCATACTGGTAAACAAAGAATATTGTAGCATGCTGTAGAGAAAACAAAATGAATCTGACTTGTTATATGCACTGGCGCAAATCCCGGGGGATGAGGGGGACATGCCACCTCCAATCTTGGAACTATGGGGACTGCCCCCCCCCAATAATCCGATTTGAAATGTGTTTTGGGAGGAGAAATGTGATTATTTTTGTCCAACTACCACAAAGGAAAATAAGATGAAATTGATGTCGCTTGCTGTATAATATACAACAGATTCACCTCAGAAATTAGATTCATCTGCCTTAATATGAGTCTAATCTCCCTCCCCCAGAATAATCCTCAAATCTTCCCGCCTCCCAATGTTGAAGACAACTCTGCTCTCCTGATCCTCCAGAGCATTGTTTTTCAACTTCATAAATACTTTGAACATCGCTTAAAAAAAAAAAAAAAAAAATGAGAACTGTGTTACACGTCCTCCGCAATGTTGAAGACAGATTTGCGCCTCTGGTTATATGTACGACAATACATGTAAGCTTATGGGCTAACAACATTTAAAATAACTCTACCTTTAGTTATAAAAAAAGTATTACTGAATGGGTTCGAGAAGCCTCCCCTCTTGGAATGACCTGTTACTTTTAAAATAATTTGGAATTCGGAGGGTTAATTGCTTTATTAGACAGATATACGATTTCATTTCAGTTACTTAAATTATGAACGTAAATATTCTTTGATCTATGAAGAATTTACTACAGGAAATCTCCCTTAAGAGTTATTGGGTACTTCCTTCAAAACACTGCATTGCGATGCTTAGAAATATACGCGACAGAATGCGTGTCTCTGTTTCATGTTTACACTGTTTATTCATGCGTAACATAAACACTTGAGTTCCGCTCATGATAAAGACCACAAACACAGACAGAGGGCGGGCTCGTCGCTGGTCTTGTTAATCGTTGACAGATAGAAAACAGTACGAAGGACTGAGCCATGTTGTTATTGTAGAGTTCTAAAAGATGAAATGAAAGCAGTTTTATTAAACAAAACAAAAAGGGTTTCCGCAAAAAACAAACGAACCAAACGTTCATTCATTCCAGCTGACAGGTTTCTGTATACACTGTTTACAAGATATATATAAATTACGACTAACTTGCCAACATTGTTTTGCATAATTCCTGCTTCTGTAACTCGTTATATATTTGCATTGCCAACATCAAAGACTTTTTTCTTCCTTATCTCTTAAGATAAGGAATAAAAGTAAATTGTGGAGCTAATGGAAGTTAATGTAGATAAGACAAGTGTATGATGACAACGAGAAATAATACTTTTTAAATACCTAATTACGTAGGAGCTAACTTTTTTTTTTTTTTTTAATGAGTGTTCACTCTTTGGTACTTATACATAAATAGACTTGTCAGATTTTTGAAGCTCCAAACCGGGACATTGTTAATGGCAATATTTTATCAAAAATTCTTATGATAAATTCTCAACTTAACACAATGAAATTTTATAGTGCACATTTTACAAAATTCTAACACACCAGAATTCAGAATTCAAACTTAATACTGCACAAATATTAGTACGCACAAACACAGTACTTTGATTTGAAGTATAATAATAATAATAATAATAATAATAATAATAATAATAATAATAATAATAATAATAATAATAATAATAATACAGAAATCAGGAATTAGTCTCAAAATTTCCTGTGCAGTAGTCAAATTCGGTGTTCTAATTTCTTAAGCAGTTCAATTTCTCTCAAGACTCGTTTTTGCTGATATATATTACAATACAAAATTTAAGAACTAACTAGTTTAACATCCAACTAGTTAAGGTTGCCAGATCGTATATCTAAAATGTCACAAAGCCATAATGGGAAAAGCACTAGAAGTTGTTAAATAACTTTGCGACTAGGAACTAAATTTCTCCGTCTGACCGGGACTTTATACGAAACCGACCGGGACGACCCCTCAAAACTGAGACTGTCCCGGTCAAACCGGGATGTATGGAGCATAGTTATTTTATTTATTAATTTTTTTTTTAAACAGATTCATTTTCAGATCGGGATCTCTCCCTGAGCGGTATGAAAGCTCATCAAGGCGTACAGGGTATTCGCTACTGAAAGGTAATGAACTGTGAAATTATTTTTAAACAGTAAAAACGTCATTTTTCTTTAAACCTCGATTATCTAAACTTTGTGTTGAAGCAAACTCAAACTTCAAACTAAGATTTTGGTTTTCATATTAAGTGCTTTTTAACAATTTTGGCTAAAGGATAAACAAAAAAGATGATACTGATTAAAATCAAACCTCTAAAACAGCGGTTCCCAAACTGGGGGGCGTGATGACCGAGCAAGGAATAGAAAAGTTACTGACAGCTACAAAGTCAGTCATTCAGAAGGAGGAAAAGGATGCAAGCTACGAATGTGACCACATTCGTAATTACAAATACTGTATTACGAATATTTTAACAAAGGGACGTTAAATACAATACGAACACAAAATAAACTATTGACTAAGGATTAGGCAATCAGAGCAAAGTGGTAAACAATTTATTTATTTATTTATTTATTTATGGAAGTGACACCACAGCTAAAGCCTTGAGTTGGTTACATAAAAGAAAAATACACGAATAAACAAGTCATAGAAAGTATATTACAAAAAATATAATAAAAGATGCAGGAAGCAATGTGAAATAATAATCAATAAAAAAAACAAAATTTATGTATTTTAAAAATACAATAGAGGTCTATAGTTTCTTATATTTGAGAGCATTCTCCAAAAAGAAAAGAAATGTATAATAATTTGACATACTGATTTAAAATAGAAAAATTCTTATTATAATTTTCTATTTCGTACTCATTATTGAGAAAAGGGTCGCAGTAGCTCAGTGATAGAACATGCATGGGGTCTTGCTACGATCCCAGCTCGCGCCAAGTGAAATTTGGGTGGACAAACATCGTGTGCGTGGGTTTTCTAAGGGTTCTCCCGTTTCCTCCCACTTTCTTCATTCCACCATTTTATTCATTTATCATCATCGACGTCTCCTTTAGCCTAGCCGGCATAATCGTGGGACGTAAAACTTCAAGATTTTCATTATTGAGAAAAAATATCATAGAACTAAAACCTTCAATTGATCACATAAGAATAAGAAAAAGATACACGAGTACAATAATAATAATAATAATTATTATTATTATTTATTTATTTATTTATTTATTTATTTATTTATTGATGATGATAAAGACCACAGCCGAGGCCAAAATGGTCATATATACAATAATATACAATAAAATATTACGAGAGAAATACAAACAAAAAACATTAAAAATACATCGTCATCACGACCAAATACAAAAATAAATAAATAAAAATTTTACACATAAGTCTGACACAAACTAAATTATAAAGTTACGAGATAACCACGATTCAATAACTATTAAATTAAGCAAAATGTATTATTAAGAAATAATAATAATAATAATAATAATAATAATAATAATAATAATAATAATAATAATAATAATAATAATAATAATAATAATAATAATAATAATGGAAAATATACTTAAAAATTTGAAAACATGAAAAAGTCATAAAATAATCAGTATTTAAACACAGAAGTTATGTAAAAATTTACTCAATGTACTGTGAATACATAGAATTGCCCTAGAAAAAAAAGATGACTTATTCATTGGTAATACTCCCGTGATATTGATTTTTAATTTCAAGAAATTGTTTATTAAAAATATCAAGTTTGTTGACCATTGAAATACTTTTATATATTGGAGTACCAACCAAATTATAGTTTACAAGAAAACAGTCGGAAATTTCTAGGATTCTGATGGACAATAAATTGATAAGATCAATCTTACTATGAATTATACTGTAAATAAATTTGATCTGCTGTAAATTTCTTCTTTCAACAAGGGGCATTAAATTGAGTTTCAAAAGCATAGCATTATTGGTTAAGGTTTTAAATTTAAATTTAAATTTAAATCGAAGTCAAGCCCAAAAACGAAATTCGAATAGCTTCAATAGCTTGGGAGGTCGAGATCAAATTCCTATTCCATATAGATCTAAAAGCAGCATTTTCTAAAAAAAATCTAACATAAGCACAATATAGAACTTTACAGGATAAAACATCTTTAAAGTCTTATGCATAACGTTTAATAAGAAGAAAGTTCCTTCTGACCTTTGACAAAATATTATCAATATGTTCATTAAACAGTAATTGATTATCCATAATAATACCAAGATCCTTGATAGTTGAAACCATATTATTATTATTATTATTATTATTATTATTATTATTATTATTATTATTATTATTATTATTATTATTATTATTATTATTATTATTATTATTATTATTGTACTATAAACTGATACATTGACTTCTCTTGAATTTAATACTGTTTTAGTTTTATTCATATCCAGAGGTAATAAATTGGTTTTAAACCATTCAATAATAGGCCTGTAATATTGAGTGATAGTGATAATTTTGAATAATTCAAAAATCTTAAGATCGGACAATTCAAAGAATTACTATCGTTCACATCCAACCTTCCAAAAGGCTACACTGTTAAACATTAATGGGCATACAAAGCAAATTTTAGTTTATATATATATATATATATATATATATATATATATATATATATATATATATATATATATATCCATTGTGCCTATATATATAAATTGTGCCATTGCTCAAAATTTACAATTATGAAACATTTGAAACTTTTTTGTACATTCATCTTAACACTACATGGTACGGTTAAAAAATAAAAAAGAGTATTTTTTATATTTTTATAATAATAATAATAATAATAATAATAATAATAATAATAATAATAATAATAATTGCAAAAATACCAAAAGCATCGTTTTTATTTTTTAACCATATTATCTATGTGCTAAAATGATTCTATAAAAAAAGTTTCAAAAGTTTCACAGTTGTATCTTCCGAGCAATGACACAATTTGTAACAATACTTATAACTGTATATTTCCACACATGTAAAATACAATAATGATAATAATAATTATTATTATAATTATAAATATACAAAAAACACCTTTATTATTTTTAACCATACCATGTACGTGTTAAGATGAATGTACAAAAAAGTTTCAAAATTTCATAGTTGTAACTTTTGAGCAATGGCACAATTTGTAAAATAATAAAAAAAAAAAACAAACTAAAATTTGATTTGTATGCTCATTAATGTTTAACAGCGTAGCCTTTTAGAAGGTTTGCCCTTAGGATCATCTGAGAGAGCAAAAATTAAGCTTTCATTTGACACCCGAATGAGCTCAATAACTTGAAAAATAAGGAAGTTATGGTAATTTTAGTTCCATGATGCTGTGTGCTGGAAAATGAAATTGACATCAAATTCACAGTTTTCAAATATTTCTCCCCGTCCCATTTCTCACGCAATAAATCGGGGAAAAAATTAATTTAGCATAATCTCATTGGTATTTGTGTATGGAAAGAAATTGAAGAGAATCTGAGACATTGAAGCCCGGTCATGTTTTAAAATTAGATGATTTGACATGGAATTACCCACAAGTTAAAAATCTATTTAAATTCAATTCAGTTGATCAACTC
The DNA here is from genome assembly GCF_964235325.1 of Thermobia domestica. Lineage (NCBI taxonomy): Eukaryota > Metazoa > Arthropoda > Insecta > Zygentoma > Lepismatidae > Thermobia > Thermobia domestica. Next base: position 373,924,699 of record NC_137455.1, on the reverse strand, counting down.
CTTGTAAAGCCGTATTATTCGGAAAGAATGCAATGATGAACAGAGACGTAAGTATTTAAAAATTAAATTCATCAAAAATCTTAGGTGCAACATCAAGTAAGGAAATTGTTCTATAATTTGTTCTCCAGTTTTAGGAATTAGAGTTAGCTGCTACTTTCCATACACTTGGATAAATATAAAAAGCTAAAATTTTAGTTAAACAAGGATGTCAAAATTGGAGCAATAAATCCAGAGATGACTTTATCTATAAATATTGGTATACATCACAAACCTACAGGAGCTTTAACATTTAAACCTTCTATAACAACTACCTGTTCAACAGTAACACACAATTCATCACTATAAACCTGATTAATTACTTTCATTTCAATCATTCTTATGATAATAGACTTCGAACTTTTTAGCCATAAATTCGGTTAATGACTCTGAGTTAGCTACAAGCTTATCATTAATTATCAGAACCTTGTTACTCTTCTTAATATTCAACTTATTTTTAGTAAATTCCCCATTTTTTTAGGATTATCTTTTAAACTCTTTTCAATTTCACTAAAATAATTATTTATTTTCGACAAGAAATTGTTTCTTAAAATTTGGACGACACCTAGGAAGCATCATAATCATGTGACAGTTGAGTTCTTTTGTATTTCTTATGAGCATTAATTTTATTAAGTAACGTAATTAGAGTACAAGAATACCATCTTAGATTCATGTAAAATTTCTTATAACTGTTATTGGAATATTGTTATTGATCACATCCGCTGAAGTATCTCTAACCTTTTGTGTATTATTTAACAAAATATTAGTCCATGCCACTCCTTCAATTTCTCTCTATAGACATAGTCGCCTTTATGATAGATATAACAAATATAGGTCACTCAAAATCTTTTGTACTCCAGAGGGACATTTAACAGAGATAGCAATAAGATCGTGATATTAATCAGGAGAGAGACATTAGACCTACATAAACAAAACAACACACAAAAGATAAATAAAACAAAAATGAGTAGTGGGCCCATTTCAGTGAAAAATATCTACTAATAGGGGCCCTAGAAATTATATTTATTCATATGGCTTTGAGATTTGTCAATATTGCCCCCTTAATTAATTCGTCATGTATGGAACGGGCCCAGGGGCGTAACTAACGGCCCCGCAGACCATGCCGTGCGGGAGGACCCACAGGCTCGGGAGCCTATAAAGACTAAGAGAAAGATGGAAAAAGGGGACCCAAGAATTAGAAAAACAACTTTTTCTACGGGGCCAAATACGAGTATACGTAGTGCTTGTCCCCCAGAACAAAATCTAAGTTACTACGGCGCTGAAGTAGGGAGTCACTAGAGATGCTCTTTCCAGAATAGTCAGTGAATATTCTAAATTTTGTTGGAATAACATTTTTTGACATTACGAATAAAACTCGCCAATCTACTCGGTTTTAGCTTGTGAAGCGTAGTTACTTGGTCACCCCTGTCAAGATCACCGCCCGCTGGAGTCACTACTCTCGCTCGCTGGTCAAGATCAATGACTTTTTTTTCTTCTTTTGAGGTAAACATTTCTTAGGTAAAATAGTTTTGTGTCCTTCTACACAATATCAAAACCATAGGTATTGAAGACAGAGTAATTAACACTATTTATCAGCTACTAGGTCAGACATCCTACAAGCACTCTGGACAAACGATGCCGCCCACTGACGCATCTCAAACAATCGATGAAATTATCTTTCTTATCTAGAAAGCTGTCGCTCTGTTTTCACCAATATAGAGAAATAGTCTTGTCATAGCATGTAACAGTGCACTCTGAATTAAAATAACAAGTAAATAAAAAAAAATATACACTGTTATCAAAATAATATGTTGAAGATGTCAGTAAAATTGTTAACAATATTGATAGCGGCTTTGCAAGACAAAAGTAGCATCTGGTATGTGATTGACGTATTTGTACACATATGTCAGTCACTATTAATCCCTTGATATGCGATCTGAATCTGGTTATTCATGTAGTAGGCTTATTTTTTTTTCCTCTTTCGATTATAATCCTTGGGATAATACTCCATTGCACTGATAGCAAAAGTTTTGAATGTTACAAATAGGCCTATTTTTGGTGGATGATGTTAAGTTTAATCGTTACGTTAAGCAAAAGGAGTAATACTGGGCATGGGCGCCCCCTGGCTCACGAAAATGTATTAAATTTCTTACAAATAAAAATATCAAACGTAACATAACAACCAGGAAGATGAGCCCCGTTCCCCCTACAAAATTTTCTTAGGGCGCCCATGATCCTGGGCAATTTAGACCAGAGATCACCAGAGTTGAGCACAACATACTATCAGCCCTCTAAGCTAAAGGGTGTTGCATTAAGAACGCAACTTTTGAAATGCCCGCCTTTTCTGTTCTAGTAAGTTGGCAGCACTGAACGTTATACGATTTTCATCTGTTGTCTTTGTTGTTAGTAGAAACAGAGATCTGTTTTCTGGGCCGGACTTACAGCAACATTATCACTCAAAATGGCGATGTTTTCCGCAGAACGAATAACACGAGAACGCCCCGAGGGGTTAATGTCCATAACCAAACCGATTTTCTCAAATTTAGTAATCAATATTATCACAGTTGACTTATTAGGTGCATTACGTTGACTAAACATTCCACGGAATTTGCGAACAGACACTGCACAACAGTGTTGCCACAGTCCTACCTCTAGAGTGGGCTGAAAAATAGTACCAAATTGAAACAAAAAGGGCTGAATTTTTATACCAGTGTAATACATGGGTCTATAACGCGAAACTAAAAGAGGCGAAGTTCTAGAACACCCCCCCCCTTCCTTCTTACAAGTGTCCAAATCAAGAAAGTGCTCTTTTTAAAAATTACTTTTTAAAAACATTCTTTAAAATTACTTTTAAAAACGTTTTGATGTAGAATCTTTGCAACAACATATAAGTTATAGACTTACTTGAGCACACGCTGGTCTTCTTCAGAGTATTCAACACTTGATTCAATGTGTGTGTGCTTCTTTTTTTTTAAAAAAATTTCAAGCGTCATTTGTTTCCCGGTATAGTTCGAATTACGAATTTTCCTCGAAGTTCGTAGCGTTATGCGGTGCAACGTCACAGAATGAATGTTCAACAGCATTTTTGAGGGTCCAACACAGTATGAGTAACGTGAGATGTAGAAAAAGTCTGACTGACACTTTTGAAAATGTGACAAGTATTTGTTGAATAGTGCTGAATTGGGTAGAATTGTACGAACTTTCTCACAAAAGGGGCTGAAAATGCTAGCGTGGTACCAACGGGCCGATGGACGACAAAAAGGGCTGAATTGGGTACAATTGTACCAAGTATGGCAACACTGCTGCACAACATTCATCACATAGCTATGACAACACGCTGTTCCGTCGTGAGGCGCTGCATATCTACCCGTACAAAGAAACAAATGAAAATCGTGTAATGTTCAGCGTTGCCAACTTACTAGAACAGAAATGTTGGGCACTTGAAAAGTTCCATTCTTTGTGGGACACCATCTATAATATGCACTTACCGTAAGTAAGGCCATAGAACATGTGCAAGATCGTTCGATTCAGTTGCCGATGTTGAAAGAAAAATGCCCAAAATCACCAAATAAATTGGATAAACCTGATAAAAGTCCTTGAGTGTTCATTGGTTTTGAACTTGGTTTCTCAAGCCGGTAATTTGTTTCTTTCTTTTTTCTTTCCAAACTTTTAAATTCTTCGGGCAAGCAATTGAATAAAATAGAATCTCAGGAAATATTTCAGACTCCCTTTTCTTCTACAAAGTTGAATAATGCTGCTGAATGTTAAGGAAGATTTCTAATACATTAAACATCTATTAATACCATACAAAGAATGAAAAAAGTGGTTGACTGTACCGCAACTCGAACTTTGGATCTCCAGAATACTGTACCGATGTGTTAAAAACTATGCCACCCAATATGCTGCCCAGAACAGCCAGACATTCTCTCACTCCTGTAGTCGGTGCTCTTCATTCAGAGCACATGGCTTACACCACAACCTAGCTGCTGTGCTTGGAAAATCCAGTGTCCATATAATGTGAATACTTTTTGACAGTAGCGTAGCCACGATATGTTTGGGGGGGGCAAGTGCTGTTATAGGTATATATAGAAAAATTACAAACAAAAAAATATATATATAAACATAAAAATATATAAAAAATTACACACATCAAAGTACCAAAGTACATTGTCGAACCTCTTTGGGGAAGATCCGGACCCTCTGCCCCCCCTTGCCTACGCCACTGCTTTTTGACGATTGTGATTTCATATATTGAGGTAAGAAGAAAACAACCTATTTAAACTTATTTTTACACTCCAAATCTAATAATACCGTTTCTTCTGAAAAGAAAGAAAAGAAAAAAAAATTTCCTACAGGGGTTGAATGCTGTTGAGTATTAACTATCTCAGGAGTTCACGTGTTGATTTGTGGAGTCGCTGTATACTACTTATAGTATATTGTCGGTTGAAGGGGCTGTCGGGAGAGAGATATGAGTGCTTTTCTGCTGTATTTTACAGGGTGGCCAGAACATACAAGCACGTAAAGTCAATACATGAAATCTATTTCTTGTTTTGTTATGTAATAATATTGTAAAAGTGAATGTTATAATAAACTGAATTGAAAAATTGAAGCCAAAAAAAAAAAAACACAAAGTAATGAATACCTATATAGGACTACATATAAAGTATTGAAAATTTGTAATATATATATATATATATATATATATATATATATATATATATATATATATATATATATATAATAAAAATGGATTTATATTGCATTTAATAAAACAACAGATACAGCTGCCCAAGCGGTAGACAGAAGTGTGAAGTGTGAAGTAATATTGGTATATACATTTTATTTAATCATACTATTCAAAGTATTTGCATAAATCCATATTGTAGACCAGTGGCGTAGGAAAGAGGCTGACGCACTTAAGCCTATATTCTATTTATGATCCCCGATAATAGACTTTTCTTATATCACAAGTATTGTACAGTCAGTCATGTTAGAAACAAAATCTACTTTTCATAAACTCCCTTTAAACCGGGGGCGAATCCAGGACGGACTTCTTGGGGGGGGGCGGTGGATTGTAATACTGCTTCTTAGAGCTACTTTTAAGAGCTCCAAACTCTAGGATGGATTTTACTTATATATAAAATAAGAAAGTTTCCTCTTCTAGGGAGGGCGATCGCCCCGATCATCCCCCCTGCTTTAAACCTTCATAAAATGTTAACAAATTGGTTATGTACTGAATTCTTTTTTTATGTGGGGAGCTTTCTTGGCATAAGCATAAAAAGATACCATCTTCGATTCTGAGTAAGAGCATCAGAAAACAAACAGGTTGCTCAAGTTTTATTTTTAAATCATTGATCTGTTTAGCTGAGTTGCTAGCGCACGAGCCACCTAGTATATGGTCTCTGGTTCTACTCCCAGCTGGATCACTAACATTTTCCCGTGTTGACTCCTCATCATGAATGGCCGAGGTAGCTGAATGGTATAACTCTGGTGAATGCGGTCCATAGTTTTACCCCAGCTCGTGCCAAATATGATTGAGTTGATTTTCTTGTGTTTTTCTGTATTCTCTCCTTTCCTTTCTTCTCTCCATCATTTCGTTATCATCACGTCCCTTAGACCCCAAGACATAATGGTAGTTCATAAAATTGAAAGATTTCATTTTTTTTTTTTCGTCATCGTTAAGCAATTGAGGAACTACGTGAATTAAGAAGTAACGAACTCAGATCTAGAAAGTCAGAAATAATGACACTTGACAGCTGATGGACTGACAACACATCATCTTGTCGAAAGTGTTATATCTAGCTAGCAATATTCCTTCATGGATTCTAGGAGTAGTGACTTGGGTACTTCTTTCTATCTGTTAACTTGTATCATCAGTATTTGAAATCCAAATAAATATTTTTAAAAAATCTGGCAAGATAGCCCCTCCCCCGATTTTAGAAAATTGAAATAATGATAACGATAAAATATTTTCGTTTGTACCATTTTCCTTATAGGGTTACTTGAGAGGTCAACTGGGAAGGGCTATCTTGGCGCCAAGATACTTCCCCCCCCGTACAACAGTACAAAAAATTGAAATACATCATACGAAAGCAAATCGTTTCTACCGTTTGTATTGAAAAATGTTTTGTTTGTACCCTGATAGTTTTCGAGAAAGAGGGGATGACATTTGGGAGGGGATTACCTTGGCGCTAAAATAGCCCCCTCGTATCACAACACAAAAAATTGAAATATACCATTCGAAAGCAAATTGTTTGTACCGAAAAAAGTTTTGTTTGTACCCTGATAGTTCTCGAGAGAAAGGAGATAACATTTGGGGGCTATCTTGTACACAAGGTAGGCCCCGTAATGTGTACTTTTTCCATGTCCATTAATAAGTATTATGTGTTTATTCATGTGAATTTATGTGTATTTAGAACTCTTGTTGTGCATATCCAAATAATAATAATAATAATAATAATAATAATAATAATAATAATAATAATAATAATAATAATAATAATAATAATAATATTTTGGGAATAACTCAACGTTAAAATTGAATCCTCGAGTGGGAAAACAGTGTGAGTCCAAAATAAGCCATTTTGATGTAAAGGCAAAAATAACACTATAGATGCAGAACTACAAGTTATAATGAAGAGCAGTACAATTTTCAAGACCTCGCACGTTATAGCAGAATGCTATAATGTCGACTGTACATTTGCGCCATTAACAAACGAAAGTTCTTTCTTCAAATATTTCAAAATGCGTTTTGTGGACTAGTGGTGTTTTTCCACTCACACATTCAATTAAATTTTCTCTATTTCTGCCCTTTTTTGTAAGTAAATGGAAAAAGTACACATTACGGGGCCTATCTTTCGTACAAGATAACTCCCCAAATGTCATCCCCTCTTTCTCGAAGACTATCAGGGTACAAACAAAAAATTTTTTCAGTACAAACGGTACAAACGATTTGCTTTCGAATGGTGTATTTCAATTTTTTGTGCTGTGATACGGGAAAGCTATCTTGGCGCCAAGATAGCCCCCCCAGTTGACTCTGCTCCAGTTTGGCTCGCCTCTGTGGATTGAAATAAAAAAACTTAACGTAGGGTCGTAACAGCAAATTAAAATCTGCGGCGAACGTTTCAACCGGTGGCGCTGGGTCAGTTCACCGGCACAGTGTTGCCAGATTTGGCTACAATTAGCGGATTGGACGATTTTTTAAGCGCCCTCGCTACCAAAATTTCAAATTGGGCGACATACTATTTTTGGGCTGCGTTTACTCATCTGTAGGCTATAACTCTTAACCCTTTCGGACCCAGATGGCCAAAATGGCACACGCGGGTGTGTCACTTTTTTATTCGCTTGCTGCGTGGACACTAATCAAGATATCGGGATAATTTTTTTCTAGCCAAATATTGTTGGACCATAGTTTATCATATTAATTTCTTTTTCTTCTGGGTTTCGAATTTCGTTCTCAAACTTCAGCCCAAAGTAAAAAATTTGAGAATTTTCGAATTTCGAATTTTCTTTTTTTTCCTTTTTTTCTCTGTAGTTTCCTTCGTTGTAGAGAGATCTCCTTAAGACTTATCAGGTAGATACCTCGGACGAATACCTAATTATTGACATTAACTGGACCGGCCCGTGCGCAATATTGCCAACTAGGGAAATTAAAATTTCCTTAAATTTAAGGAAAAAATCGATTTTTTAAAAATCCGTAGTACTTATACTGTATGTCCGAGCACAAGTCCACTTACGCCAGTCAAACATTGGTCCTTACTGAACAAAAGCGGGTACAGATTGTTACAATGGGATAATTAAGGGGCGTATGAAAAATTAGTATTTAGATTCTAACCTTTGATTTTTCTAGTTTTTTCCTACTTTTCTGTTTACCGTAATTGGTGTGCCAATTTTATTTTAAGATAGTTTGCGTCTGTCAAGTAGCAGTGTTGACAGCTCTAGAAAACTCCCATTTGAGGGGAAATTTTGGAAAAATTCTTTTTTGTCTCTATTATATCCCTCTTGTTGGCTACATTCGAACAGACGTACCACTGTCTGAAAGTCTCGTCCTTAGCCTACATAATGCACCATAAAAAGTTTCAATAGGATAATTAGGGGAAGTACAGTTGAGGTTTATAATAAACCATGTTCTGTAAATGGTAAGAAAATGGTGAATTTCTTAGGTAAAATGAGATTTCTTTAAAAATTTCATGCTTCCTTGTTAGATGTCGCCATGATACTTGTAAGATATATTAGTGGGGTACCAAGGTTTATTTTCATAAAGTTTACGTCTCTCTGGCGGCAGTGTTTCCAGCCAAAAAGCAATTAACTCCCGATTTTAGGTGAAAAATTCGAAAATTTCCCTTTTCCCTCTATTATTTCCCTCTTGCTGGCTACATTGGAACAAAAATGTCACTATCTGAAATCTTCCTCTTTGGTCTACAGAACGCACCATAAAAAGTTTCAATAGGATAACTAAGGAAGCTGTAGCCCAGGCATATCTGTTGATTTTTGGATCTGAGGCGTAAAAAGTGTCAAAATTTCATGTGTATGATGACAGATTTTTTTTTCTTTTCTCTTTGTATAGCAGCCAGCGACTTCAGGTTTTCACTGTATCTTGTCAACACAGTAAAGAATGTTTTTAGGTGACTTGGATCCATGTGGCAACAATGGTGCCAGCTACAAAAATCTTGTAATTCGGTTAGGGATTTTTATGTAAATTTTCACCCCTACATTTCCCACAATAATTTTCCCTCCCATTGCCAACACTGCAATGTAACTTACACCAAAAAATATCCACATCCCTCTTCTGAAAAAAAAGGGGGGTTCTTAACATTATCAATCGGGTAAATAGTTTTTGAGCGATAAGTCACTAACTGAAAATGTAGGAAAACGCCGAAAATGACCTGGGTCCAAAAGGGTTAAGAATGCGTCATTTTCTCATTTTCAAGATGAAATCACAAATTATTACTTTTATATAATACAATGAAACTTTTCTGTTTGTTGAATATTGCATTCACAATGGACAATAGTTTTACTAATAGTGACATGCACGATACTAAGTAAATTCTTGATTTGGTGCTTTAGTCTCCAGATCTGACGACACTTGACTATTACTAGGCTACAAATACGAGTATGCCCTATTACAGCCAGTGGCGTATTTAGGGGGGTTCCGGGCTTAAACCCCCTCGAAATCTTACTTACTATAATCAAGTATATGAAATATCTTGAAGAATTTTCACATTTTCAGGCAAAGCCCCCCCGATAGTTAGCAAAGCCCCTCCCGAAACAAAATCGTAAATACGCCACTGATTACAGCTATTACTGATCGTATTGCTGCCTCAGCTGATACCTAGGCCTAATAATAGTAAGGAGCTTTGTAATTGCAAATTTACTTGTGTTATTGTATTATTTATATTAGCATAATGAGTAAGTGGAGTCACAATAAAAACTTCCAAAATTCATGGTTGCCAGATAAAGAATTTAACAGATGAATTAAAACATGAGGAATAACAGTGGAAAAGCATACTGTATATGTTGTAAGATGTACTTCTAAGCCCATAAAACTGACTTAAGCAAACATGTCTCCTTGGAATTCAGAGAGGTCCCCCATTTTATGCTATCTCTGTCTGCCCAGTTCATTGCACACTGCAGTTCATTGTCAACCTAGACATCTGTCGTCAACCCAGACATCCAATTCCATTAAATCAACAGGGATATATCTTCTTGTTCACCTCAACCATAGGTTGGTGGGCAACATGGAAATTTTAAAACTTTTCTGTCGCTTGGGAGAGCTCTTTTATATTTTGATAAGGTCTCTTCTTCGTAACTGCATCTAGATATTCTATCCTTGGTCTTCCTCTTCCAGATTTTCCTTCTACCTTTCCCTCTATCAGCACGGTGATCCAATCGGAGTGCTGAATAAGATGGCCAAGCATGGCTGTTTCTTCTTTTTCCTATTATCTTCATGATCTGTCGTCCTTTATTAGCTTCCTTTAGTACGTCTTCATTCCTTTTCCTTTCTGTCCATGATATGCGCAGTATTCTGCGCCAACACCACATTTCAAATGCTTCCAGCTTGGATATTTAAGCTTTTCTCAATGGCCACGTCACTGATCCGTAAGCGCCACGCTCCATACCAGGGTCTTAAGAAATCGTTAACGAACATCCAGCGACACATTTCTTGATGTTAGCAGTCCTCTTTTCCTATTGAATGCTTGTTTAGCCTGCGCTATTCTGGAATTTACGTCTTTTTCACTTCTTCCGTCCGAGGATATTAAACTTCCTAAATAGGGGAACGTCTTAACGTTTTCGATTTTCTCTCCATCTAGCCATACGTTTGCTCCTTCCTGTCCTGTTCTTGTGCACTTTATCACTTTGGTTTTCTTCTCATTTATCTTCATTTTGCATGTTTTTTCCAGTTGGTCGTTCAAGTTTGAAAGTGCTATCTGCAACTCCTTTTCGTCCTCCGCTATCAATGCTATGTCATCAGCAAACTTGATTGTGCTGAAAACCTGGCCATTTACTTTTACTCCTTTCTCGTTTCTATCAAAGAATACTTTCATAGCCTCTTCTATATAGACGTTAAACAGGAGAAGTGAAAGTCCGCATCCTTGCCTTACTCCTCTATTTATTCTTGCTTCCTTCTGCTCTCTTCCTATAACAGCTGTCTGGTTCCTATAAAGTTGGTATATTATTCTTCTGTCTCTGTAATCCACTTTCAGATTCTTCAACGCTCTGAACATAATATTCCAATCTATGTTGTCAAAAGCTTTGTCTATATCTACAAATGCTATCACAATTGGTTTGTTTATTTTGATGTGCTGTTGCATAATCAACCTTAGACTCAATATTGATTCCCTTGTTCCCTATTTTCTCCTGAATCCAAACTGGTCCTCCGATAAGTGTTCTTCGATTTTCCCTTCTATTCGTTGTGCAATAATTTTGCACAGTATTTTTGATGCATGGGAAAGCAAACTTAACGTTCTGTGTTCTTCGCATTTCCGTGCGCCTTTTCTCTTCGGGATAGGGATATTCTTTTCTCGAAGTCTCTTGGTATTTTTCCCGAGATGTACTTAAATAGTTTCTTCTTTGTTGCTATTCCGAGATTGTTAATCACTTCCGTTAGTGTTTGGTCTATTCCTGGGGCTTTATCATGTTGCATTTACTCCAAAGCATTGTCAAATTCGCACTGTAAAATTGATGGTCCTAATTCATTTCCATCGAAGTCTTCTTCCTTCTCTATATCTTCCTCGTTCACTCTGTCTTCTTTATAGAGTTCTTCAATGTATTCCTTCAACCTTCTTGTTATCTGCTCCTCTTCTATTAGCGTTGTTCCATCCTTGTCTATGATAATATCTGTGCGTTCCTTTTTCTCACCGAACTGTTTCCTAACCTTTCTATATGCCGTTTCTGTATTGCCTTTAACTACATTTTCCTCAATTTCTTTGCACAAATTGTTTATCCAGTTTTATCTGGCCTTCTTTACTTCTCTATTCATGTGATTTCTGCACCTTCTGTCTTCTTTTCTCCATCATTTCCAACATTTCTGTTTTTACCCATGGTATACATTGGGTTCTCGTTTCTCACTATATATAATATGATTAGTAAAAGTGAATAGCTTCAATATAATTCATTTTTATGTTTTGGGTTACAAATGCACTGAGAAAAAAATGTAGGTTGCGTACTTAAAAAGATAGGTTACATGCGTAATTCCTGTAGTTTTTGGACTTAACGTACAACAGACGTATAACTGAAAACGCATGTTTTATAATACTTTCTGTATAAGTGTTCCATCTATACGTACTTTCCGTATGAAATAATGTATAGGCGGTCAGGATCTCACATACAAATAGGCGTATATAATATATAGCCGACGAAGGTAACATAAGTATATATGTATGTGATATACGGAAAACTATTAGATGTCAGAAATCCTGCAACGGCATGATGTAACATCTAAGGGCAGTGCCTATGTAGCATACGGATAACGTATACTCCATACTGATTTCTATAGTAAGCAAGAGGATACCATATATTTGTACAATATACCGCTGTTCGGAGAACGGATTTTTCTCTGTGTGGTTCAAATCCGCTACTATATATATCGCTCCCAAAAAGCAGAAAGATGCTAAGCGCCGAAATGAAAATTTCTCAGGAGATGAACGAAAGCGAATGAAACACTAATTAATTCCGATTCTTTCTTTCTTCTAGAATTTGGTTTTCACTGCAGACCTTTCATATTGTCTCCTGTCACTTGTCTCCTTTCTGCACAACATTAAACATGAAATGGATAGTCAGGATATGCATTTAGTTAGAAATCAAGGAAAGTGGCGCTTAGCACCTTTCTGCTTTCTGGAGGCGATATATATATATATATATATATATATATATATATATATATATATATATATATATATATATATATATATATATATATATATATATATGTGTGTGTGTGTGTGTGTGTGTGTGTGTGTATGTGTGTGTGTGTGTGTGTGTGTGTGTACGGTGTGTGTGTTTATCTGTGCTTCTTTGACACGATAGTTTATAAGCCCCATGGTGTTTATAACCACTGCTGTACACATATTAATGGTTTTAAATCATATTTAATGGTCTTCAAGTTCTATTTCCATATCGGAAAATTAAGTTAACAGCCATCTACATGCTTTAGTGTTTCAGCCCATGTTAAATCAGTTTTAAGTATTTTGTGCATAACATCTTAAAGTATATACACGACTGATTTCATTAATTCTGATTTAGTTCAGTATATCCTTTGATTTTCTTGAAAAACTAAATATGAAAGAAATCTCAAGTAAAATCAGTATCTCTGGCAACCGTGCTATGTGCCTAACGTCACTGGCAACCAAGGACATCAGTTCATAACTTTGCCACGTGCATAGATAAATCAAATGAGAAATATATATTTTTCCCTTCTTCTCTTCTCCTCCTTCACTATTTTGCTATTACTCTTACTCTTCCATTATTAATTGTTGTTTTGGACACAGTGTTGCCAGATTAGGCTACAAGTAGAAAATTGAGATTTTTAGTGTCCTCGCTACCAAAATTCCAAATTGGGTGACACAATTGGACAATTCATTTTTTTCAATTATGTGCAAATTCTTATTGTTTATCATTATTTAACCTAAAACACACCTGTTGCAGTAATTTTAGGGCAACAGTGTTGCCAGGGGCTGCGTTTCTGTCAAAAACACCCATTTTACTGAATTGCATTAAATAGCCTTTTATATGGCAACACTGCATCAACCTTGTCACATTTTCGCACCAATGGATAAATGTTGACGCATATTGTACATATAAACAGGAGTTCACACACAGGAAATCAGTTTTCTGCAGCTGAATGTTGATTTTCTTCATTTTGCACATTTTTTATTTTACACTTACGGTAATTTCTTTCGTTACTACGCAAAAACGTTACAAGTTCCAACATTGGTCATGATCTCGAAAATATCTACATAGACTATGCTTACATTTGTTTCAAGTCTCAGATTATTATTTTTAGATAAAAAAATATACGCAATCAAACGTTGTGTTGCACAACTTTACGAACACCCTGTGTGTATATATAGCCTATATATATACAGAACCGGTTGTCAAAATATTAGAATAGCACCGCTGCATAAAGTCCGTTGCCTTCCCGTATATCTGCGAAACGACTGCGAATATGAGAAAACGTAAAAACACGTCCGTCATTATTTTAAGGAGTTGCAATTGTGTGTTGTAAAAGTTTCACCCCAGACCCCTCCCCAAATAGTGGTACGGGGTAAACTTAGTGATGGGCAGTGGGAAGGAATTTAAAAATGGGAATATTCCCGGGTTTTTTCCCTGGCCTATAAATTCTCGGGAAGGAATTTATTTCCATTTCTTTACTTTATCTTCCAAATTATAAGAATCATATGACTAATTACTTTATTTTAATATATTATGATTTACTTGTAGGTTTTAAAGAATTTGGAGGTTAAAAAATTTAAAATTATTTGACGGTACTTTATATAGCTAATAATATGATTTTTAAAGTCCCATTTCCATTTGCACTAAAAAGTAAGGTAATTGTTTAGTATTGGGGGGCCAAAACTAGCAAAAAGTAGGATGATTTAGGGAAGAAATGAGTTGATAGTGATGTTCAAGTAGTCGAGAAAGTATCGAACACATTTTTTTTAGGGCAGTACGGGATTTATACAAAACAGAAAGGTAAGTGGATGTGATTTATGTGAGAAAAGAAAGTGAATTGTTGGTAACGAAGATAGAAAACAACGTGCCATGGGGGGCTCTAACCCGCCTTCATTCGCTAACGCTTGCTCTGCAATGCTGTCTGAATTTAATGTTGGTAACATAATTTAACGTACGAAACCATAAAACAACCGCATCGGAATAGAATATCGCAAAAAAGTAGGTGCAAAAGCTGGCCCCCAATGCTAAAGAACAGCCAAAATTAGCAAAGTACTAATTTACAAATGATGAAAAGGAACCATTTTGTAAAGTAATTTAGAATTATGTAGAAATAGAGATGAAGTGCTATTAATAAACCCTGAACCACCATTAGTAATAGACGTCGCTCTGTCTCCTCTCTCTGACTCGAATTTCTGAAGAAGTACTTGGACTTCTTTCACATGTGAAATAACGTATAGAATTTAGAGAAATAGGTAGAATGAAAAGTCCTGTATGGCAATGTTACGTGCTAAAATATAAAGATAAGTAAGTATCTGGCAAATTTTGTGAACATAAATATGTATGCGCAAATGTTGATAAATTGGTGAGACATGTATCTTCTAGCATTTATCCAATCTAATTAGTTTATAACATTTATAAATTTAATGTGTTTATAATATCAGTAATAGAGTCAAGTTGAGCAAATCCACTTACATATAAATTTAAACTGTTACTATATAATTTTTTCACACATATTTAATTGATAGAACATATTGTAAATAAATATGCATTTATGCGTACTCTCTAAATATAATAAAGTTTTAATAAAGTAACATAGTACCGTTCAGAATATACATTTTAAAGAATCCTCTGTGGAAACAGTAATAATATGCTGTGATATAAAAACTAATTCAACTTTGAAATCATAATATAGTAATAGAATGCAATTTTCTTTCTGGTTGTACATAAATTCCCGGATAAATCCCCATTTTGGGAATCTTCCCAGGGAATATTCCCGAAAAATATCTTCCCGGGAATTTACCCATCACTAGGTAAACTTGAACATTTCAAATGGCAAAGGGGTCGAGTAATTTGAACAGGCTCGACAAAAGACCTTTTGCTATATGTTCTAAATTTGTTAGGTTGCCTACATCTAAATTGGCGGTGAAATCAAATTTCGGAGTAAAGACCTTTGATGACTTTTAGATATGTATATGGCTTACATACAGTAGACATTTATTTTCTACTGTGCAGATTGCATAGAAGCTAGAAATGTTATAGATTTTAACCAGGATATGGATAGCCACAGTTAAAGTCATTGTACCCTGAAGACGTTCAAAGATTTACTCTATTAACAAACTCGGCTGAGATAATCATTAATTGTCTTCTATTGCGA
The DNA here is from genome assembly GCF_964235325.1 of Thermobia domestica. Classification (NCBI taxonomy): domain Eukaryota; kingdom Metazoa; phylum Arthropoda; class Insecta; order Zygentoma; family Lepismatidae; genus Thermobia; species Thermobia domestica. Next base: position 373,909,119 of record NC_137455.1, on the reverse strand, counting down.
AAAAATATAATTCATAAATTCCCATTCGTTCAAGAGTATTGCTAGAGTAATAACCTGACAGACGGACGTACTAACACCATAATTTTATAAAATCCACTATTGTTATCTTAATAAATTAAAAATGTATTTTATAAAGAGAGAGATGAGCAGTGAGAATTGTTTATTTTCGCCTATATAAAAATTAATCGATTTCAGCGGTACTCTCTCTCCCATGTCATCCACAAACAGTATTATAAATTTCCACTTAACATGAAGTCAGTTCGTAAGTTGCCCGAAAGAGGGCAGACAACCTAGGACCGCATCTGCCATCTCGTGCCGGATATTGGAAATATCACGTCAAGTACTAGTAGAATTTGTGTACATTTATTTAAACATTATCCGCCTTATGCAGAGTCGTTTTGACGTTATATTAGCGTCATACTAAAGGCTTGACTACTGCAAGAAACATATGTTAATCGAACTCTTTAGTATGGCACTAATATAACGTCAAAATGACTCTGCATAAGGCCCTTTACGTTCTGTTACTTCCTCAAATTTGCATAAATGTACTCTGTTGGTCACTGAATTTTATGTAAACTAATTTGTTAAAAATGAGCTCTCGCACACCCAGATATTTCTTTTAATAGAACACTATCTTTTTGGTAATGTTTTTGTACCATTAAACGAAACTAATTTTTGAAATGTCTCAATACCCAGATAGATGTAATAGCATTAGGTGGCCAAATTTAGAAAAGAAGGACACTCAGCAAACTGCATATTTGACAATACCCCAATATCCAGGTGGGTCTAGGGGGCCGGGCCCCCCTAAATTTTTGCTGGCCCCTAATTTTTTACAGTAGGCTTGCAAAAGAACTATACTATGGTGATGAACTAGTCTAACATATGGTTGGATCGGCTCCCCTAAATTCAGCCTGCCCCCCCCCCCTAAGTTTTTGGGCTGGCTACGGGCCTGCACCCAAGGTATATTAATTATCTCGGTATGTATCCCAGTGAGTGAGAAGTAACCTTCGATTATTTTCCCACTAGACCCGCAACCAGCCACAGAGGTTTGGGGGGGGGCATGAATATTTTAGGGGGGCCAAGACATTCAACATTCTCTTACCAATAACTAAATTGTGTTTTTTGTATTAATAATAGCATTTTGTGTTAAGGTTTGGAGGGGCCACGAAAAGTTTAGGGGAGCCAGTCCCTCCTAGCCCCCCTCTGGTTACGGGCCTGCTTCCCACGTCCCCGGCAGGCCGGTAGCCAGCCCAAAAATGTAAGGGGGGCCGGTAGAAGTTAGGGGGGCGATCCAACCATATAATAGTTCATTACCATATTATAGTTCATTTGGAAACCTACCGTGAAAACTTTAAGGGAGCCGGAAAAAAATTAGAGGGCCCGTTCCCCCTAGACCCCTGTTCCCCGGAAAAGTAAGTTTGTACTGGACAACATGATGTCCGTGGGTTTTCTCAGGGTAACTCCCGTCTTCTCCCACATTCTTATTCCACCAATTCGTCTATTCATCTGTCTCCCTTAGCCTAAAGGGCATAGTCGTGGGAGGGTAAACTGAAAGATTTCATTTCATTAAAAAAAACAAAATCGAGCTTCTCGAATATCGAAACAAGAAATTTATTACAGAGTCATCTGTTGGAAAAATATAAAACTATTTTACAATATTTCGAAACTTTTCCAAATGAAGACTCAACTAAGGGATTTAAGACCACATAGAAATGAACATGAGTCAAAGACGGGACTTTAAAGAAGAAGAAGAAGAAAATAAAAGTGACACTTTTGAGTCCTGTTTGGATTTTTCCCGGGATAGCGGAAGACTTACTGAAAAATGGATTATCCCGTCGAAAACGAGACGTCTTTTACCCTCACTCTATTATTAGAGTGACCAAAATTTTAACAACTAAAAAAGGGACAACTAAAAAAAAAGTAGTAGTAGTAGACCACTGTGTGTATATATTCTGGAAACAGACACATCCATATCTGCAAACATATTTAGTAGAAACGAAATTTTTCACTAAATTCGGAGTGTAAACGAACACAACAGTAAAACTATAAATCATATTCGTATGCAAGATCTCCGGCTTAAAAAAAAAAAAGAAAAAGAAAAAAACTCGTTAGACCACATAGGAATAAAATTATATAATAAACTACCAAAAATCTGTGAAACAAATATCAAATTTAGAGTTTAAAATTCATTTTAAATTATTGTGAACTTAATCACCTATTTTGTTGTATAATTTAGTGGTTTAATCAGGCTTTATATATATATATATATATATATATATATATATATATATATATATATAAGACAAAAATTAAAATTTACTTTCTGTGTCGAGCAAATATATATTAATTACAAACGGCATTATTGAAACGTTTTGTATCGCGTGACGAAGATATGAATTCAAGTTTGTAAGACGGATAATTATTAATTGAATACACAAATTACTCCAATCGTATTTGCTTGAAGTTTCTGTTGCATTCAGTAAGTCAGGTTTACTAACTGGGATGGTCCAATGTTGTCATCTTATCAAAGTGCTTCTTATGGTGGGAGGGGGCGAGATGAGTCAATTAATTCCGAGTGTACTAAGCATAAATTATATTCTTTAGAATGTATGATAGCCATAGCTAAGGATCACTAAGTTTAAAATATCCATGTGTTGCCCTTCGTCCACACGTCTGGGAACAAATGCACGATTCCTGTTTCCTCACTTAAATTACACAACCGACTGCTAGGGACGATAGACAACGAACACCTTCCGTTTTACTGACTTTTCCAGTGTTGCCAACACCCAATCAATAGGTCTACCCTTGCCCGCCAGGTGCCAAGCTACCAGCATCTCTCGCCATGCCCGTAAGGTCTGGGTTTGTTATTTACTTCTTTCACTTACATAAAACGGGACAAATACTACTTTTTCCATCTACTGACGAAACAGCCGGGACACGATCCGAAAACGGGACTGACCCGGTCAAAACGAGACGTATGGTCGCCCTATCTATTATAGCAACAAGCAACAATTATGCTAGGAATATTTAACAGAAGGTTGTAGGAAAGAACAAATGGCAGTCGTGGATTAGTGCCTATAGGCTGAACATTCTTGTGCCTGCGGCGGTGTGAAACGTAGGGCTGGCATATTTGGCTCCATCTCATCCACGTTACACATTATATATTAATTTAATTTAGTGTACTATTAAACAGAGGCGGCTCGTCAGGGAAATCACACAGGTAGAAATTAAAGTTTTATCGCTTAAAACGAAGGAATAAGGGATCTCTAATGTATTAATTGTTATATACAATGTTTAGTACACTAAGAAAGTTTTTTTAAGCTAGAAAACATTAATTTTCACCGATGTGTCTTCCTTGACGAGCCGATTCTGACCATAAATTTAACATAGACTCTGTATTACAGATTATAACATCCCAAGTGACCTTGCAGCACGAACGCATATTGAACAATATTTTGTGTAGCCACGGCGATATAGTAGATGCATTGTCAACAACAATTCGGTCGTTGTAAATAACAACACAAGAACTGCGCCTGTAGTACTTTTTTTTAAGTGGGAGGGGTGATAATGGAGGTATAGCCTAGGACACCAGAATGTCATAATTAGGCCCTAACAAATCGGGAAACTGAGTGGGAATTATTTGCGACAGATGCTATTGAGTTATTAACCATAACTCGTAAGAGAGGTTTTTCTCTTATTAACCATAGCTCGCGAAGAATTAACCATACCTCGCAAGAGGTGCTATTGACTTATTAACCGTAACTCGAGAGAGAAACTATTAACTTACGAACTATAACTCGCGAGAGTGAACTTTGTGGTGGACAAACACCGTGTGTGTGTGGATTTTCTCGGGGTTCTCCCGTTTCCTCCCACTTTCTTCATTCCACCATTTCATTCATTATTCATCATCACCGTTTCCTTTAGCCTAACCGGCATAACCGTGGGACGTAAAACTCAAAGATTTCATTTCATTTTTTTATAACTCGCGAGAGGTTTATAGACTGCTTACAGAAGTGCCTGTCTTTGGCACGGATCGGTTTGTACTATGCAACCTGCCACACAGTAGAGTAGTTTGGGTTGTCTGACTTAAGAGGCTTCTCAGATACTTTATACTTAGTTAATCTCCAGAATCTGTGAACACTTCCTATAGTATGGGGTCCCGGGTTCAAACCCTGCTCCCGCCAAGTGAACTTTGTGGTGGACAAACACCGTGTGCGTGGGTTTTCTCGGGGTTCTCCCGTTTCCTCCCACTTTCTCCATTCCACCATTTTATTCATTTCTCATAATCACCGTCTCCTTTAGAATAACCGGCATAATCGTGGGACATAAAACTCAAAGATTTCATTTCATTTTTACTTCCTATAGTGCCTGTTCTTGCCACGGATCGAATATTATGCAACCCGCAATATAGTAGAGTAGTTTGGGTTGTCTAACTTAAGAGGCTTCTGAGATACTCTAATTCTTTAACCCTTTGGAGTTCTAGTACCTATTTTTCGGTACTAAAGTAGTGTCTTCACTATTCGATTTTTTTTTTTTAAAAAAAAAGAAGAAATAAAGCTTTTTACTTCGATTTTTTTTGTTTTGTTTTTTCAAGTCTAGAGGTATTGTACAACACGTTACGTATGGTTTCACGCCTTTCTGCGTCGAGACATAGGAGGGTGATGACTTTATAACTTAATTTTTTTTGTTAGGCCTATTTTTATTATATTTGGCGGACTTACTTTTGCTTCTAGAAGATTGAAAATTTGCACAAATATTCAATGTACCGAGTAGTCTTTATCAGATTATTTTTAGATCTCTGCGTTAACACAGGAGGTCCAGAAGGGCAAAAGGGTAAAGAAAAGGGATATTTTAAACAAAAAATCCCTTTCTTCGCGATTTTCCCGCCTCAGATACAGTATGGAAACATGTGAATGGTACGTTTGAAAGGATGCTCTATTCTGAAGAGAATGATGACCGAATCATGATCCTAAGGTAAATAAAATGTCTCAGAAAATGTTTAATTGAGTTTTTTTTTTTTTTTTTTTGTTAGGCCTATTTTTATTATTTTATGGCGGGCTTACTTTTGCACCTAGAAGACCGAAATTTTGCATAAACATTCAGTCCAGCGAGTAGTATTTTAGTCCGGCAGTCAGTCCATGGTACCGTGCATGTGCGTCCGCATAAAATATTTTTGCATTTTCATGGTCTTTACATCCTCCTAAACAACATTAGGAAGGGTGTCGCTCCTACACCCTTGGGCATTTTGCATAATACCCATTAACCCTTTCGAATCCAATGACGTTAAGCAATTTTTAGGACTTTTTTTCAAGTATCTATTACTTCAACACAATTCATCAGAATTTTATAGTTCATATACCATTCTCTTTAAAATAATGCAATCTTTCAAATGCTATAAAGATCATACCCTTACAACGTACGAGAAAAGGGAGATTTAGAAAAATCGGGAAATTTCTCTGAAAAAATCAATTTTTCGACCTTTGGGGCCCTGGGTGAAAGCACGGTACCCCAATATACATTGAGATATTGGTAATGTTCATGTCAATTATTATTTTGATATCTTATATAATGATGTCGTTATAAAATGTTTCTCAATTCTCTGTGCAAGTAAAAAAAAAAAAAAAGGTTTCACTGGTGCGTATGTTAGGTTTTGATGCAAACTACAGGCTTTGGTACAAGTAAACAGCTAATTTGATACTAATTGTCTCTAGTACTTCACGACGTTGTCTTGTCGTCATTATATTCGAAAGGGTTACTATGGAAACTAAGTGCTGCTATTACTGATAAATCAAATTTTGTGCATACACCTAAAATTTATTATCCTACCAAAAACTTCCCATTGTGTACACTCAAGATTTCTTATCGATCACAAGTTGCTTTAAACATCTTAAAAGTGTTGAAGAATATGTTTAAAAGTATAAACACTTTCATTTTCACAGTCACTGCGAACAAAAAGAGTACAAATCATGAATAAAATATTCGGTCTCCTCTTCGTCTACGTTTGTATTTGCCGCGGCGATTATTTTATTTTTTCCGTTATAACACCGTACTTCGTCATGACAGAGATAAAACACAGTGCACGACAGTTTAGCTGCATTGCAACGACAATAAGCTGTTAAGAATGCTTTATCAGATGAACAACGACAATGAATCATATCAAACACTTCTGGAGGTGCCAATGCAGTATTTGATAGCAGTAGCACAAGAACAAGAGATTTCGACGCATTTTCAAGTTTCCAGCCTTACAAAGGGGGATCAAACTTGGGAGGCTAAAATTCGCACCGTGACATCCATATGACAGTTTGAATATGTGCTCTACGCACATTTAACTCGAACGCTTCCGTTGTAGATGAGAGACTTTTCAAATCAGGAGATGACGCAGCCTTTCGCCTTGATATCTTTGTAATCAACGCAACGACTCGTACATCAGATATATTTTCTCTCCTTTTGCTTTCGTAGCAACGAACATGAAATACGTGGTTTCTTTTACAACATCGGCGATATTTGCATGAAATTTTCCAAGTAGCTTGAGTTTGTTGCCGCAGTGCACTCTCTTTTCGATGCCAAAACATTGAGCAGGCGTGTCCCACCCTGAGAGAGCATGTGCACCTGGAAGATCTGGAAGAAATGCCTTATCTTTTTCTACGCCTGCACCAATCTTGTGCCACTCTTAATGCTGTAGTTGTAGTATCTGTCGAATAACTAATACACATTAAAGAACCTTGTCTTCTGAAACACGTATTCTCATACGTCATTGGAATAGCCATGAACAGTTTCATTGTTCGGACAGTCTACTACCCACAGTATAACACTTTCATCAATCACTGTATCTTCTGGTCTGAGGATTTATCTTGCAGATGCAGCAACTTTTTAGCTGATTCATCATGAGTGATTTCGCCTTTGTTATTCTCATCTCCCGGTAGTCATCAAACATGGGAATTGGTACGGGGGCAAGTTCATGTTTGAGGACAGGTTGAAAATTGATGTCTCTTGGCCCTTGTATTCCAGGAACACGAGAGCAGATCAACGTGACATCACATACATCTGTAGTTCCAACGCACATGGACTTCCTGTTAATAGTCATCGTTATAACTGCCTTTGGTATGGAGAAACCTGCCTGCCAAGTAGCTGAATAATTAACCATTTGATCATTCTAATATTCGACGCATTGTGAACATTCACTTTTTCTTACGCGATTCTGCCAGTGACTATGTTGGTAAGAGATTGGGAATGGTCCTTCGTGTCAAATGGATCAATACACGTTTCTAGCTTACTCCTGAGTTTCTCTCTGTCAATTCTATCTGCTCGAATCCTTGCTGGTTTCTATTCTTTGTAAGTAGTGACTTCATCCCTCTGACTGTCGTTGGTCAAGTCGGACAGATCTTGCAAAATACGGCTAAAATGCGCATGTTATATGCCCACGTCTTCATACTTTCTGGTTTCATTGTCAGTCCGATGATTCCACGGGATCCTTTACCGTATCTCGTAAATGTCGTTTCGATATACATGTCATGCCAGATGCCGTTCCACAGCCCTTCCTTGTGGTGCATGACGTGCTTCCCTTCCATGAATTTCTTTAGTACATCACCATGACATTTTTGCATTGACTACAAATAATACAAACCGTACCTTGTATAATTGTGATGATCAGCAGAAAAGAAATACGGCAGCATATGCTTTACTGCCCACAGGATAGTCGCCATTCACTTTCACGTTCAGCTCTCACAAACACCTTCATAATAAAAAAACAGGCTTTACTAAATTTTCCACACCATGGTTTGGATGTAGAGGTGCTTGATGCTTTTTTAAAAATATAAGTTCTTCCTTTGAATTTACCGCAAGAAAAATAGGTCTCTAAACTTCTTCAACAACCAATTGAAGAGCTCTGAAATTCTATGGGAACATCTTACCAGATAGAATTTTTGGAACACTTCCAAATGCTGCATTCAAAATATCTTCAAGACCATTTCATGTCATCAGACATCCAATGCAACCAATGAAGATCATTAGTCTGTGCATTCCCTCAAGTTTTGGAATGAAAGTTGGAAACTGTTTGCGGTAAAACCAGCTGATATGCACAGCCAACTTATACAGTTGCTGGTCGTTTGTGAATATAGTCACATTTTGTTCGCACATATTGGTAAGTCGTATGGCCTCAACCATTGCTGTGAACATTGTGTCGAGGTCTGCAGAATCCATGTCTATTAAGGGGGTATATATGGCCCTTGTGGCTGTTAGAGTCTTGTTCTTGCTGGCGGCATAATTATATATTAAATGTAGCAAATTCTAAGATATCGTTCTGTTACTATCCGTTTTATAAATTGGGAATCAAAGTCTCTACAACTTGATAACAGTCTACCCTAAAATGATTGTCCGTACAAATATTTTTTTCTTACTGGTAAATTAATGTTTTCTCGTCCCACGCATACTGTATTTCCTATGGTTAATATAATTTGTTTTTGGATTTTCTGTATATACATAAATTTTACATTATTAAATATGGACTCAACAACAATGGTAAACTGCTCAAAGTATTCTTTGACCATTAAAATATAGGTGTAGACACCTATATTTCTATGATAGAACAAGATCTTGGAGAGATATATATGAAAAGAGGAATTCCGTTAATGGCGGTAGCTTTTTGTACCTACATAAATTTTACATTCTTAAATATGTACTCAACAACAATGGTAACTGCTCAAAGTATTTTTTGACCATTAAAACATAGGTATACACACCTATATTCATATGATAGAACTAGAAGTTGAAGAGAGATTAATGAAACTAGAAATTCCGTTAATGGCGGCAGCGATTTCATATTAACGTGTTTTATACAAATTGCCCAAGGGTGTTAGGGCGACACCCTTCCTAATATTACTTGGTAGGGTTAAAAGATTATGAAAACGTGAAATTATTTTATGCGGACGCGAATGCACGGTACACTCAAAATCGGGGGTTTGACGGCCGGACTATTTACCAGATTTTTTCATATCTCTGTGTTAACACAGGAGGGTCCAGAGTGGCAAAAAGTTAAAAAAAAAAGGAATATTTTGACAAAAAATCCCCTTTTTCGCGATTTTCACGCCTCATATACATGATGGAGACATGTGAATGGCATTGTTTGGAAAGCTGTTCTATTCTGAAGAGAATGAGGTACATAACATGACTCCAGGATAAATAGGGATGGCTCAGGAATTTTTTTTATCTGAGATCAGGATCTTTTGAGTTAATCTTTGGCATTGTGTGGATCATTGGTAAATATTTTTTCTGCCCTTACTATTCAAGATAGAAGCTTGAAATTTAGTACACTCCTTAATACTTTTCAGTTGATTTTCAGATCTCAACACAGAGGGGATCCAGAGGGGCTCAAAATTTGAAAAAATCAGAGAAAAAGATCGATTTCTCTAAAAATTTCTCGCCTCATTTACGTGATACGGAAATGTGAATGGTACCGTTTGAAAGATTGCTCTATTGTGAAAAAACGAGGTATGAACCATGATCCTACAATAAATAGGGATGATGCTGTAGCCACTTGACTGAAAGTCTATAATTTACCTTTTAAAAAGCCGGAATTTGAAAGGGTTAATCTCCAGACTGTGTGAACACTTCCTATAGTGCCTGTTCTTGCCTCGAATTGAATATTATGCAACCCGCAGCACAGTACAGCAGTTTGGGTTGTCTAACTTAAGGAGCCTTTCACAAGTAAAGGTTCTCTCCCAAGAATAGGGGATCCGGAAACTGCGCATATATTTAGATAGAGGAGGACCACGAAGGAATACTGGAGAAATATGCCGGGCCGACAGCAAAGGATAGATCCAACATGGCCGCCCGAAGGTCATGCCAATCGACTTTTGCAAGCAACATCTCATCCACTTCCCATGGGCAGATTGACTTAATGTTTTGCAGATTGATATACTGTATGTATGAACACTACACATCTATTGGTTTGAAATTTCGCGGACGTTGACGTATTGAACGCAATATGGCCGATCAAATGTCAATGTGTCAACGACTCGTGTCTGGAAAACGAATTGTACTATGGAAGTACAGTATCACTAGACGTGTACGAAAAGCATTAAACGGTTCAAAATACCGCCATCTGAAAACCAATATTGCCGAACAAAATCCTGAACCAAACAGCTCGTACTACAAAAACGAAAAATGGTGTAAAGGTCCATTACTACTAGTAGGTGAGGAAATAATACAAATTCATCACAATTTCTACATCGTGTATCCAATATAGCCGCGAAATACGCATATAAAGTATGCACTGTAAACAGTTCAGGTTTCGCATGAAAATCACCTACAATTCACTGGAACAGATTTTGCAGGTAAAAAGCCAGTAAGTTAAAAATGTCGCCAGTGCCTGTATTATCTGTTTGAAGTGTTACACGCAAACATATACTGTTCATTTGGGAAGGTCTAGAACGCACTAGCCACAAACGTCCTAGAATATGCGTCTTAAAGTTTGCAAACCATATCATATATAACAAAAATCGCCCTTGCCAACACTGGCACCGTGGCTATACAGGTAACATCGTGGTTTATGATCCAAGGGTCCTATGTTCGAACCCGTCGAAAATCAAAAACATATTTTTCGTTACTCACATAATTATTAATTATTCAGATGGTGATATTTTGAACCGTTTAATGCTTTTCGTACACGTCTAGTGATACTGTACTTCCATAGTACAATTCGTTTTCCAGACACGAGTCGTTGACACATTGACATTTGATCGGCCATATTGGGTTCAATACGTCAACGTCCGCGAAATTTCAAACCAATAGATGTGTAGTGTTCATACATATATCAATCTGCAAAACATTAAGTCAATCTGCCCATGGGAAGTGGATGAGAGGTTGCTTGCAAAAGTCAATTGGCATGACCTTCGGGCGGCCATATTGGATTTATCCTTTGCTGTCGGCCCGGCATATTTCTCCAGTATTCCTTCGTGGTCCTCCTCTATCTAAATATATGCGCAGTTTCCTGATCCCCTATTCTTGGGAGAGAACCTTTACTTCTCAGATACTCTATACTTTTTAATCTCCAGAATCTGTGAACACTTTCTATAGTACCTGTTCTTGTCACGGATCGAATACTATGCAAGGGCCGCGGTGGCTCAGTGGTAGAGCGTTCACCTCTGGAGCTTGGGATCCCGGGTTCGATTCCAGTCCCCGCCAAGTGGACTTTGTGGTGGACAAACACCGTGTCCGTGGATTTCCTCGGGGTTCTCCTGTTTCCTCCCACTTTCTTCATTCCACCATTTCATTCATTACTCATCATCACCGTCTCCTTTAGCCTAACCGGCATAACCGTGCGACGTAAAACTCAAAAATTTCATTTCATTTTTTCGAATACTATGCAACTCTGAACATAGAGTAGTTTGGGTTGTGTAACTTAAGAGACTTTTGAGATACTCTTTAATTCTTTAATATTCAGAATGCGTGAACACTTTCTATAGTGCATGTTCTTGCCGTGGATCGAACACTACGCAACCCGCAACACATTAGAGTAGTTTGGGTTGTCTGATTTAAGAAGCTTCTCAGATATTCTATGATTCTTTAATCTCCAGAATGTATGATCTCTCCTCCAACTTCTTCTCGACTCAAAAATCGAAAAATGGCTTCGTACGTAATCAGATTTGGTGAACAAAATTTTATGCTCGAGGTAACTCCTTTCTAAGTGAAAAACTGATGACAGACAACACACGTTCTTCTCTATATTACTGAAGTATATAGAATGTAAGAAAATGTATTTTAATATTTTTTCTTGATTTAGAGAAGTTTTTTGATCCAGTGAACTAGAAACTTTTGATAAGAGTGTTAAAGAAGGTTGGGTTAAAATGGAAGGGAGATGGACACTCCCTCACAAGAAACACATGAGCCAAGAAGTAAGGTAAGAGGAAAGGAAACAATAGTTTATACAGTGGAAGAGAAGCTTGATCGGGATATTGCTTCTTACTTATTTGACTTTCAAACTCTGTTATGCATGAGTTAATATCGGAAAACTTATACACAAGAGATATGTTTATCCGTATGTCCCGTTCAAGTTATCAGAACAAAAAAGAGAAACATTTTTATATGGAGTTACCCCATGCCGTAAACGTCGCCAACACCTAGTGGCCACTTACTGGCAAATGTCAATCGTCGATATAACGACGCGTCGAAGGATTGCCACTAGTGTGCCACGAGGTAAGGTTTCGTCGAGTCGAAAGAGATATCTAGAGTCGGGGTGTTGAAGCTACAACCACGTAGCAGCGAGGACTTCATTTCGGTCCACGCTCCTTCGATTCTTCGCGGAAAATCACGAGGGGACCAACAAGAAATTTTGGCTAGTCATGTACATGCGGTTATTATTATATATTATGTTTTCCTGACGAATTATTTCTAAAGCGAGCTCCGGGAGTCAAGAGTAACTTCTGCCTCTACATCATGAAGTGAATCTTTAGATGAGTGTCTATAATTGTATGAATTTAGATGGCAACTGTGGCCGATCATTAGAAAGTGAATATGAGAGAACTATGAAATAAAATAAATAGACGCGCGTCATTTTATTATAAAATTATATGGCAAACACATTTTATATGATCCCAAAAGGTTATCGCCGAATACACGGTTAAAGAAGCACTCTTATTAGCCAAATTAAAAAGACCTCAACAAGCGACGTTTCATTTATCGCCTACGTAGCGAAGCTGTAAGAACACGTGCATAGTAATCATAAGGTTGGTGGTTCGAGTCCACCTTGGCGTACTTTCTTAAACTTTTTAAAGCCTTTTTTTAAACTCACCTTGATGTAAACAAATAATGCATATAGGAGATTTAACATATTTTGGGAGAGTAATTTTGTGGTTCATTGGCATTTCGTCGCGTCTCTTCCACTGGTGGTATAATTTTCAAAACGGAATTGGGGCCACCGCGGATCGTCGCTGCGGGGACGCCAACGTTTGGCGAGATGTCACTAGTTGCCCATCGGTGGTTCACCGACGCTTATGCCATGGGGTAGTGTCCTAAGGATATGTTCAATGTCCTTTCTAAATCTTCTTTTCAAATGAAAAGTGATAGTAATACTACCATTTCCGATCTCAGCACATCGAGAGAAAACCGCCATAGATAGCGAGAAATCGTTTTTATACTGATTATTCTTCATTTCATAGGTATCACAAGAGCTAATTCTTTTATTTTTAATCTTCAAAGCACGAATATTGAAATATTAAAGAAATACTTCAGATCTTTCAGATTGAATTTGTATTTATTTGATAAACACAACATTTTATATAGGAAAACTGCTTTATAACAATGTCATTCTTGTAACGAAGTCTTCTTTTCAACTTATTTTCGTCTTTAGGCTAACTCGTAAATTTAAAATACTTACTGCCTAAAATTTTTCTCCTCCTTTCAGAAAAAAAAAATCATGTTAACTTCTTTTGATTAACAATACCCCATCTATCAGGAGGCTTCCTTAATTTGGTTGAAGTCCTATTATTACACTCAGAAAAAAAATCGCATGTGGCGTACGTAAAATCGTATGTTAAATTTGTAAATCTTTTAGTTTTTGGGCTTAACGTACAGCAAAAGTATAACTGAAAACGCATGTTTTATAATACTTTCTCATATAAGTGTTCCATCTGTACGTACTTTCCGTATAAAACAACATAGGCAGTCAGGTTCTCACATGCAAATGAATGTATACAACATAAAACTGACGAAGATAACATACATATACAGGGTGTTTGAAAACAACGCCGACAACCTTTGGGAGGTGATTCCTGACACCAAGATAAGACGAAAAGTATATCTATAGACCAACCTGGGTGCACAAATGCTTCCTTTCAGAGTTATAGGCTGTCGAAATCATGGAAAATTGAAGTTTAAAGGTCCATAGCTCCGAAACTATGGGACCTACCATAGTCGGATCAAGACTTCACTTAAGAACTAATATGTGTTCTATCCAGATTTGCATGATTCAGAATCCTGCGGTACTTCCGCAACATTTTTTATACAGGTAGTTGGTGAGTGCTTCAAATTAAATGCCCCTAGCCAAACTCCATCTATAAAAATTGCTGCGTGAGTACCTTGGGATTCTGAATCATGGAAATTTGGATAGAACACATATTAGTTCCTAAGTGAAGTCTTGACCGACTACGGTGGGTCCCATAGTTTCAGAGCTATGGACCTTTAAACTTCAATTTTCTATGATTTCTGCAGCCTATAACTCCGAAAGGAAGCATTTAAACACCCAGGTTGGTCTATACTTTTCGTCTTATCTTGGTGTTAGGAATCACCTCCCCACGTTGTCGGTGTTTTGAAATAACTTGTATGTATGTAATATAAAGAAGACTGTTAGATATCAGACATCCTGGAATGGCATGATGTAACATTTAAGGGCAGTGACTATTGTTGCATGTGGATAGCGTATGCTCCGTACTGATTTCTGTGGTAAACAAGAGGATTCCGTATATTTGTACAATATACCGCTGTCCGGAGAACGGATTTTTCTCAGTGTAGGAAAACTCTTGTATTCCGCTTTCATTTGTCGATTGGTTTCACCAATATCGGAATCACTATGTCTATGATCTACTATTAGTTTAATATAACTATCCGGTCCTCTGTTATGTAGTTTATCTTTGTCATATCCCACGTTAAGCTGTAGGTGAATGTCTTATATAACCTCGTTGATAAACGGGACGCTAAACTCAAATTCAAAAAAGGCTTTTTAAATTCCTTCGGTTGAAATCACGAGTTCGGAAAATAATCTTTCAGTTTAACGTCCCTTGAATATGCCTTTTACACTAAGATAGATGAATAATTAGGCCAAGTGAATGGCGATAGAAGAATTGGTGGAATGAGAATGTGGAAGGAGTATCCAAGTAAATCCACGAGTACGATGTTGTCCACCACTAACTTATTTGGCCGAAGATCAAATCAGGGGCCCGACGCACCAGAGAGTAAGTGCCCCAGCACTAAGCCCCCGTGACCCTTCAAATCACAAGTTTGGGTCTCCTCTTCATGTGAGAACCACTTAAATTGCTGTCGAGAGAAAATTATTTTTTCTCCATTTTCTTCCACTAATTTAATTAAGGTAATTAACCTATCCTCTTGATAAAAACATTCGTAACAAACTTGGGCGATGTTTGTTTAAAGTTTCTTACCCTAACAGTTTGACCGATCTTGGGCAATCTTCTATTTCTTCAACACCCTCCTGATCCATTCACTTGTTCTGAATTCCCTGTAATTATGTAACAGAACCTTTTCCACTAGCTTTCCGTTTATCCCTTACGGGTAATGAGAACAATGTTTGTGGCTGATAACGTAAAATTTTATTTGGTTGGAATAATTTTATCGTCTAGTGATGTTGTGTGAAGGAACATGTAATTAGTATTGTCTATCGATCTCTTGAAACCGGTCTTATCCACTTGTCTCCAATTCTGCAACACTCGTTTCACTGTTTCCAATCCCTTTTCAGCAGCCCCATTGTTCTTAAGGTGAACGGAGCTGTAAAAATTTATTGTATGTTTCTAATTCACGTAGCTCATGCTCTTGAAAGGTGGTCCATTGTAGGAAACCAGTATATGTGGAAATCCTGTGAACTTAAGAAGTCCATCGAGATAAGTAGAACGAATTTACGACTTAGGCCTTACATTACTTAAAGTGATACGCAGGATTCCAATCCTACAGTGATTGAATATGAATATTTTTTCATTTATCTCCTCTTTCTTTCATTATTATTGGCTGTATATTTCTCAACTTCTACCCTATCCTACACAAGTACAAATCAACAATGTTATTAGGCAACCAGATGGTTTTGTCTTGGTCTCTGCTTCAATGCAGTTGTATCTCTTCTTGATATGGAAGTACTGTAGTTATGACCTATTCTGAAAGTAGCAGTTTGGCACCTATGCTCTAGACACATAGGTTAAGATGAATGTATACAGGATGGATGAGAGGAAGAGTGTTAAATAATGTGACATTTTAATAGCGTTCAGAGTTCCTTTTCTTCTAAAACAGTGTTACTTTCTAACCTCATCAGCCAATATATGTCAGAGATCTAATATACAGAGTGTTCCAAAATGATCTTTCAAAATTGATGACGTATAAGACAGATATGGGAACAGATAGAAAGGTGCGATTTAGGGCATAATGTTCACTCACACCTTAAGTTTGTTCTATACAGACACTTCTAACAAATCACTCTGCTCTAATTTGTTTTGTTTTGTCTTTGCAGGTATAACTTATAAAAAAATATAGAAGTTGGTTTCGGATATCGCGTTTCCTGGTTCGCTCTGGATTGGAACCCCTGAAGGCAATTATGGCGGTTTTATATGTTATACTATACAGCGTTTCTTAAAGAATAGATTGTAAATGACGTAAACTATATAGGAGTAGACTTGCAACGAAGCGTACATTCACCTTTAAAATTATCTGTATATATATATATATATATATATATATATATATATATATAGCGGCGATCCTTAAGATTAGGTCAACATTGTGATTACTATTATTCAGGATTCTAACACCAACTTCCATCTGATTCAGTTCGGCATACATTTGGCTCGAACTCAAAATATTCTTTATAGGTGGAATCCATATATACAACCACTCGTCGACTCTATATTCATATCAGCCATCTCATACATATCAGACAATATACACATTTACGGTACACTACTTCAAGCCTCAACTAACAAAACAAAATACAGTTTCGACGTCATCACAAATAGATCATATTATATGCATTTTATTAACTTAATTGTATTTGTTGTTTAATTTACAGACGAACGCATGCATATATAAGAAAGTATTAGATGATCACATAGCACATCGTAAGGTGAGATGAAGTAGTTGAGGTGACCCGAAAGTTATTTATTCAGACATAGCTTCCATCTTATTCATATCACAAGAAATACACAGGACACTGATCAATAATAATCATTAACAGACAAACTTTCTCAAGATTTATCAATCAGTGAACTACACAAATTTAACGTTTTTCACTATGTTCAGTTCGTCGTTATATAATTAGATCTTTTTTTTTCCTTATCTTATATTTTTCAATCAACAACAGTATATATATTCTTTTCTTCTCTTCTAATATGTTGGATTATAAACCTAACATCATAAATATATTTACAACAGTCGAAACCGGACATAATTATATTGTAGAATATTACAATAATCAGATTTATATAGATATTCATAATTTTAAGGAAATAGATTAAATAAGAAGTCTAATTTTAAATGTTAAAATAAACGAAATCTCTTCTAGAATGATATAGATTTATGGCCTTTCTGCACATAAAACATCTTTGGAAATAAACAATAATTCTCCAAGTTAAATTTTTCTTCTTATGTAAATAACTATTACGGGAGATGAAATGACACTATTTAGTGAAGCGCTAAAATGTCTGTAACGGAGCGAGGCCAAAATTTGGTCCGTTACAGATTTGCCGGCCCATCATAAAAAAATTATAAAATAATGTTTTATAATTTTTTTTCAAAGTTTCATTCGTTCTGAATTACATTGGGCATTAAAGGGTTAACCTAGGTTCAAAGAAACTGGCAATATCTCGAATTATCATTTGTTTAAGAAAACAACAATAATTAATTTAAACCGTAATTCCTAATCCCTGACCTACATTACAATCCCTAACCTACGTAAGTTACATACAATACAAGTAAGTAAAGATTTCATCATTGCGGTTTACCTTAAACAACACGTAATCAAGTATCCTACCATCTACTACATCTTTTTCACTAATTGACTTGACAAATTCTACGTCAATCTCTACTCATGTGTTAGACCACATTGATGTCATATTCTACTTGACTAGATATAATAGAATTTACAATTAGCCTCATCTACGAAGTTCCTACCGTTATTTACATAATTACATCTTGAATAGACGAGTTATCTACATACTATATTAACACTATTTACAAAGTTTTATATCTCGCCATATGTACTTTTTTCTTTCTTTTCCTCTTCTGTACACAGTACCAAACCAGTCTTCTCAAAATGTTCACAGCTGCTATTAACTTTTCAATGTCCGTCTTATTTCTCAAGCAACTGCATCCCCTAGCTTTCTGTTTTCTCCACT
Organism: Thermobia domestica; assembly: GCF_964235325.1. Lineage (NCBI taxonomy): Eukaryota > Metazoa > Arthropoda > Insecta > Zygentoma > Lepismatidae > Thermobia > Thermobia domestica. The sequence goes on along the minus strand of NC_137455.1, from coordinate 373,891,018 downwards.
TATGTTCATATTTAGATAGAGCAGACTTCTTCCTATTTCGTTTCTTCATTGGTTTTCCTTTCCAGTGTCGTCCTTTCTTCTTCCATACACCGTGCTGTTTTTTCCGGACTTCTCTCCCTTCTTCCTTCGAAAACATACATGTCCTTTTAGATTTTATTTTCTGCCTCTTTCGACTACGGTTCAATTCCTTCCACGGATTTTCTCGGATTCCGCTTCTCTTCCTCCTTCGATGTCTTAACAATGTCATACCATCTTTTTCTTGTTTTCTTTCGGAGTTTCAGTCTCACTGAAGTTAGCAATTTTGTTCTTTGTGTTTCACAGGCTCTCTCACATAAATTCTTCTTATCTTTCTTCTTCATCATCCATGGGTTTCTAGTTTCACACTGTCCCTTAACCTCTTTCGAGACCTCTGAACAAATTTTCTTATTGAAGCCTGACTTTATCATCCTTTCACTGAATTTGATAGTATCCTTCTTCTCCGCTTCCTTCCATTCCTTGATCTCTCTCCTGGTTTCATCCTGGTCCCTTTTTATCTCTTCCATAATATTTCTCATACCGGCGAATTCCGAAAATTTTTCATCAAACCATTCTGCCAGCAATCTAAATTCAGGTGACACTTGTATACTTCCAAATAATGCTGCGTTTGTAGACCTCCGAGGATCACAATTACATCTGTATTTGACCTGGGTTTCAATATTCCCAGAAACAGTCTTTTTATCTTTAGATTCTGTCATTCTGACATTAACTAGCGGGTTCCCCAACAACTTTTTTCTCCCCATTATGCTTATTCCAATAATCTCATCTATCATAGATTACCACCAAATCCACATCGGTTGATTTCCATCCAGAGAACTGCTGCGCCATCTAGCGGATATCCTGGCTGGGTCGCCATTTTATAACTTATAAAAAAATATAGAAGTTGGTTTCGGATATCGCGTTTCCTGGTTCGCTCTGGATTGGAACCCCTGAAGGCAATTATGGCGGTTTTATATGTTATACTATACAGCGTTTCTTAAAGAATAGATTGTAAATGACGTAAACTATATAGGAGTAGACTTGCAACGAAGCGTACATTCACCTTTAAAATTATCTGTATATATATATATATATATATATATATATATATATATATATATATATATATATAGCGGCGATCCTTAAGATTAGGTCAACATTGTGATTACTATTATTCAGGATTCTAACACCAACTTCCATCTGATTCAGTTCGGCATACATTTGGCTCGAACTCAAAATATTCTTTATAGGTGGAATCCATATATACAACCACTCGTCGACTCTATATTCATATCAGCCATCTCATACATATCAGACAATATACACATTTACGGTACACTACTTCAAGCCTCAACTAACAAAACAAAATACAGTTTCGACGTCATCACAAATAGATCATATTATATGCATTTTATTAACTTAATTGTATTTGTTGTTTAATTTACAGACGAACGCATGCATATATAAGAAAGTATTAGATGATCACATAGCACATCGTAAGGTGAGATGAAGTAGTTGAGGTGACCCGAAAGTTATTTATTCAGACATAGCTTCCATCTTATTCATATCACAAGAAATACACAGGACACTGATCAATAATAATCATTAACAGACAAACTTTCTCAAGATTTATCAATCAGTGAACTACACAAATTTAACGTTTTTCACTATGTTCAGTTCGTCGTTATATAATTAGATCTTTTTTTTTTTCCTTATCTTATATTTTTCAATCAACAACAGTATATATATTCTTTTCTTCTCTTCTAATATGTTGGATTATAAACCTAACATCATAAATATATTTACAACAGTCGAAACCGGACATAATTATATTGTAGAATATTACAATAATCAGATTTATATAGATATTCATAATTTTAAGGAAATAGATTAAATAAGAAGTCTAATTTTAAATGTTAAAATAAACGAAATCTCTTCTAGAATGATATAGATTTATGGCCTTTCTGCACATAAAACATCTTTGGAAATAAACAATAATTCTCCAAGTTAAATTTTTCTTCTTATGTAAATAACTATTACGGGAGATGAAATGACACTATTTAGTGAAGCGCTAAAATGTCTGTAACGGAGCGAGGCCAAAATTTGGTCCGTTACAGATTTGCCGGCCCATCATAAAAAAATTATAAAATAATGTTTTATAATTTTTTTTCAAAGTTTCATTCGTTCTGAATTACATTGGGCATTAAAGGGTTAACCTAGGTTCAAAGAAACTGGCAATATCTCGAATTATCATTTGTTTAAGAAAACAACAATAATTAATTTAAACCGTAATTCCTAATCCCTGACCTACATTACAATCCCTAACCTACGTAAGTTACATACAATACAAGTAAGTAAAGATTTCATCATTGCGGTTTACCTTAAACAACACGTAATCAAGTATCCTACCATCTACTACATCTTTTTCACTAATTGACTTGACAAATTCTACGTCAATCTCTACTCATGTGTTAGACCACATTGATGTCATATTCTACTTGACTAGATATAATAGAATTTACAATTAGCCTCATCTACGAAGTTCCTACCGTTATTTACATAATTACATCTTGAATAGACGAGTTATCTACATACTATATTAACACTATTTACAAAGTTTTATATCTCGCCATATGTACTTTTTTCTTTCTTTTCCTCTTCTGTACACAGTACCAAACCAGTCTTCTCAAAATGTTCACAGCTGCTATTAACTTTTCAATGTCCGTCTTATTTCTCAAGCAACTGCATCCCCTAGCTTTCTGTTTTCTCCACTTATGTTCATATTTAGATAGAGCAGACTTCTTCCTATTTCGTTTCTTCATTGGTTTTCCTTTCCAGTGTCGTCCTTTCTTCTTCCATACACCGTGCTGTTTTTTCCGGACTTCTCTCCCTTCTTCCTTCGAAAACATACATGTCCTTTTAGATTTTATTTTCTGCCTCTTTCGACTACGGTTCAATTCCTTCCACGGATTTTCTCGGATTCCGCTTCTCTTCCTCCTTCGATGTCTTAACAATGTCATACCATCTTTTTCTTGTTTTCTTTCGGAGTTTCAGTCTCACTGAAGTTAGCAATTTTGTTCTTTGTGTTTCACAGGCTCTCTCACATAAATTCTTCTTATCTTTCTTCTTCATCATCCATGGGTTTCTAGTTTCACACTGTCCCTTAACCTCTTTCGAGACCTCTGAACAAATTTTCTTATTGAAGCCTGACTTTATCATCCTTTCACTGAATTTGATAGTATCCTTCTTCTCCGCTTCCTTCCATTCCTTGATCTCTCTCCTGGTTTCATCCTGGTCCCTTTTTATCTCTTCCATAATATTTCTCATACCGGCGAATTCCGAAAATTTTTCATCAAACCATTCTGCCAGCAATCTAAATTCAGGTGACACTTGTATACTTCCAAATAATGCTGCGTTTGTAGACCTCCGAGGATCACAATTACATCTGTATTTGACCTGGGTTTCAATATTCCCAGAAACAGTCTTTTTATCTTTAGATTCTGTCATTCTGACATTAACTAGCGGGTTCCCCAACAACTTTTTTCTCCCCATTATGCTTATTCCAATAATCTCATCTATCATAGATTACCACCAAATCCACATCGGTTGATTTCCATCCAGAGAACTGCTGCGCCATCTAGCGGATATCCTGGCTGGGTCGCCATTTTATAACTTATAAAAAAATATAGAAGTTGGTTTCGGATATCGCGTTTCCTGGTTCGCTCTGGATTGGAACCCCTGAAGGCAATTATGGCGGTTTTATATGTTATACTATACAGCGTTTCTTAAAGAATAGATTGTAAATGACGTAAACTATATAGGAGTAGACTTGCAACGAAGCGTACATTCACCTTTAAAATTATCTGTATATATATATATATATATATATATATATATATATATATATATATATATATATATATATATATAGCGGCGATCCTTAAGATTAGGTCAACATTGTGATTACTATTATTCAGGATTCTAACACCAACTTCCATCTGATTCAGTTCGGCATACATTTGGCTCGAACTCAAAATATTCTTTATAGGTGGAATCCATATATACAACCACTCGTCGACTCTATATTCATATCAGCCATCTCATACATATCAGACAATATACACATTTACGGTACACTACTTCAAGCCTCAACTAACAAAACAAAATACAGTTTCGACGTCATCACAAATAGATCATATTATATGCATTTTATTAACTTAATTGTATTTGTTGTTTAATTTACAGACGAACGCATGCATATATAAGAAAGTATTAGATGATCACATAGCACATCGTAAGGTGAGATGAAGTAGTTGAGGTGACCCGAAAGTTATTTATTCAGACATAGCTTCCATCTTATTCATATCACAAGAAATACACAGGACACTGATCAATAATAATCATTAACAGACAAACTTTCTCAAGATTTATCAATCAGTGAACTACACAAATTTAACGTTTTTCACTATGTTCAGTTCGTCGTTATATAATTAGATCTTTTTTTTTCCTTATCTTATATTTTTCAATCAACAACAGTATATATATTCTTTTCTTCTCTTCTAATATGTTGGATTATAAACCTAACATCATAAATATATTTACAACAGTCGAAACCGGACATAATTATATTGTAGAATATTACAATAATCAGATTTATATAGATATTCATAATTTTAAGGAAATAGATTAAATAAGAAGTCTAATTTTAAATGTTAAAATAAACGAAATCTCTTCTAGAATGATATAGATTTATGGCCTTTCTGCACATAAAACATCTTTGGAAATAAACAATAATTCTCCAAGTTAAATTTTTCTTCTTATGTAAATAACTATTACGGGAGATGAAATGACACTATTTAGTGAAGCGCTAAAATGTCTGTAACGGAGCGAGGCCAAAATTTGGTCCGTTACACAGGTGAGGCATTGACGAAAATGGACACCCCACAGGAGATGTGGAATGATGGATAGAGCCCAAATCTGAAACCCAGATACAGTGAAACTTCCGGACGCGTTACAAACGTATACCACCATCACGTGCCATCATCCGTCATGAAGAAGACAAGTTCTGGACGTCTGAGCACGAGTGAAGCTGATGTGAAACGAGTGTAACAGACATTTCTCCAAAGCCCAATCAAATTAGTCCGCCAAGCGTCTCGATAGTTGCAGCTACCACCAACCACGGTGCAGAGGGTGCTATAAAGCGACTGAAGCTGTATACCTACAAGTTCCTGTTGCTGCATGCGCTTCACCCTGATGACAGACCAGATCAAAGCGTAAAGCATTTGCAATTAAGATTCTGAATCCATCGACCAGGACCTGGACTTTCTGACGAAAGTGATGTTCTCTGACAAAGCGTCCTTTCATGTGTCCCGAATAGTAAACCGATACAATGTACGGATATGAGGCTCGGAGACCTCAAACATACGCTAGGGAATTGTACGCGACATTCCAAAGATAAACGTGCGGTATGGTCTGCTTCATGAGCATATGGTGGAAACATTTTTCTCTCCATAGGCGTCAGTCACTACGTATTGTTGTTTATCTAGACATGTTGGAACAGTTTACATTTCCACACGTCGAATACCTGTAACCTGGCATCGTGTTGCAGCAAAACGGTGCCTCTCCCCAGTGAGCCATGATCGTTAGGAAGGCTTTGAACAACACATTTCTAGGTCGCTGGACTTGTCGAGCAGTACCCTTGTCTGGTCCCCAAGGTCTCCGGACATCACCCTACTAGGTTTCTTCTTTAAGGCTTTGTGAACACGTTCCGGCACAACACTTGAACAAATTACGGAGATTATGATAGGCCAGACATGGGTGGAAACGGTATATCGCTTAGAACTCCTGCGTGCTACATATGGCGCACACATTGAATTCTGTTCAACGGCTAGTAAAACTTCAGATATGTGTGAACATCTTTCTACCTGTGCAAACCACACCTTTCTATCTATCCCCGTTTCTGACTTACAGTATATGCGATCAAAGTTGAAAGATCATTTTGGATTACCCTGTATATCTTGTCGTTTGTTTCCTATTATCGTTTGAGGCTAGGTATAGTGTCTGATGAAGCCAAGCGGTTAGAAGGGCGAAACTGTTATACGTTAACAATTTTACAACAAACGTATTGTTTTGCTCAACTAATAGTTCATCATCATCATATGTATTCTGCCATTATTGGCAGGTCACTTGCTGCAACTGAGAAGCTTCCATGCTCCACGGTCTTCCGCTAACCTCTTCATCTTCACGTACGGATTTTCTATTTTGATATCGTCCATTAATTATAGTCTCCTTCGCCCCTTTCCTCTCTTTCCTGCCAGCATACTCTCTAACACGTCCCTCAGGGTACAGTTTCTTCTTAGCCAATGTCCCAACTAGTTTTTCTCCCTCTTCTTAATAATATTTAAAATTATGTTTTCTCCCACAATTTCTAAGTTTTTAATTTGTTTTCCGCTCGACCCAGCTAATCTCTCCATTTTTCTCCATACCCACATTTCGAAAGCTTTCAGTCATTTTTCATCATTTTTGCGTAATGTCCGTGTTTCTGACTCATACAAGTATAGTACAATACTTCACGAAGCACTTTATGAATCTTTTTGTCAATTCTTTATTCAAGGTTCCACAAAATAGTATTTTCTTCCAACTAAAGGCTCCTTTCGCCTTTCCTATCCTTGCTTTTATTTCACGCTCACATTTTATATTATCACTAATACTACTATCCAAGTATCGAAAACTAGTCACGTGTTCTATTTTGTCTCCTCCTACTTCTATATTTGACACTGACCGCTTCGTTCCAATCACCATGGCTTTTGTCTTTCTAACATTTATTTTCACCCATATTCTTCACAGCCCTTCCTGAAGTTTTCTAACGTCTTCTTGACTGCAACAAGCGCCGTATCATCTGCAAACCGTACATACCTAATCATTCTACTTCCTACTAAAATGCAGTCTTCATTTTGTAGACTCTTTTTCACTATATTTACTAGATAGATAAATAAACGTTGAGTAACGTTGGAGAAAGACAGAATCCCTGTCGAACTTTCCTTCCAATTGCAATCTCCTCTGTCATTTCCACGTCTATTCTAATCTTACTTGTTGATTCATATATAAGTTTCGTATGAGTCTTCGATCATTCCATTCCAGCCTCACCTTCTTTAGAACTTCCAATAACAATTCTCAATTCACGCGGCCAAAAGCCTTTCCTAGACCAATAAATTCTACATATACCTCTTTCCGTTTTTCTATAAACGTCTCACCAATTACCCTTAATAATTCAAATGCATCTCTTGTGCCCTTACCTCTCCTGAACCCGAACTGTTCCTCCTCAACTTCTTCGTTTGTTCTTCCATACAACCTTCTGTTTAGAATTCGAAACATTTTTTTTTTTTTGCTGTATGAGATATGAGACTAATAGTTCTATAATCTTCACATTTGTTTGGGTTTAATCAAATTTAAATACAACTGGAGTAGAACTAGAAGATCCCATATGCTTATACGGGGAGCTAAAAGGGGGGGGGGAGTCGTAACATCGTGGTCATAAATGGAACATATTACATGTAAGCAGAATCCACTTTCAATATCACTACACTGAGGGGGGGGACTTGAGCCGATGGATTCCCTTCGTACGCCACTGCAATGAAGAATCCTCTTGCGTCTGGGTTAGTAGAATTTGCTTCTTTTCACTTCGTAATTGACGAGTTTGATGTAATAAGGGCGTAAGGGAGGTTTCGCCCTTTTGGCATCAAACACATAAGTGGCTTTTACCATGCTTGTTTAACCTCCTGGTAACATTTCAATTCCATATCGGAATAAAATGTCGCATATTGCATTGTTTTATGTAAGAAAAAAACACTACTTATTTTTAACATCGTTTTTCTCCAAATGCATATTTCAAACTTACACCCTTATTGCATCAAACTTCTCAATTGTTTATTTCTCACTTAAAGCGAAATGCAAATATGCTGCTAAGACTCCATAGTGCACCTAACTTTTTTTTTAAAATCGTATACTCGAAAAAAAAAAAAAACTTTGTCATTATACCCTGGCTGGTGAACGATGATTTCTGATAGCTTTGCACAAGGCCACGGCGAGCGAGCAGAAGACAGCAGGTCAACCAACCTAAGGCTCAGAACTTGTCGTGTCTCCATGGTAGCCACCGCACATTGCCAAACTTTCACTAACCCCTTCCCACCCTCAACGAGGAAGCAGGCGATTCTCCCCTTGCGCAAGAAGCACATGGCAATACCGCACTCCTTGCGAGCTGAGCTGTCAGAAATCATTGTTCGCCAGCCAGGGTATAGTGGTATATGTATCATCAACTGCTAGAACTTGTGAGATAACAAGGAGGCAGGCGGAGCCATTCCAGCTTTCTACAGCTGGAACGCGGGTTAAATGCTGAGAGAAGTTCTTCTTAAAACTCCAAAGGTTAAAAATGAAAAACTGACGAATCATATATACCAAATCTCCCAGTTCAATCAGAATTTGTTGTTGCCGACTGCAAAAACAAATATGCTCACAACAGCAAAGTAGGGATGAATGGTAAGTACCACTCAGCTTCAGGGGCGGATCCAGGACCGACTTCTCGAGGGGGGCACGATGGATTGTCATACTGCTACTTTTCAGGGCTCCAACCTTTCGGATGGGTTTTATTTATATATATAAAATAAGAAAGTTTCCTCTTCTGGGGGGCGATCGTATTTACAAAACTAACTTTCCGTGAGTGCAAAAACATAGACAAATAATGGCAGAAGAAACGAAAATGAACATGGTTTTGATCTGTCAAAAGTATATATTCGTACACTGAAATTAAAGACAAAAACGTCCAGCTGTTCGAGCTGTTGTTGACACAGAACGCCCTCTGGAGGTTTGCAAAGCTAAATACAACTACAGGCAAGCGAAATATCATTCAAGTGCAAAGAGTTATTCAAGACGGAAGACGTAATGGGTCAAAAAAGGACGGAGACAACAGATGCAGAAAGGAAAATAGTTATAAGGTTTCATAACGATCTACCATTGACTCCAAACTCATACGGAAGATATAAGATGTTATCGGACAACACATTCGACCGTGCAATCACAGATAGCCTCTGCCAAACAAACACAGTCAAAAACATGCCGCGAAGTGGACGTCCACGGAAGATCTTTGGACGATGTGAGCGCATACTGCTGAATGAAATTAAGAAGAACCCAAGAATCAGTGCTCCACAGATGCTGGCAGAAGCAGCCAAATCAGGTATGTTACTTTCAAAAAGTAGTGTGCGTCGTGCATGAAACAAACAAGGTTATAATGCTTGAAAGATTTTTTTTTTCTTCCGAGATGAATAGGAAGAAGCGGCTCCGGTTTGCGAGAGCTTACGTGAACAAAGATGTAGCTTTCTGGAAAAAAGTGATACTCTCAGATGATAGTAAATTTAATGTGTTTGGTTCCGACAATAGAAAAATATTGTGGCGGGAGCCAAATACAGAGATGGACCTGAAATATCTGAAGCAAACCGTCAAACATTGAGGTGGAGAAGTGCTAGTTTGGGAGCGCATGCGTGCTTCGGAAATGCGAAAGTTGACAATTATCGACGGTATTATATACCAGCGTATGTATACTGATATCTTGAAAAAAAAACCTACGTCCTAGTGCTGATCAAATGGGCCTGCACGACCACTTTATACTTCAACAGGATAATGATTCCAAATATACGGCACACAATACAAGGCTCTGGTTACTATACAATTTGCCAAAGCAACTGGCCACTCCTCATTAATCACCTGACCTTAATCCGATTGAGTGTTATGGTACTGATTCGTAAGGAAACTCCGCAATCGCAGCATTACGAGTAAACGTTCTTTGCAAACTGCACTTAAAGAGGAATGAGTTTCTATAAAAGTCGAAGATTCTCGACATATGGCGCACTCGATGCCGAAGCTCCTTCTATCTGTAATTAGGGCCAAAGGGTACCCATCCAAGTATTGAATCATGCACAATCATTTTCTTTCTGGACGTTTCGTACGTGTACGAATACTTTTGATACATCAAAACCATGTCTACTTTTGTTTCTTTTGCTATTATTTATCTATGTTTCCACATTCATTGAACTTTTTTTTTTTTAATACTAAAGAACTTAATGCAGAATGCAGTGCCATTTGTTTCAATGCTCTATCTCAAAGGAAATCAGAGCTACAGGCATTTATTCATAGTTTGCAGTCGGTGTACGAATACTTATGACTTTCACTGTATGTACAGAAATAGCCAAAACTATTGACAAGAGGGTTTCATTACTTACATCGCAGAAGTTTACACAACACAGAACCTTTTGCTGGTTTTATTTTAATTTTATTTTTTATATCTCATATTTTAGAAATGTACATTTAGTTTTTTTTTATTTTTTGGGGGCGGTGGTGCTTCAGAGAGTGGGGCTCTAAGCTACAGCTTGTTTAGTTGCGGTGGCTCAGTGGTAGTGTTCACCTCCGGTGCTTGGGTTCCCTGGTTCGATCCTAGCTCGCGTCGTGTGGACTTTGTGGTGGACAAACTCCGTGCTCATGGGTTTTCTCGGTGTTCTACCATTTCCTCCCACTTTCTTCCTTCCACCATTTCATTCATTATTCATCATCACCGTCTCCTTTAGCCTAACCGGCATAACCGTGGGACCTTAAACTCAAAGATTTCATTTCATTTTTTTTTTTTTTCCCTGGAAGCACATGCTAACATGTCCCACCATTGATATGCACCCACATAAATTTTGGAAAGTCGGCGCCGTTGAATGGATGTGTACTGAATTCACTCAGATAGTCCTCAAAGCAGTTTTCCGTTTTCCCCATCCTCACCAAATCATCAATTTTCCCTCTTCTTGAACTGTTGAAGTGGGGAATAGGTGTAATTGTTTGGTATTCAGTTTCGGCAACGTTTGATTCCTTATTTTACAAGTGAAAATGGGAACGCTATACTTTTTGTGGACAATTTGTGAAAGAAATGCTTTCGATATCAGCAAAAGAAATAATAATAATAATAATAATAATAATAATAATAATAATAATAATAATAATAATAATAATAATAATAATAATAATAATAATAAAACTAAAACTAAAATATAATCTGACATTATCTTGAAGAAAAAAGCAAGACAACTTGTTCTGAATGCTTTTGTTCCCTTACGTCGTCGTAAGAAACTATTTTTACTCATAGACAAGCTAAGCATATTTATTTCTGTTACTTTTAGTTGATTTCTTTACTACACGGTTAGCTTTTCTCTCAATTGTACAATGAAAGAGTTTAGTGTGGGCATCTCTAGTTACAAATTTAGATGTGCTTTAAAGGTTCTGCAGAAGGAATGATCTAATGAATATCGTTGTACAGTATAGAATATTTACGAAGTTAAGCCCGAAAAGGCCGGAAAAATATGGTTGTATATTTAAATATTTAAGGTCTGAGCCCGAAGTGATCTATGCTTGGTAGGTCCGAACCCGTGCAGACCTCTAATGTAAGCAAAAAAAGACCAATTAATTTTCCTCTTAAGGACTATTTAATGTAAAGAACATTTCATATCTTTAGAATATGTAACATTCAGTAAAATATTTAAAAAGATGTAATATAAAACTTGACTATGACATCTCTGCTAACGTTAGGGTTGCCAACCGTCCGGCATTTTACAGGACAGTTCGATTTTTGACCTCCTTGTCCGGTGTCAGGTAAAACCTCAAAATCGGACTTAAATGTCCGATAATTTTTCCTCTTACTTGTCCTACTCTCTGTTCTATTCAGATTATGTTGGAGTGACGAAAGAAATCGTTTGTCGATGAAAATGGTTAAAGCAGAGCTTGTAATTCGCTTTGATATTGACCTGTCCAGAGGCGGATCCAGGACTGACTTCTGGAGGGGTGGTCGTTTGTAATACTACTACTTAGAGCTATTTCTGACAGCTCCAAACTCTGGGATGGGTTCTATTTATTTATAAAATAAGAAAGTTTCCTTTTCTGGGGGGGGGGGGGCATCGCCACGATCGCTTTCCCCTGGATCCGCTCCTGGACCTGTCGTGGCTAAAGAGTTCAAAGCAGGAAAATTTACTGAACTTCTCAAAACTGCTAAAGGTCAACAAAAGTAGATTTTCAAGAGCACAGCTAGCACTGCTTCATTCTCTGCTAGATTTTCCAATTAAATAATGCATCGGAATCCAGTAAAAGTTTGTAAGCATTATGAGACATTACCAGTCCCAGCAAAGCTGGTAACTCTTATTTTTCAAGTATATTTTGTGCATGTTATAACAATATTGCAAATTATATTGGAGTTTACTCTTCTGTTTTAAATACAATGTATTATTGATGATAGACTACAAAAATTACATGTACCGACTCGAACAAAACTGGAATGAGTAAGTTTAATAAATGCTTCCAAATAACTTAAGTTATTAAATTCGAACTCCGAATAGCTCAATTTTATATGAAGTAACCACTTTCAAGTTGTTTACATTTTCGACGAAACGATGATGTCACAATATTAAGAGTATACGTACTCCAGGAAGGTGTCTGGTATATACATTTTCAGAAGTTGACAAGTCTAGCTGACGTAATTCATCAACGGTTTTTATTTATTTTTTTTAATTTTACACGTGTACGTATAAAGGAAATGTATGAAATTACATAAAAATCCGGGCTCTAGTAATAAAGCATTATCCTAGATGCATCACATTTGCGACACAATTACTCGTGAGACACTTCACATTCCTACTGCGATGCGATATTATTATTATTATTATTATTATTATTATTATTATTATTATTATTATTATTATTATTATTATTATTATTATTATTATTATTAACTATTCTGTCTATTGGCAGGTTATAAGACTTATGAGGTTGCTTTCTTCTTCTGTTCATCTTAATTTTCACTTTGGGCTTGGAAATGTTTCTTCCACGTTTCTCGATTTTTGGCTTCCTCTTCTAACTCCCAATATTTTCTTGTAATTTTCAAGTCATCGGCCAGTTGTGTTCTTCTTCTCCCTACTCCTCGCTTCCCTTTCATCTTTCCTTTTATGGCGCACTGAGAAAAAAAATGTAGGTGGCGTACTTAAGAAGATAGGTTACATGCGTAATTCATGTAGTTTTTGGACTTATCGTACAGCAGAAGTATAACTGAAAACGCATGTTTTGTAATATTTTCTGTATAAGTGTTCCATCTACACATACTTTCCGTATGAAACAATGTAGGCGGTCAGGATCTCACATACAAATGGACGTATATAACATATAGCTGACGAAGGTAACATAAGTATATGCATGTGAAATACGGAAAACTGTTAGATGTCAGACATCCTGCAACGGCATGATGTAACATCTAAGGGCAGTGCCTATGTAGCATACGGATAACGTATGCTCCGTACTGATTTCTATAGTAAACAAGAGGATACCGTATATTTGTACAATATACCGCTGTCCGGAGAACGGATTTTTCTCTGTGCGGTATGAAGAAGACCGCCATCTTTCTTTGTAAGATGTGTCCCATCCAATTGGCCTTTCTATGAAGGATGGTGTCTAGAAGCGTCCTCTTCTCTCCTATCCGTTTTAAAACGTCTTCCTTTGTTACTTTTTCTCTCCATTTTATCTTCTCCATCGTCCTCCAACACCACATACATATATTAAGATATAAATACAAAATCACATTATCCTGAACGAGAAAGGTTTATGTTCCAACCTCAGAAATCATTGAGAAGACATTATTATTATTATTATAGTAGTAGGCCCCCGCGTATATTGAGCCGAGTCAGCAAAAATTTTCTCGATTCTGATTGGCTGAGAGAGGTCACGTGACGTTAGGCCCCGCCCACGCGGGAAATTCAAATTTTCAGGTCACGTGGTATGACGTCATGAGTCACCCTGCGGGGAAATCCCTCACTAATTTGTTCCCTTTTACGGGTAAGATGTGTGTTTCTGATTGGTTGATAGCTGTCACATGATCTTAGACCCTGCGATATTTGAAAATTCGTTCCCTTTTACGGGTAAGATGTGTGTTTATGATTGGCTGACATAGGTCACATGATCTTAGACCCTGGGTTTTGAAATTTGGGTATCCTCTTTGATGAGTACTTTGGTACTACGATACATGATCTTAGACCCGCTACACGCTGAACAGGTCACATGGTATGACGTCATGTTTTACCCTTGCGGGGAAATCCATTACTAATTCGTTTCCTTTTACGGGTAAGATGAGTGCTTTGGTACCTTGATTCTGATTGGATGATAGAGATCACGTGATTTTAGGTCCTAGGATTTTTGAAATTAGGGTGTCCTTTCTGATGTATACTTTGGTATCTCGATTCTGATTGGTTGATAGAGGTCACGTGATCTTAAGCCCTGTGACTTTTGAAATTCGTTTCCTTTTTTTACGAGTAAGATGAGTGTTTTGGTACCTCGATTCTGATTGGCCGACAGAGGTCACGTGATCTTAGACCCGCCACACACCCCATGAGTGAAATATAGAGCAATATGTCGGTGATCACCCTAGACCTGGATTTTTTTTTTTAATGGTTATCCTTAAAGTTCCCATGAAGGGTTCAACCTCCTCCTTAAATAACCCTTTTTTTGGTATCATGATATTGTACTGAAGTTTACCTTAAATATTATCATTCTCTGTGACAGATAAGATGATTACCAGCTTTCTTACCTTGATGGAGATCCTGTCCTTGAATTAGTAGCCTATGTCTCTGGAAGTAACAATGGTGAAAGAGAGGTGTCGCTTGTAGATTTCTTATAACACATTGTTGTGAGTTTAAGCGATTTTTTAAACGCTCAGTAAGCGCTTCATTAATGGAAACAGTGTTGCCAGATTTTTTCTTACCGAAACTGCTCCGGTTCTTTTCGAAACGGTTCCGCAGAGTACAAGAAATTTTAAACTAAAAAATTTTTCGAACTAAAAAAAAATTGTAACTAAAAAATTTTAAACAAAAATTTTCAAACAAAAAATTTTCGAACTAAAAAATTTTGAAACTAAAAAATTTTAAACAAAAATTTTCGAACTAAAAAATTTTGAAACAAAAAAGTTTCAAACAAAAAAATTTTCGAACCCAAAAAAAATTTCGAACTAAAAAAATTGAAACAAAATTTTGTCGAACTAAAACATTTTTAAAAACAAAAGTTTCGAACTAAAGATGTAAATCACATCTAAAAATTTTCAAATCAAACTTTTTATCGAACTAACTTTTAAAATTTTCGAACTAGAAATTGAAACCGAGTTTTAGAAAAATCCTAAGAAATGTTTCTCCAGGAATCGAACTCAGGTATTTCAAACCAAAGATGTGTATGCTAACCGCTTAAATGAATTTGGTTTTAATCGATCTTGGTGGGTTTCGAACCATGGTCCTTGAAAAGGATACACATATACTTTAAGAAAATAAATCTGACAGTGTAACACTTCTCAAATCAAACTTTTTATCGAACTAAACTTTTAAAATTTTCGAACTAGAAATTTAAACCAAGTTTTAGAAAAATCCTAAGAAATGTTTCTCCAGGAATCGAACTCAGGTCTTTCAAACCAAAGACGTGTATCCTAACCGCTTAGCTATGAATGAATTCGGTTTTAATCGTGCTTGGTGGGTTTCGAACCATGGTTCTTGAAAAGGATACACATATACTTTAAGAAAATAAATCTGACAGTGTAACGCTTCTCAAATCAAACTTTTTATCGAACTAAACTTTTAAAATTTTCGAACTAGAAATTGAAACCAAGTTTTTGAAAAATCCTAAGAAATGTTTCTCCAGGAATCGAACTCAGGTCTTTCAAACCAAAGACGTGTATCCTAACCGCTTAGCTATGAATGAATTCGGATTTAATTATGCTTGGTGGGTTTCGAACCATGGTTCTTGAAAAGGATACACATATACTTTAAGAAAATAAATCTGACAGTGTAACGTGGATTAAAATAAAATGCTGATAGACTTCTTTGTGTGACGACATAGAAGCACATATGATTGAAAAAATGCAAACGTCAGCGGATCGCATTACTTTAGTTTTACTACGAACGTGTCAGCATGATTCATGGAAAAAAAGCAAACATTGACATTCTCGTATGGAATATGAGGAAAATGAAATGTCGTCACAGTTACGACAAGTAGTGACATGATCCTGACAGAAAGCATTTTGGGATCAGAACTGTGATACTAGATGTTGTAACTATTGAGAAACTTGAATGACGTCACGATCGATTGTTACACATCGTTTTGGTTCGTGATTCATGACGAAAAGCAGCGAGCGTTTTGATTGGTTCGTTGTGATGTCATTTTATAAATTTCCTCGTTTCTGATTGGCTGACGGTGACGTCGTTTTCACAGCGACCTAAATAAAAATCTAAATTTCATTTTTCAAATCCTACATCGCTCTCAACTATCGTGTGAAGAAGATCTGTTCTTGAAAAGTGTCTTCATTTAAGAAGCTTTACTACACCGACTTTTTGTTCATTGAATTTGAGGTAAGTTCAGTGAGATTTTATTTGTCACCCAAGATTCCAAAATCATTTTTATTTATATTTGTGGGCGGATCACGAATACACTGTTTTACTTTTAGTACGAAATATTTAGACTATGAAGAAATTAGTGGAATGGGAAAGTGGGAGTACGAATCAGGAACCCCCTACACATTAAAACTAAACACGATAAATGATATGGTTTAGCGTCCCTTCAGCGAGCACCCGTCGGGAATTGAACCATGGCCAGAAAAATGTGTGCGCTTAGTTTTGAAAAGAATGCATTACAAAATTTCAGAAACTATGTCTGAGAATAATATGGTTCGATTCCCTTTAAAAGCATTAGCGGCCCCTTCAGCTTAACGTGATATTCGAGCAATCACCTGGGATTGAACATGGGCCAGAGGCGTGTACGTCAACCATTTAGCTTAGTTTTGAAAAGAATGTATGATAACGCATGAGAATATTAAATTTCAGAAAAGACTTGACAGCGCTCCGATGTGGGAAAGTAAACCCACCGAGGATTGAACCAGGACCTTCCACATCCGAACCATGTACGCTAACCGCTTAGCCACGAGTGCATGAATATGTGGTTAAAAGATTTACGCTATACAGATTTTGTTTTGACAATTACGTATGTATAACGTTAATGGTTGGTGAATCTCTTCAACTTGCAAACGCATCATTTAAAGGTCGTTGTGAGTAGAAAAAAATGCTTACGAGTGCTTTATCACATCTCAGTACTGTTGAAACATTCATTCATTCATGCATTCTTTTTATCACTATAGAATGGTAGGTCAGTTACATGCTGATGCAATGCTCTCGAGTTTGACAGCAATAAAACACTCATTTCAGTAACATAATTATTTAAAAAAAAACTTTGATTTCTAGTACATGTGCTTTCATAATGCGATTCTGAACGTCACCGCCAGGAATCAAACTCAGGACCTTTACATGAATTGCTTAGTTAAGAATTTATCATGAATGTTATGATTTCCTGGGCTAAGCGGTTAGCATACGCGCCTTTGGCGTCGGAAGCCTGGGTTCGATTCCCGGCGGGAGCTCATGTGGTTCGGATTACACGTTAATCAGTAGGTCCGCGTCTCATATAGCCTCGCTGTTGAAAGGGACGCTAAACTAAAAAATCAAAAAATCAACTCAAATTCACGCTGCTCAATTCCTTTTTTCCATATCACATTTATCGCAATTGTACCTGTTTGTTTGTTTTCATTTTTAACCATGGCCGAATCCGGTTTTACTGTTCGCAATGAAATTACTCGTCATTATAGACGATTTATGTACGTTTATGTATTATGAGGTGTACGTCAACCATTTAGCTTAGTTTTGAAAAGAATGTATGATAACGTGTGAGAATATTAAATTTCAGAAAAGGCTTGACATGCACCGACGTGGAAAGCAAACCCACCGAGGCTTGAACCAGGACCTTCCACATCCGAACCATGTACGCTAACCGCTTAGTCACAATAATAAAAAAAAATACGCTATACAGATTTTTGTTTTGACAATTACGTATGTGTTACGTTAATGCTTGATGAATCTCTTCAACTTGCAAACGCATCATTTAAAGGTCTTTGTGAGTGGGGAAAAAAAATGCTTACGCGTGCTTTCTAACATCTCAGCACTGATGAAACATTCATTCATTTCATGCATTCTTTTTATCACTATAGAATGATAGGTCAGTTAAATGCTGATGTAATGGTCTCGAGTTTGACATCAATAAAAAACTCATTTCAGTAACATAATTATTTATTTTTTTAACTTTGATTTCTAGTACACGTGCTTTCATAATGAGATTCTGAACGTCACCGCCAGGGAATCAAACTCAGGACCTTTACATGAATTGCTTAGTTAAGAATTTATCATGAATGTTATGATTTCCTGTTTATCAGGTGATTAAGATTTTTCTTTCTTCTTTTCTTTTGTAGTAAATTCACGCTGCATAATTCCTTTTTTCCCCACATTACATATTTGTTTTACCGTACCTGTTTGTTAGTTTTCTCCTTTTATTAACATGGCCGAATCGGGTTTTATTGTTCGCAATGAAATCACACGTCATTATAGACGATTTAACATTGAAGGCAGAATGCTCGAAGTTCAATTCAACGCACCGCCCGTAGGAACCGATATCATACAGTATGTACATAATAGTTTCCAATCAATGCTAGACCATTTGTTAGCTAATGTCGACGATGAGGCGATGGTTGGTTTATCAGTAATATCACCACGGAACACGAATAAACCATTTTGGGTGAGTTTTCGCCAAGCGCGAAACTTGACACTGGAAACGATGTGGGCCTCCTTTGAAAGAGTGTTACAAAGTAACAATGCATTTCTCCTGCACGAGCCATTCACTGTTCATTTTCATCGTGTGGATATTCCACGTGGCTACGGCGGCGGTTTGCGACAAGGAGTACTTCAAAATGAAGAATTGTTACGAATCAAGCGAGGGATTGTACGTGTAAAAAATCAAGATTCAAGGTGTTTGGCGTTCGCCCTTGTTATTGCTATTGGCCTGAAAAAATACAAGAATGTAGATGTGAAACGACATAGACAATATCAAGATCAATCAAAATGTGTTGTGGACGATGAAGTGAATGCATTATGTTCAAATGCAGGAGTGAATTTGGATCATGGTGCCAGTGTAAATGAAATTCGACAATTCCAGGCATACCTCAAAGAATATAAAATTACTGTGTATACTAGTTTCACAGGCCGTGACATCATGTACGAGGGGCCCAACGATGAAAATCGCACTCCCATAAATTTGATTTGTTTGGCTGGACATTTTGACATCATTCAATCTTTAACTGCTTGTTTTGCAACCAAGTTCTACTGTGAAGCGTGCCATAAAAAGTATAGTAAACGTAATGAGCATGTGAAAAATTGTCCTGTAACGTGCTCCAAATGTTTACAGAGACCTCTATGCGACAAGAACCAAACGTCAATATTATGCAACGACTGCAATCGCCAATTTTACGGCGAAGAATGTTTTAACAATCATCGGAATGCAATATATCATCAAGGGGAACCTGTATGCAAAATGGTGAAGCAATGTACTAGATGCTACAGAGTATATTCCTTTGTACGAAGTGGACAACGCCTTCATGATTGCAATGAGATCTTTTGCAATGTTTGTAAGAAGATTGTTCCAGGATCGCATCAATGTTTTATGCTTCCTGATCGACAATGCTTGAAACCTGGTGTTCCTTCACTCATGCACGCAAAGAAAGCCTTGTTGATATTCTATGATATAGAATCTATGCAGGACACGAATATTGGCGATAATACGTATGTACACATTCCAAATTTATTGGTTGCACAACAAGTATGTTATGTATGTGTTGAAAACAATAATATCCAGCAGTCTTGCAGTACGTGTGGTCAGCGCCAGCATATTTTCCAAGGAGAGGATCCAGTTTATAATTTTCTCCAGTACTTGCGGGAACGTCGTCCCAATATAAATAGGATTTTCTGTGTCGCGCACAACGCTAAGGGATACGATGGGCATTTTATCCTAAAGACCATGATAGAACAATGCCAATGGAGACCTGACGTCATATTAAATGGAACCAAGATACTGAGTTTAACCTTGAATAATCTGACGTTCATTGACTCGTTGAACTTCCTACCTATGGCATTAAGTAAATTGTCAAAAGCGTTCAATTTACCCGCAACCAAAGGCTACTTCCCACATTTCTTCAACACCAAGGAGAATCAATCGTATATTGGACCACTTCCAGAAACAAAGTATTATGGTGCAGATGAAATGGCCGTCGAAGACAGAAACAAGTTCATGCAGTGGTACAACGATCATCGTAATGACACGTTTGATTTCCAGAAAGAAATTCTCAAGTATTGTATTCAAGATGTCAATGTACTGCGACAAGCATGTGTTTCGTTTATGACGTCATTTGAAACAGAAACCAAAGTGAATCCCTTCTTGGAGACGATCACGATTGCCAGTGCTTCCAATTTAGTATTTCGCCGGAATTTCCTTAAACCCAACACCATAGGAATTCTACCGGCACATGGCTATCGATGGAGAAGTACCCAATCGATCGCTGCAATGCAATGGCTGGCCTACATTGAAAAAAGCGAAGAAAAACAAATCTTACATGCGGCCCGACAAAAAGAAGTGTTTATTGCGGGATTCCATGTTGATGGTTACTACCAAGATCCTGAGACGTTAGAGGAGCACGTCTACGAGCATGCCGGCTGCTTTTATCACGGGTGTAAAGTATGTTTTACTACAGGCCGTAATCAGCCCATCTACAGCAATCCAGAAGACACCATGGAATTCCGTTATGAACGAACGCAAAGAAAAAATGCAAGACTGCGTGAATTGGGGTACATTGTACATGAAATGTGGGAGTGCGAATTTAATCAGTTCTTAAAACAAAATCCTGCAATGGCGACGTATCTGAAAAATCACCCGTACATGAACCGCAGACCATTAAATCCAAGAGATAGCTTTTTTGGAGGAAGGACCAATTGCGTGAAATTGTACCACCAAGTCGACGAAAAAGCGGGGGGAAGTAATAAAATATTACGATATTGTCTCGCTTTATCCTTACATCAATAAGTGTGCTAAATACCCTGTAGGCCATCCACGAATTTATCTACAGGGTGATGAAAATATACCACCAATAAATAAAGTCAATGGTCTAATCAAAATGTCGATATTACCAAGTCGCCATCTTTATCATGGTCTCCTGCCTTACCGATGTAACAAGAAACTACTCTTTCCACTGTGTGCTGCGTGTGCCGAAGAAATGAACCCGGACCCTACAGCAACGTGTACACACAACGACCAGGAGCGGTGCCTCACTGGAACATGGGTATCATATGAAATCCAGAAAGCAGTAGAATTAGGATATCAACCAGTGGAAATTTTTGAAATTTGGGATTATGACATTGAACAATATGATCCCATCACGAAAACAGGTGGCTTGTTCACGGAATATATCAATACATTTTTGAAATCGAAAATGGAAGCGTCTGGCTGGCCTAGTTCCTGTGTCAGCGAAGAAGACAAATCAAAATTCATACAAACCGTCCTGGAGCGTGAAGGTATTGCATTGGATCGGTCCAAAATTGAAAATAATCCTACACGAAGAAGTTTATCTAAGCTTTGTCTTAATGCTCTTTGGGGAAAACTTTCGCAAAGATCAAACTTTAGCCAGACCACAATTATTGATCGGCCGGAAGAATTTTATGAAAAACTCACTTCCCCCGACATTAAACTCCATCAAATTGTACCCATCAATGATACGATGTTGTATGCGTTCTGGGAGTACAATGAACATGTGCCTGTTCAAAACCGAAACACCAATGTCGTGTTAGGTGCATTTACAACATGTCAGGCACGTCTGGAACTGTACAAGTACCTGGAAATGTTGCAGGAACGTGTTTTATATTTCGACACGGATTCTGTAATATTTACGGAGAAGCCCGGGGAGCCAACCATTGAACCTTCAACGTACTTGGGATGCTTATCGAATGAGATGGAGTCTTATGGACCACGAGCATACATCAAGACATTTGTCAGTGGAGGACCAAAAAATTACAGCCTAGAAATATACAATCCGGATACCAACGTCACCAGTTACATATGCAAAATTAGAGGATTTACATTAAATTACAATGCAGGACAACAATTAAATTTCAACACGCTAAAAGAAATGATTACAAATCAATGCCGTGGACAAGTCACCATCACTATCCCCCATAAGATATGCAGGACCAAAGACCATACCATCGTCACACGCAAAGAAGAAAAAATGTACAGTATCCAGTACACAAAACGTCGATTTAAAGAATTCAATTCCTACGATACGGTTCCGTACGGGTACGTTAAAAAACAGAAGATGGAACTGGAAAAAGAAGATGAAGAAAAAACTGTAAACACCCAATAAGGCCGCCATTTCTTTTTTTCCTTTTCCTTTTTCCACTCCTTAACCACAAAGCAGCAACACCAAGAAGAAAATGAAGTACCCACAAGAGTTTATAAACCATCGACACAACCATCAGTGGAAGAAAATGCAGTCATCTCGTATCCAAGGAGGAACCTTAACCACAAAGCAGCAACACCTAGAAAAATGCAGTACCCAGAAAAAAGTTCGTAAACCACCATCAGTGGATGAAATGTACCCGAGGAGGGGGAAGATGAGCCTAAGCACATCCATCATTTACGAGTAAGTTTTATTTCTCTCTTATCAATATTGACTCATTTTTATTGTTTCAGAAAAAAGAAATTCTTAAAGTAATCCGTCGTTTCTTCTTTTTCTTTACAGGATACGTCTACAACATTCGAAGATGATGATACGTCCAATATATTCATTAAACTAGATCCTGTATTTATTATGTTAATAAACATGTATAGGAAGAGCACATACTTTTCGTTAAAATACAACAAGTTGAAAAAAAAAATATGTTTTATTATTTCTTGAAACCCTGAACACTTGTTTTCAAATCATGGTAATCTTGAAAATTTAAGGTGGAAAATATATTCAAGATTTGGTTTACATGATTTTGTTCGAAAAAATAATTAAAGAATTTTTTTAGTGTCCAAAATTTGATTTTTAATTTAGTTCGAAAAATTTTTAATTTGAAAATTTTCAAATGTGGTTTACATCTTTAGTACGAAACTTATTTTTAAAAATTGGTTCGAAATTTTTTTAAAATTTTTAGTTCGAAAAATTTTGATTTGAAAATTTAGTTCGAAAGTTTTTAGTTTAAAATATTTTTTCGAAAAAATTTTTAATTTTTTTTAGTTCGAATTTTTTGGGTTCGAAAATTTTTTAAATTCCTTTTAGTTCGAAAATTTTTTGATTTGAAAATTTAGTTCGAAAGTTTTTAGTTTAAATTTTTTAGTTCGAATTTTTTTGAAATTTTTGTTTCAAAATTTTTTAGTTCGAAAATTTTTTGTTTGAAAATTTTTGTTTAAAATTTTTTTTAGTTCGAAAAATTTTTTAGTTTAAAATTTCTTGCACTCTGCGGAACCGTTTCGAAAAGAATCGGAGCAGTTTAGGTTAAAAAAATCTGGCAACACTGTTTCCATTAATGAAGCGCTTACTGAGCGTTTAAAAAATCGCTTAAACTCACAACAATGTGTTATAAGAAATCTACAAGCAACACCCCTCTTTCACCATTGTTACTTCCAGAGACATAGGCTACTAATTCAAGGACAGAATCTCCATCAAGGTAAAAAAGCTGGTAATCATCTTATCTACCAAAGAGAACGATAATATTTAAGGTAAACTTCAGTACAATATCATACCATAAAAGGGTTATTTAAGGATGGGGTTGAACCCTCCACGGGAACTTTAAGGTACCAAAAAGGGGAACTAAATTCTAAAATCCAGGATCACCGACATATCGCTCTATATTTCACTCATGGGCTGTGGGGGTGCTAAGATCATGTGACTTCTATCAACCAATCAAAATTGATGTACCAAAACATTCATCTTACCTGTAAAAGGAAACAAATGAGTGATGGGGTTTTCCCACGTATTCTGTTCACCGTGTGGTGGGTCTAAAATCATGTGACCTCTATCAACCAATCAGAATCGAGATATCAAAGTATACATCAAAAAGGACACCCTAATTTCAAAAATCCTAGGATCTAAAATCACGTGATCTCTATCATCCAATCAGAATCAAGGTACCAAAGCACTCATCTTACCCGTAAAAGGAAACGAATTAGTGATGGATTTCCCCGCAAGGGTAAAACATGACGTCATACCATGTGACCTGTTCAGCGTGTAGCGGGTCTAAGATCATGTAACCTCTATCAAACAATCAGAATCGAGGTACCAAAACACTCATCTTACTCATAAAAAAGGGAACGAATTTCAAAAGTCACAGGGCTTAAGATCACGTGACCTCTATCATCGTGGTACCAAAGGACTCATCTTACCCATAAAAGGGAACGAATTTTAAAAAATCCCAGGGCCTAAGATCAAGTGACCTCTGTCAGCCAATCATAAACACACATCTTACCCGTAAAAGGGAACGAATTTCAAATATCGCAGGGTGTAAAATCACGTGACAGCTATCAACCAATCAGAAACACACATCTTACCCGTAAAAGGGAACAAATTAGTGAGGGATTTCCCCGCAGGGTGACTCATGACGTCATACCACGTGACCTGAAAATTTGAATTTCCCGCGTGGGCGGGGTCTAACGTCACGTGACCTCTCTCAGCCAATCAGAATCGAGAAAATTTTTGCTGACTCGGCTCAATATACGCGGGGGCCTACTATTATTATTATTATTATTATTATTATTATTATTATTATTATTATTATTATTATTAAAAATGAGTTACATTAACTTGAGGTGGTAGAGCGGTGGATCAGTGGTAGAGCGTTCACCTCCGGTGCTTGGGGTCCCTGGTTCGATCCCAGCTCGCGCCGTGTGGACTTTGTGGTGGACAAACACCGTGCTCGTGGGTTTTCTCGGAGTTCTCCCGTTTCCTCCCACTGTCTTCATTCCACCATTTCATTCATCTCTCATCATCACCATCTCCTTTAGCCTAACCGGCATAATCGCGGTACGTAAAACTTGAAGATTTCATTTCATTTTTTAACTTGAACCACTCCCTTGAGGAAATTCTCTGTACGCGACTGGTATATTCCATTATATGGTTATAGGAGAAAGATTGAAGTTATTTGTCTTCTTCCGTTGAAAACTACTGTTTTCTCTCTCTCTCTCTCTCTCTCTCTCAATCTTTGGCCGAAATTTTATATCGATATACTTTAATTTCACGCACATTCCTTGATGTGGGCCTATTTCTCGTGCCTTTTCATTGAATGCTACGCGTAATTTAAACTACTACCAATAGATGACACTATCCAGGTACTCTGTGTTGCACTCTAGTGACAGGTTGTATAACCACTTCGAAGATTTGCAACATAGAATATTGTATTACACGTGCACCATTTAGTAGTTAGCAAAGTCACCAACAGGTGGTGCTGACTATTCATTATGCTGCCATCTCTTGGTGATTCAACAAACTTACTAGTGAACCCTTCGAAATCAATACCAACGAGACCAAAGCTGAGTCAAAATGTTCACGTTAAAAATAACAAAATAAAATTTCTTTACTATTATTTCCGATAATTTAGATCAAATATTTGTAATTTTCCATCATCTTTACAATCATTACATTGTTATCTTCAAATGGAAATTAACTTAGTGAGAAATGTGAAGTTCAAAAAACACAAATTAAAAATATCAAGAAAAGTGTGCTTGAAGCCTCCTATCACCTTCTGGTAGCCTGTGAGCTAGCATACAAAATAGGCAGATGTAAATTCTTGAAAAGGCTCATTTATTGCCCCCTTTCAGG